>NC_137773.1:173005739-173436550 GCF_963455305.1 Plecotus auritus | reverse complement strand
CTCGATCCCCAGTGGGGGGCCTGCAGGAGGCAGCCGATCCATGATTCTCTCTCATCGCTGATGTTTCTATCTCTCCCTCTTCCTTCCTCTCTGAAATCAATAAAAATATATTTTTAAAAAAGAAAAGAGCACAGAAGGTGTGTCTATAATTCCCATCAAGGGTGGCGGGCAGGCAGTCGAGCTCTGAGGCAGAGGGGGGAGAGCGGGGAGAGGGAGGAGAAGGAGAGGAGGCTGAGCAGATGTGCAGCCGTCCCCAAGGACACAGCTCACACCTGCAGCTGCCGCAGGACATCAGCCCTTTCAGGTCCCCGTTCGCGTGAGACACTATGTGGTCACCGTGTCCTCGGAAGCCTGAATGTGGGCACGGGGACAAGAGTCGGGAGGACACCCCAAAGGAAGTGAAGGGTCAGTTTAAGGAAACCAAGGGGGCGGGGTGTGAGGCACTGCCAGGCCTGGGGAGCAAAGCCAACATCAAGAAGGCATCTGGCCCTCGCGTGTTCTCGGTGGTTAGAGCATCAGCCTGCAGACTGAAGGGTCTCGGGTTCAATTCCCGGTCAAGGGCACATACCTGGGTTGCAAATTTGATCCCCAGCCCAGTCGGGGCACGTGCAGGAGGCAACCAATTGATGTGTCTCCCTCACTTCGATGTTTCTCTATCTCCCCCGCCCCTCCTCCCTCCCTTCCACTCTATCTAGAAATCAATGGAAAAAACAGCCTCCGGGGAGGGAGGAGGAGGAGAAGGAGGAAGAGGAGGAGGAGGAGGCATCTAGTTTGTTACCTGTGTTTAGGAAGTGACTTAGATTGCCTTTTAAAATTATAAAAATAAAACTCTGGTCCCCAGTAAACTAAAATAGAGATGAGGAAAAAGATCCATAATTTCCCATGATTCCTAGCACCTTGCGTTCACGATTGTGAATATGTGGTTGGATTTTTGAGAGATATTTTCTCTGCAGAAGTAAACCCCCAATTGATCTCAAATATGCCATCTTCTCTCCGTTTGTACATTATAAATATCTGTTCATATCAGCAAATATCATGCATCTTTGTTCATTGTTTCATAAGATCCTATCGTAAAGTCTAACAGTGACAGGGTAGACAAGTTCCTAGGTGGGAGGGGTGGGACATTCAGACTATAATCTTTGCTGTTTTAAAAGCCGCAGTGCAGCGAGCAGTCCTGTGGGGAATCTGTCAGGTTGTCTGATTACTCCCGCATCATACATGCCTAGAATTGCACTTTCTAATCAGATTTCCTGGAATTTTTAAATTTGCAATGGCGAAGATTAGTCACCAGGCCATGGACCTGTTGTCATTGCACCCACAGGAGCAGCACCAGCCATTCTGAGAGAGCTCCGACTCGTCTCCATTCCGCTGGCAGACACCTGGGTTTCCCTGAGCAATGGGACAGGCTCTTGTCTTATGTGCTCTACTCTAGCTGGTCCCAGAATGCTCTCCTCTACAGAAAAACAGGTGGTTACAAATTTTATTGATTTTAGAAAGGAAGGGAGAGGGAGAGAGAAACATCAATGATGGGAGAGAATCATAGATCAGCTTCCTCCTGCACGCCCCCCACTGGGGATGGAGCCTGAAACCCGGGCATGTGGCCTGACTGGGAATTGAACCCTGACCTCCTGGTTCATAGGTCAATGCTCAACCACTGAGCTACGCCGGCCAGCCAAACCGGCAGGGCCCCTCGATGCCGATTGGCACATGACAGGTGCTCAGTGACCCAAGAGAGGTAAATGGGTGTCATCGGTGGCCGTGGACCTAAAGCACTGTCCGGAATAAGCCTGCCCTTCACCCGTCAGCACGACATCCTAAGCCCTCCGTAACCACAGCAGGTGTGAGGGTGTTGGTGTCAGGTGACCGAGGCCAAGAGGGGAAGTGCCCAGAGAAGGACTAAGGTCACAGGGAAGCCACCCGGAACCTGGTCTCGGTGCCCCTGCGTCCCTGTGGAGGGTCCACCGGTGCAAGGTGACCCAAGGTCGAGCTGCAGCCACGGCCAGAGCACAGCCGCATGCCGTTCTGCAGGAGCTGCCAGCAGCTGTCGCCGCGGCCGGGCTGAGTGACACAGCACAGCCGGCTCCAGGGGACGGCGGGATTAGCAGGTCGCGGCTCTGCCAGCTGGAACAGCCACGCCAGCCCGCAGATGCCGTGGGCGATCGGGTGTCACCTCCGCTCGTCCCCATCTGTGCGTGCGGCTGACCCCAGAGCCGGCCTCCCGGGCAGCTGGGACCGGGGGCATGAGTGGCAGGCAAGAGAATTTGGCAACTGTGTGTCTGATGCGCATTGCTAAGTACCAGAAATGACCAGGGCGAGCTGTCTGCTTATGACCTCTGCGTCTCCTATAGAGCCCGCCCTCCCCAAACAGACCTCCATGCTGGAGACTTAGGGCCACACACAGCTCAGGGACCAGCCAGAGTCCAACGTGGGCTGGGCCATACACTGCCCCCTGTTCACCCAGCGGAAGAAGGTCACCTTGGGCCAGTGTCTCTCACAGGTGAAAACTGAAACTGTTGAGTCACACTTTTGGGTCTGAATATGAGCTTAGTCCTTTCCAAGCTGGGTGACTGCAGGCAAGTTTCTTGACATCTCTGAGCCTCCGCTCCCTCAGCTAAAACAGGAATGCCAGGACCCCTCAGCCAGGCATAGGGATTAAATTGCACAAACCGCTCGGTGCACGTTGAGGTCTGACAAATCACCGTTGCTTCTATTATCCCTGGTATTACTTACCCGAGGTTTCTCACAGTCCCGAGGAAGGAATCAGAGACACACCCCCACATCCCCCACCGAGATTCCTGAGGTTTAGGAACCATCTGGGACATTAGTCTTTTTCCTTTAAATCCTCATCCAAAGGTATGTTCATTGATTTTAGAGAGAGAGGGAGAGAGAGGAGAGCGCAAAACATCAATGTGAGAGAGAAACATCTATCAGTTGCCTCCCATATGCACCCAACTGGGGATGGATCCTGCAATCTAGGCCTGTGCCCTGCCCGGGGATCGAACCCGAAACCTTTCGGTGCACAGGACGACCCTCAGCCAGCTGAGCCACTGGCCAGGGCTGAAGGAGACACTTACTCAGTGGTTTGGGGAGAACCTCTTCTTCCCTCGGCTTGAATGAGACCCACACACTCCAATTGCGTCCCACGCCCACCTTCGCTGAGGCACAGAACCAGCCGTGGAGACGTGGTGCTGGGGTGCTGAGGCGGAAATAAAGGCCCCGCTCACCCACCGGCCTCAGCCCAGCCACCTGCTCACGTTCTGGTGGGAAATATTCCGTTTCCTCATGGAGGCCCGTTTCCTGAATTGCAAAGAACATGTACAGCTGGCCCAGAGGTAGGCAATTAACAGACAGAAATACCGATCTGAATCTCAGCGTCCGGCTGAAGCAGAAAACCAGGGTTTTCTTGGGGATCCATCAAGTCCTGGGAATCGTATTCATCATGAAGATCCAGCCAATGTGGGCAAGACAGCGGGCGTCCCTCCAAGCCAGTCCTGAGCGCTGCTCAGCAGGGTGCAGAGGACCAGGCGGACAGCACGGATTCCACAGGACCAATGCCCTCGCCACACACAGGCCGGCTCACCTCTAAGGGTGCAATGAAAAATATTGAGAACAGGGGAACAGAAGTGCTGGCAACTGAGTCAAAGGCACGCTTTCAAGTTAAAATGTGGACAAATGATTCCCTGTGAATACCTGTCTCTTCCCACGCACACCGCCGGCATCACGGCTGCTTCTCCCGGCTCCCTCTCTGCGGTCCGCCTGGGCCCCAGCCCTCTCCTGTCACTAGGGCCAGGTGCCTAGAGAACGGGACCCTGGGACAGCCCGCATCGCTCACCATGATGGGCCTCCACCCGCGGGGCGGTCCACGGGGATGTCGGCAGTGGCTGTGTCCTCCCCGATGCGCAAATCGGCGTGAATCCCATCTCCCAGGCATTCTGAGGTCCTGAGACCAGTCGCCCCACCACCATGGGTCCCCCAAGTCAGGGTCCCCCTCAAACTGGTCCCCTGGAGTGTGTAGCCAGTGGGCCACTAGTTCACACTCAGATCTCTCTCTCTCTCCCCACCCCTCTCTCCCTTTCCTTCTCCCCCCCCCCCTTTCTCTCTCCCCGGTCTCCCTCTTCCTCTCTCTCTCTCTCTCTCTCTCTCTCTCTCTCTCTCTGAGTCTCTCTAACTCTCTCTCCGTTTCTCTCTCTGAGTTTCTCTTATTCTCTCTCTGTCTCTTTCTCTTTCTGAGTCTCTCTCTCTGAGTCTCGCTCTTTCTGAGTCTCTCTCTCTCTCCCCCCGCCCCCGAGTCTCTCTCTGTCTCTCTGAGTCTCTCTCTCTGAGTCTGTCTCTCTATCTCTGTCTGTCTGTCTCTCACCCCAGCCTCTCCACTCCCCTGGGCCACGCTCGGGACGACGCTGGCAGCATGAATCACAGCGGCTATTTCAGCTCTCGCTCTGAGAATGTTTACAGCGCTGGAACTCGGCCTGTGGTTTAACGCTGTGTATACTTTCAGGAAACTGACTGGTTTCCAACGTCAGGGGGCGACGGCGGGACCCACAGAGGCCTTTATGTGGGGGGCCGTTCCTGGGGCGCGTGCTGACCTCCGCCTCCACCTCGAGGGTCCCGTCCGGGGGCGTTGACATGCTCTCTCCTAACAAGGCCGGCCTCACGACCAGGGGCTCGGAGCTGTGAAAGGAGAAATTCCAAACTCAGCGTGTGCGAGGACTTCTGTGAAACCCACCCCGTGGCCTGATGAGATGACCCCTTCCCACCAATCGTGCCCCCCCACCCCCACCCCACCCCCCGCAAGCGTGTTGGATGCATCGCCCATTCCATTAGCACACAGTTCCTCTTGGATCCATCTCGCCATGAAACATGAACATAGCAATTACAGAATTTTCCATTCCCCGTCCCCTATCATATTCCTCGCATGTTGGATCCTCCGAGAGGAGATTTTAACTGTTTTCATATGGGCTTCGGCGGACATCCTAAAAGATTCAAAATAGCCAATAATTTCCCTGCGCCCAAGCTAGTCAGATTCCACTTCGTTTTTCTCTCTTCTTTTCTGCTTTTCTTTTCTTGCTACAAGTTTTAAAATACGACTACTAGGAAGGCAGATGTGTCAGCTGAGAGCAAGTCTGAGGTGTGGGGGAGGGGCACAGGGATGTCCAGGGGCCTGTGTCTGAGGCTGGAACCAGGGGCCTGGCGGGCTGCCCAGTGTGGTCAGGGTGGGGGTGGGGGGTGGGGGAGGGGAGAGGGTGCACGGGAGGCAAAGCGCCCTGGAGCCAACACAGCCCCCTGAGCCCACGACCCAGAGCGGAGACGCGGGCGGGTCGGTGAGCAGCCGGGTGGGGCTGTTGCCCGGACCAAGGCTGACTCCCCACCCCGTTTCCATCCCTGGCTCCATGTCAGTCAGGCCTTGGGAGCGCTGTCTGCCGTCTGGGTGCCTGCTGGCTCCCACGGGCACGCTGGCCGTCCGTCCACTGCGGGCGGAGACGGGAGAGTCTGGCGTTCACACGGCCCCGGCGTGGGCAGCCCGAGGCCTGCAGCCCAGTTTCACTGGGTCGAGGGAACTGGTCGGACCGGGCGCCCACGCCCTGGCCCTGGCCCGGCCCTTGGTGTTTATAATGTTCTCCTTTCCCTTCCGGTTGGAATGTGCGTTCACTCCCTTAGAAAAGCGAAAAGGATAAGAAAAGGGAAAATGACAAGTGGCTGGGGGTACTGGCTCCGGCTCCGCAGTCTTACCCTTCACGAGAATTTCTTTAAGTTGTCCAGCATTTGCGAACGGCACGGCCCCCACGCCCCTGTGATTGCGGTTTGGGTCTGACTTCCCCCAAAACAGCGGTTCTCAAACCCCAGGCGCAGAGAACCCCGGGGGGCTGGTGAGGCGCAGGGAAGCCCACTCCCAGGTGCTAATTCAGAAGCTCCCAGGGAGCCTGAGGATTGGCCTTTCTAACAGCTCACAGGCGAGGCAGGTGAGGCAGGCGAGGCAGGGAGGCAGGGAGGCAGGCCAGGCAGGGAGGCAGGGAGGCAGGGAGGCAGGGAGGCAGGCGAGGCAGGGAGGCAGGGAGGCAGGCCAGGCAGGGAGGCAGGCGAGGCAGGGAGGCAGGCGAGGCAGGGAGGCAGGCGAGGCAGGGAGGCAGGGAGGCAGGCCAGGCAGGGAGGCAGGCGAGGCAGGGAGGCAGGCGAGGCAGGGAGGCAGGGAGGCAGGCCAGGCAGGGAGGCAGGGAGGCAGGCCAGGCAGGGAGGCAGGCGAGGCAGGTGAGGCAGGCCAGGCAGGGAGGCAGGTGAGGCAGGCCAGGCAGGGAGGCAGGTGAGGCAGGGAGGCAGGGAGGCAGGGAGGCAGGGAGGCAGGGAGGCAGGGAGGCAGGGAGGCAGGTGGTCCCAGGACCCGTCAGGACTACAGTTGAAGACACGGCACCTGGGGAGCTGCCATTGCTCACGCGTCCTGTGCCCCTAGCAGCCTGGCCCACATCAGCCACAAACACCTCGCCCGTGACCGTGACCACGTCTATTCACTCGGCTCTGGTTATTCAGTGTCTCCTGCGGGCCAGACGCCGGCCAGGACACTGGAGCCGGGAGGTGGGGGGAACCTTTTCTCTGCCAGCAGCCATTTGGATATTTATAACATCGTTTGGAGCCCTATAAAATCATTGACTTAAAAATTAGACTGCTCTACTTGGCCAAACGTTGAATTAACTCACCACTAATGCCTTGGCAGGGCCAGGCCCAACCATTTCTTGGGCCTCATACGGCCCATGGGCTGGGTGTTCCTCACCCCTTCACCGGGCACAGCAGTGGGACCCGGGCAGGTGAGGGGGCAGGGTCAGGCACAGGTGGTGGGACCCGGGCAGGTGAGGGGGCAGGGCGTGGCACAGCAGTGGGACCCGGGCAGGTGAGGGGGCAGGGTCAGGCACAGCAGTGGGACCCGGGCAGGTGAGGGGGGCAGGGTCAGGCACAGGTGGTGGGACCCGGGCAGGTGAGGGGGCAGGGTCAGGCACAGGTGGTGGGACCCGGGCAGGTGAGGGGGCAGGGCGTGGCACAGCAGTGGGACCCGGGCAGGTGAGGGGGCAGGGTCAGGCACAGCAGTGGGACCCGGGCAGGTGAAGGGGGCAGGGTGAGGCACAGCAGTGGGACCCGGGCAGGTGAGGGGGCAGGGTCAGGCACAGGTGGTGGGACCCGGGCAGGTGAGGGGGCAGGGCGTGGCACAGCAGTGGGACTCGGGCAGGTGAGGGGGCAGGGTCAGGCACAGCAGTGGGACCCGGGCAGGTGAGGGGGGCAGGGTCAGGCACAGGTGGTGGGACCCGGGCAGGTGAGGGGGCAGGGTCAGGCACAGGTGGTGGGACCCGGGCAGGTGAGGGGGCAGGGCGTGGCACAGCAGTGGGACCCGGGCAGGTGAGGGGGCAGGGTCAGGCACAGCAGTGGGACCCGGGCAGGTGAAGGGGGCAGGGTGAGGCACAGCAGTGGGACCCGGGCAGGTGAGGGGGCAGGGCGTGGCACAGCAGTGGGACCCGGGCAGGTGAAGGGGGCAGGGTCAGGCACAGCAGTGGGACCCGGGCAGGTGAGGGGGCAGGGTCAGGCACAGGTGGTGGGACCCGGGCAGGTGAGGGGGCAGGGCGTGGCACAGCAGTGGGACCCGGGCAGGTGAGGGGGCAGGGTCAGGCACAGCAGTGGGACCCGGGCAGGTGAGGGGGGCAGGGTCAGGCACAGGTGGTGGGACCCGGGCAGGTGAGGGGGCAGGGTCAGGCACAGGTGGTGGGACCCGGGCAGGTGAGGGGGCAGGGCGTGGCACAGCAGTGGGACCCGGGCAGGTGAGGGGGCAGGGTCAGGCACAGCAGTGGGACCCGGGCAGGTGAAGGGGGCAGGGTGAGGCACAGCAGTGGGACCCGGGCAGGTGAGGGGGCAGGGTCAGGCACAGGTGGTGGGACCCGGGCAGGTGAGGGGGCAGGGCAGGGCACAGCAGTGGGACCCGGGCAGGTGAGGGGGCAGGGTCAGGCACAGCAGTGGGACCCGGGCAGGTGAGGGGGCAGGGCCGGGCACAGGTGGCGGCACTGGGCCGGAGACAGAAGGGCAGGCAGACGCAGGCCGTGGTCAGGAGCGAGTGGGCAGAAGGGGGAGGCGTCCTCCACCTCAGCCCTGGGGACATAGAGGTTCAGGAGCATGAGAGTCCCCCAGGTGAGCAGGAAAACAAGCAGGAAATGTACGCAGGTCCCCCTGTGGCTGGGGGTGACGGGAAGCCCTCAGGCAGGTCTTGCTTTCCTGTCCCCACGGGTCCCCGCAGGTGGCCAGTTGGAGCAATGGGGGCTGGGGCTGGAACAGGTATAATGGGGATGAGGTGTGGCGAGGGGCCAGGAGAGAGAGGCCACCTGAAGGGAGTGATGGTGGGGATGGCCGGGACCTCACCTGGGCAAGCAGGAGGGAGGGAGGGCTCTGTGGGAGACACAGGCGCACCCACGCGGGAGTCTGAAGGCGGGTGGTTGTTGCACCCATGTGGCACTTGGCAACAATGACAGAGCTCTAGCGTTGGGTGGGCAAGGGTGATGGGGATGGGTGACAGGGAGTGGGTGACGGGGAGTGGGTGATGGGAGTGGGTGACGGGGAGTGAGTGACGGGGAGTGGGTGACGGGGAGTGGGTGACGGGGAGTGGGTGACAGGGGGTGGGTGATGGGGAGTGGGTGACGGGGGTGGGTGACGGGGTGGGTGACAGGGGGTGGGTGACGGGGTGGGTGACAGGGGGTGGGTGACGGGGTGGGTGACAGGGGGTGGGTGACGGGGAGTGGGTGACGGGGTGGGTGACGGGGAGTGGGTGACGGGGTGGGTGACGGGGAGTGGGTGACAGGGAGTAGGTGACGGGGAGTGGGTGACAGGGGGTGGGTGACGGGGGGTGGGTGACGGGGAGTGGGTGACGGGGAGTGGGTGATGGGGTGGGTGACGGGGAGTGGGTGACAGGGAGTAGGTGACGGGGAGTGGGTGACAGGGGGTGGGTGACGGGGGGTGGGTGACGGGGAGTGGGTGACGGGGAGTGGGTGACAGGGAGTGGGTGACGGGGAGTGGGTGACGGGGGGTGGGTGATGGGGAGTGGGTGACAGGGAGTGGGTGACGGGGAGTGGGTGACGGGGAGTGGGTGACAGGGGGTGGGTGATGGGGAGTGGGTGAGGGGGAGTGGATGACGGGGGTGGGTGACGGGGTGGGTGACGGGGAGTGGGTGACGGGGAATGGGTGACAGGGAGTGGGTGACGGGGAGTGGGTGACAGGGAGTGGGTGACGGGGAGTGGGTGACGGGGGGTGGGTGACGGGGAGTGGGTGACAGGGAGTGGGTGACGGGGAGTGGGTGACGGGGAGTGGGTGACAGGGGGTGGGTGATGGGGAGTGGGTGAGGGGGAGTGGATGACGGGGGTGGGTGACGGGGAGTGGGTGACAGGGAGTGGGTGACGGGGAGTGGGTGATGGGGAGTGGGTTACAGGGGGTGGGTGACGGGGGGTGGGTGAGGGGGTAGACAGGAGAACAGGTTGGGGCGCGATGAGGTCCATGAATGACAGGGCGGCCAGCGTGTTGACATGACTGTGGCTGAAGAGGGCAAACTCTCCAGTGATGAGAAACTGCCACCACCCACTGCAGGACCACCGCCCCTCCGGTTTCCCAGTTGAGCGCAGGACAGGAGAGCAAGGCTCGGCGCGGACCTCAGGAGCATGTAAACGCCGGGACGTAAAAACCATTTGGGAGGGTCGGCCGGACCCGCCGTGCAAACAGCACGCATTGCACACAACAGAACGCGCTCATAAACGGGGGGAAGTTAGAGGGTTCTTTTTCCAGTTTGGGTCAGAAAGTGCTCACAAATATTTGTGTGTTTACAACGTTTCCGAGCTCAGGAGGGGCCTGGCTGGGGGGGTTTTGTGACGCTGAACAATTCCGAGGAACCAGGGGTCAGACCGGCTGGCCTCCCCGGAGGCGTCCACACCGGGCGCCAGGCGAGTTTCCGCTCATCCGTCCAGGCCTTTCCGTAAACTCACCAAGCCCCAGGCGCAGGAGGTGGATGGAGAGCCCCCTGGGCGAGGTCACACCTCCGCGGCTTTAGGCCCGTCCACGTGATGTGATGCCTCTAACGGACCATGTGTCCCTCCCACCCGGGCTCCACGAATTCAGAGCTAACGCGGGCGGGCCACTGAAATGTGCGAGACCGGCTGTGGGAGCTGAGCACGGGCCGCCCGCAGCTCTGCCTTCGGCTCCCCGACTTCCTTCCCGTTTCATGTAACTTGTTCATCTGGCCTTCGGGAGGCTCTTTGCAGGCCGGGAATAAATCGGTACCGTAGGGCTCTGTTCTGGTGACTTCAGGAAAACCGCTTTTACTCACAAGGGACTCTTGGCCCACGTCACTCAGTGACATCGTTCACCGGCCCCAAGCAGAGGCGTGGTCCTTCGTGGTCGGCAACACGTCACCACCTGCGGCAGCGATGGGTTTGTTACCAAATGACAGGGAGTCGCCCCCAGGTGGTGGGCCCCCCTGAGTCCATCTGATCTCTGACCTTTGACACGAAGACCGCTGCCGTTTGCTGGGCGTGTGCTGTGTGCCAGGCAACGCACTACGCTCTCGACACGAGCGCTTTCACCTAATCCTCACGACTAACCTGCAAGTTTCTTCCTATTGGTGGCCCTGCTTTCCTAACGAGGTTAGGAAGGAGTTAGGTGCGTTGTCCAGGGTTGCCCAGCTGGTAAAGACAGGGCTTGGGGGCTAAACCCGGGTCTGAGTCCAGGGCTCAAGCAATTCGTCTCTATCCAGTGAAAGAATCAGTCCTCTGCATTCTTCACCTTTCCATGTGCCCCGAGCAAAGAGCTCTCCCGTCCCCTCCCCCTAGAGTTCATCAAAGCTCTGCACGGTGGGTTTCCTGGAGACACAGATCTGTTCCCCGGCTCAGGAGGCTATGCTGACACTTGAATGCAATGTTTCGAGGCCTTCCCGTGAGCTGGGTCCGTTGGAACACGCACGGCAGCGTAACATTCCTGCCCGGGTAGCGTGAGCTGGCTGGACTCGACCTTCCGTGGAAGGGCTGGGATTCCCAAGGGCCCCTCATTTATGACGTGGTCCTCCCCGTTGCCTTCTTGTTCTAAGGAGTTGTCACACGGCCTCTCTTGCTAACGTTTTCCTCGACCTATTGTCACGTCCCTGGAGCAGATGGTAGATTTTACCACCCTCGCTCTTTGGAGTGGTCTGAGGCCAGCGCCTTGGGCCCCTCGGGAACTCCGCTCATCCTCCCAGCTCTGTAGGCTTGGCTTTGTCAAACCCGAGTCCCCAGAGAAGTTGGGGGGGGGGAGGGTGTCGTTCAGAGCAAAGGGAGGCCTCACCGCCGAGTGTGAGCACTCCAATTCGCCTGGGCACCCAGTGGGTGCTTTACGTGGGCAGCACTTTCCTAGCCTCTGCACATCCGTTTCTCTGTCTGTAAAGCATCAATAAAAGAAGTCTCGGTGTGGCCCGACTGGTGTGGCTCAGCGGTTGAGCGTTGACCTATGAACCAGGAGGTCACGGCTCGATTCCCAGTCAGGGCACATGCCCGGGCTGCGGGCTCGATACCCGGTGTGAGGCGTGCTCTGGGCTGTGCAGGAGGCAGCTGATCCATGCTTCTCTCTCATCATGGATGTTTCTATCTCTCTGTCCCTCTCCCTTCCTCTCTAAAACCAACAAAAATATACTTTAAAACAGAGTCTCGGTGTCACAGGGTTTTAAAAGGATAAATGAGATCATAGCCATAATACTATTAGTGTGGTATTTGGCACAGCGAGCCCCCCATGAATGTTAGCTGTTTAGTAAACATCGCCTCCTGGATGATGGCATTCATTCTGCGGTCGAGAGGCACTCTTACTCACATCTCAGCGTGGAGCCTGCGTAGCGTAGCTGATCAAACATCTTTTTGGATGGGGACGGCTCGTTATTCCCCTGGGACAGACACAATGTTTTTTCACCACGGCAGCCCCACATCCACAACGACCCGTGTCAAGACCCCAGAGCAGGAAGGAAGAGGGTTCGGAGGGCACGGGGCGCAGTGGGCCCGGGAGGCAGGCACGCACAGGAACCTGGGGCGTCCGCGTCTGCGGGAGCCAACCGGGGGCGCTCCCACCTGCGCCAGGAGCAGTTGGCGAGCATCTGGGCGTGAAGAGATGGCTGTTGAAAGGGTCTGCGTGTCTCGACGACGCCGCATCCTGCCCACCCGAGTTGCCGCGCCGACGCTCCCCACCCCGGCCCCCCTGCCTGCCCTCACCCACGTTAGGAACGGCTGCTCGCGGGGACCTCCCAGGCCACGGCATCTCCGTGCTGACCTTGGCACCCCACCCGTCAGCCGGGACGGCCTCTGCTCGGAGCCGAACGCCCTGGGGTTGCGCTAGGAAGAAGCCAACATGATGTCCAACCGGACGTCGCTGCCAGAATTCCAACTCGACTCCCTCTTGTTCCGGAACTGAGCTGCCCAGTAGCATAGGCGCTGGACACGGGCACCTGCTTCCATTAAAATGAAATACAATTCCACATCCCGAATTATTCGCCCTATTGCACGTGCTCAGTAGCCACACGGGCCACTGACCCTGTGCTGACCAGGGCAGACAGAGGATATTTGCACCATGACAGTGAGATCTGCAGGACAGGGGGGCTCTAGGGCAGCCGTGGGCAAACTACGGCCCACGGGCCGGATCCGGCCCGTTCGGCTGTTCTATCCGGCCCGCGGAGCCGAAAGAGCGGAGGGTTCTCTTGCTCTCCCCTCCGCTCCTTTACTTTGAATTTATATTAGTTCACACAAACACTCCATCCATGCTTTTGTTCCGGCCCTCCGGTTCAGTTTAAGAACCCATGGTGGCCCTCGAGTCAAAAAGTTTGCCCACCCCTGCTCTAGGGCATACGCTCAAGCATGAGGCACATGTGATTTATATGAAAATCGTGTCCCAGCAAGGAAAGCCAGGAATCCCATGACAATGGTGATTTAGAGCATGCCATAAATTCTCTGACATGCCACCTGTCACACGTAGGCTCTGATGCCCCATCTGGCCTATGGGCCAACCCCAGTGACTTGTAATGCGTTGAGGGCGGGGGGGAGGAAGCTGTCAGTGTTCTGAGGCTGTGTTGGGGAAGGCGGGAGTTTCTGCACAGCTCTGTCTCTCTCCAAACGCTCCCCGTTGGGGGCCAGGCACGTGTGGGTCCTCAGCCACCAGCTCTCACGGCCCCAGCCGACACCAGCATTGAACTCTGGCGGTGAAACGCTCAGACGGCACCTGCGTGGAGCTGGTGAAAGCCTGAGTGGGCGTGGTCATCTCGGATGGGCTAGAAAAAGAGGTGAAAGTAAGAGCAGAGGAGGGGCGAGGGGGTCCCCAAAGTGTGTCTGACCCGGTCAAGCCTTGGGTCACTCAGCTATGCTTCTGCTGTCTGTCCCGCAGTTACAGTCTCTTTCGTGATGACAGCCACCGCCGTCTCCGCAGACTCGAGGTGAGGGAGGTAGGGAGCCGGCCCGCCGAGCGACCCCGTAGCCTGGCCTGAGGCTTCACAGACATTTGGTGGGTCATTCCTCCACCCGCCAAGCCGCTCACCCCAGGAAGGAAATACAGCAATACAGGCTGGGAAGAAAGAAAGAAACGCGTCTCCGTTTGCAGGTGATAGGGTTATCTGTGTGGGAAATCCCAAAGAATGGGGGAAAAAATACAAAAATTAAAAAATCCCTCCGATGGCCCTAACCGGTTTGGCTCAGTGGATAGAGTGTCTTAGGAAGCTGAACGTAGTCTCACCCTACAGTGCAGCAACCTTGCTCCCAGGATTTACCCACCAGACCTGAAAACTGTCCGCACAGCGTCTGCGTGTGGATGTTTGTGGCAGCCGTGTTCGTACCCGCCCCAAATGAAGGTACCCCACGTGGCACTTAGGTAACGCAGACTCACCCTGGCATGCCCTAGGGATGGACTACTACTCAGCGATAAGAAGCAAGACACTCTAAAGGCACCAAAAAAGGGTGGATCTTGCCCAGCCAGCATAGCTCAGTGGTTGAGTGTCGACCTATAAACCAGGAGGTCATGGTTCGATTCCCGGTCAGGGCACATGGCCGGTTGCGGGCCCGATCCCCAGTTAGGGGGGTGTAGGAGGCAGCCGATCAATGGTTCTCTCTCATCATTGCTGTTTCTATCTCTCTCTCTTTCCCTGTATCTCTGAAATCAATAAAAACACATACATTTTTAAAAAGGATGGATGGTAAAGGCATGTTGCATGCTGCTGAGAGAAGGGAGCCAGTGTGTAGATGCTGTGTGACTCCAGGTATGAGGTTCTGGTACAGGCAAATCCAGAGGGAGGGTGAGGAGACCCGTGGTACCAGGCCCTGGTGGGAGGCACAGCGCTGGGAGGGTGAGGGACAGGACGTCAAGGATGGGGAAGCGATTCTGTATGATTCTGCAAGGCTCTGCATTTGTCCAAACCCACGGAGTTCATAGCACAGAGGCGTGATGGACGGGAGGGAGGCGGGCAAAGCTTCTAGCTTTGCATGAACTTCCTACCTGAGGCAGCGCCCCCGAAAATTCGTGATGCATGGACGGCTGTTCCTCCCCATTGGACGCTGGGCGCCGCGGCTTAAAGAAGCGATGCTTCTTACCCATGTACAACCAACAAGTGATGCAGGCGAGATTCAGACCCCACCGTCCGCCCCAGACCTCACACATTATAGCCTGTGCCCTCTGGGCCCTAATGCCACAGCAATGTGGAAGGAATTTGCATTTTGCCAAGTCTCCCAGGCTGCACGGCTTCTGTGCCCCGATGAAGTCCCAGGGGCCTGTGTGGGGTCCCTTCGGTGGGGCTAGTCTCAGGACTCGGGGGGACAGAACCTCTTCCCAAGCTTGTTCCGAGCCCCATTCCTTTTCTGTTTGCTCCCCACCCCAAAGTATTTTTTTTAATTTTTTTTTTATTGATTTCAGAGAGGAAGGGAGAGGGGGAGAGAGAGATAGAAACATCCAAGATGAGAGAGAATGGATCAGCCGCCTCCTTCATGCCCCCTTACTAGAGATCAAGCCCACAACCTGGGCATGTGCCCTGACCTATCGAACCCTGACCTCCTGGTTCATAGGTCGATGCTTAGCCACTGAGCCACACTGGCCAGGCCCCACCCTAAACGCTTCATCGCCATCTGGACTTTGCTGGATCATAGCAGCTGGTCTCTGGTTTGTCTTTCTTTCACTGGATCTTGCAGGAGAGACAGAGACCAGGCTAAGTGCATGGCCTCCACGCTCCTTCTCACAACCCCGGTGTCTTGTCCTCACACACAGCCCTGGGACCGCTCAGCAGGTTCAGCTGAGAAGGAAAATAAGCCAAGGTTGGGAGGGAGGCCCTGGGACAGGACCCCTCCCTTGAGCCCGAGGGTGATGAAAAGCAGCTCAGCCAGATAGCATCAGGCCCCAGCTTGGCCCAGAGAGATCTGTGGGCAGCTTCGTTTCTGTGTTGTTTTACCCCTAAGTTCAGACCTAATTGTAAGATAATGGCTTGGGAGTCCGATAAAACTCAGGGAGACTGTCCTATGGGGGGCGGGGAAGCTTTTATTCAAATTGGACGTCTTTGATGCTAGAAAAAAAAACCAGGGCAGATGTCAATTGGCATTTTACAGCAATCACCTAATTGCTAAATTCCTCCCTAAGTACGGTGCCCCCCCCCCTTTTTTTTTTGAGAACAAAAGAGCAAAGATGAGTTCTTTTCAGCAAGAATTTCAAACCAGTCATCTCCTGTTGTTTGACACGAGCTGACATTCCAGTAAGAAAACGGGCTTTCCATACACCACCCAGGACCCAGCTCGCACCCCTGTCCGCGTATCCGAGCTCCATCAGATTTTTCAATGCTTTTCTGCCGTGTGTGGAGCCACGGCGAGCTGCACACGTGTTTCCTGAGGAATGAAACTGGGGGAGATTTCGCAAGTCACCCTGTTCCATAAACAGCCCGATTCATAGCTGCGCCGTAAACTCTATTAGGCTGGTTGCTGCTTTCACCGGCGCTGTGGAGTCTATAAATTAGAGACTCACCCGGGGTAAACAGCAAGGGAACCGTCAGGAACCCCCACCCCCCACCCCCAGGGCATGGCAGACAGACGACTTCTCAGAGCACTCTGGATCTAAGATAAAACACCAACAGAAAACCTTTGAGAATGCCCAGCACGCTGACTTGGCCTCCTACCCATCCTCCCAGCTTCCTCTCTGCTCAGGGAATCTGTCCCCCGCCCCGAAGGCAAAGTGATCTTTGAAGAATGCAAACCGGGCCGATGTCTCTCCAGCTTCTCACCCAGGACAGGCCTTCCACCCCAGGCCCAGAGTAAACTCCAAAGCGTGAACCTGGATAGGCCCACAGCCCTGCCTGCTCCACGTCCTGGCCTCCTCCCTGGCCACGGCCTCCGCCCAGCACAGTCCCCGCTCTCTCTCCTCCGGAGGCCATGCTCATCCTGCCCCAGGGCCTTTGCTCACTCTGTCCTCCTCCTGGAAAGCCACGCCCCACAGGCTTTGTTCCCAGAAGAGCCCCCCCCCCCCCCCCCCCCCGCCCAGAGCTCACCCTGCTGTGCACAAACCCCTGGTCCCAGCCCCACCGGGGCCTGGATTCACCACTTGTCACGGCACATGTTCCATGTTGATTTGTTATCTGTTTATCTGCTTCCCTCGGAGAAGGCAAGCTCCGTGGGGCAGGCAGCTGCTTTTCACCCCTGTGGCTCACGGGCCCTGTGTGGGCTCCTTGTAGCAAGTTCCGCAGCATTGGCTGGACTAATTCATTAACAGCCAGTGCCAGCCTCTGCCCCAGCCCCGTGTGCCCCCTCCCTGCCTGCCTCTGCCCCAGCCCCGTGTGCCCCCTCCCCTGCCAGCCTCTGCCCCAGCCCCGTGTGCCCCCTCCCTGCCAGCCTCTGCCCCAGCCCCGTGTGCCCCCTCCCTGCCAGCCTCTGCCCCAGCCCCGTGTGCCCCCTCCCTGCCAGCCTCTGCCCCAGCCCCGTGTGCCCCTTCCCTGCCAGCCTCTGCCCCAGCCCCGTGTGCCCCCTCCCTGCCAGCCTCTGCCCCAGCCCCGTGTGCCCCCTCCCCTGCCAGCCTCTGCCCCAGCCCCGTGTGCCCCCTCCCCTGCCAGCCTCTGCCCCAGCCCCGTGTGCCCCCTCCCTGCCAGCCTCTGCCCCAGCCCCGTGTGCCCCCTCCCCTGCCAGCCTCTGCCCCAGCCCCGTGTGCCCCCTCCCGTGCCTTTGAGGAAACATCAGTCAGCAGGGTTCCCCACACGTGAGCACGTCAGTCTTATAATAACCAGATCTCAGTTACTGAGTGTGCTACGCGGAGGCGTCCTGCCACGCCCGTGACCTGCAAGGCCTCATGCATTCTCAGAGCAACACAGCCAGGGAGTGACCTGAAACTGTCCCCATTTTGGTGACGAGGCAAGGAAGGCTGAAACGCTGGGGCGTGTCCAGGGCCGGGGTGTGGAGACAGAGCTGACCTTACCGTCTGACCTCTGCGTCGCCCTGCCCCCCTCCTCCTCTGCCTGCACGGACATGCTTCTCGGAGTTGGAACAAAACCATGTCATTTCCTATTTTTTAAGCTCTTGGTATGTTTTGTTTTTAATGAAGACATGTGAGTGCTCAACCACGTGAAGGGAGGGAATCCACAATTTCCATCAAGGAGACGCCCCTTTTCGTGACACTTTTACAGTAACATACATGTGGTTTGCACAATATGTTGGATGCCTCTGGCACACGAGTCGGGAGAAATGTGAGGCAGCCCAGCAAATCTGCGATGGCAGCCCCAGCAGGGCCAGCCCGGAGCAGCGGTGCCGACCACCCCGGCCTGATCGCATCTCGGGAACAGGGTCCCGGAGCCACGTTCAGAACCTCCTCCTGGACGAAGGAGCAGCGTGGCGCACCCAGGACGTGGCTCCGGCCCAGGCTGCGCATCTGTGTGAATTCTGAGACTGAAACTGCTCTGAAACACACATTCCGGGGTGCCTTCGTTTGGAGTTTTCAATGAGCGAAAGGGGAGACCATTCAGCTGCTCAGAGCTCCCGGCTCAGTAAGAGCAACCGCAGGCACACCCTTTCTAAGATCCAGCTTCACTCATTAGCCCCCAGCGAGAGGCATAATTGGCTCTAATCACCTGGCATCGGCGGCAGGAGCAGATAATTTCCCACTTGGCTCCAGAGCCTTCGCAATAATTAAGCCCCGTCTCCGCTGGTCCCTAATGAAGAGCCTGGAAGAGTGGAAACCCCAGCACAGTCGCACAGTCTCCCAGACCCGTGGATATGTGGCTCCCTCCGTCCCTGAGGCTCCATCCGGGTTTTCATCAGAACCAAGGCACTGGCCAGTTCGGGGAGATACGAGCAAACAGCAGCCACGGGCACGAAGCAGGTCCCCGACCCCCCGTGTGAGCGGGAAACACTTACCATGTTGAAGGCGGATGTGGAAGAAACGCCCGTGACACGCCTTTGTCCTGATGGACGTGGGTTTAGTGCCTGCCCAACCCTTCAGACACCTGGGTGGACAGAACACTAAGCATTGAGGTTATGAACATATATGTAACTAGAGGCCCAATGCACAAAATTGTACACAGGGATCAGTCCTCGCAGCCACGGCCGGCCCTCACAGACCAATTTTGTCCGGAAGGTCATCTGGACAGTCATCCATATAGTCTTTCTGCTGTTCGGTCTAATTAGCATATTAGCTCTTTATTATATAGGACTAGAGGCCCGTTGCACGAAGATTCCTTCCCCTGGCTTTGCTCCCGGCCGCTGGGGAGCCTGCAAGTCCTCGCTCCCAGCTGGAGCACCACTCCTATAGCTCCCTCTGCCCCCCGTCCTCCCCCTCATAGAAGGCGTCCTGCCCCACCCAGCTGCTCTGCACCTGCATATGCAAATTAACCCGCCATCTTTGTTGGATTAATTTGCATACTCACACCTGATTGGCTGATGGGCATCGCGGAGGTACGGTCAATTTGCATATTTCTCTTTTATTAGTGTAAATATCAGAGCATGTTCAAGTCCATCGTCTCACAGGAACTGGAGAGGAGGCAGTTTCATGCGTGATACACTGGTGCTGGGGTGGACGGCTGGGTTCCCCCAACGCCACAAGGGACCCCAAAGGTACAACCTGGTGCAAATTAGTTCATCGCTCCGCGGCTCACTTTCTCCTTTTGTGCAACAGAGATGATAAAGCACCCCCTCTCAAGGTGACTATGAAGATGACATCCATTAAGAAGTGGGGTGCCCCCCCCCAATGTATACACACTTGGAATAATTAGTCATTCTGATGGGTTAAATCAGGAAAGAAAGAAGCATCAACTGAGCTATCGGCTGTTAAGGGTGTGTACATTTTTCAGGGGACATCCCGTATGTAAAAACACTTAGAACGTTGGCGTATAGTACGCTCACCATGGATGGTAGCTCATGGTGAGGCTCAGGAAGACCACAAACCCCATGCCCGATGGCGTGGCACCCAGCAGCAGTTGGCACACTGTGGCCCAGGGCAGAATGTGGCCCACTGCCCACTTCTGTGTGGCTCACACACTAAGGATGAAAAGAAGAATTAGTTGCCTGTGAAAATTATATAAAATTCACATTTCAGCACCCAAGTCAGGTTTGTTTGAACAGACCCACACCTGTCAGCTACCATTGTCCGTGGCCACAGTAACCGTGGTCTGTCTCTGCCCTCATTGGTGGCAGAGCGGCACAGCTGTGACAAACTCGAATGCCCCACAAGGCTGGCAGTATTTACGGCCTGGCCCTTTACAGAGAAGGTTTGCTCAGCCCTGGGATGGATGTTAAAGTAACAAGATCCGGACCTCAAAGTGGGACAGCAAAGGAATAAGGGAGCGGAAGTCAGTTCCCACAGACAGGAGGGGAATGAGGGCTGTGCTCTGGAGCCAAACGGGCCTGACTGGAGTCCTGGCTCCAAACACAGATGCCCGGGACCTTGGACACGTCCCTTACACCTGTGGGTGCCCAGCCTCCTCCTTCAGAAACACTCCTGCCTTCCTCAAGATTGTTCAAAGACAGCGTTCGAGAACACACACAACACTGAGTGCTCAGTAAGCATCCAAAGGTTGCGGATGACTCAGAACTAGGAAATAGAAAATGAGACTCGGAGAACCAAGTCCGAGTCCCGGAGAGACGGGGACAGGGCAGGGGGACAGCAAAGGCCTGTCCTCAGGTTCCCACCGGAGCCAGAGCTGGGGAGGGAGACAGTCCAC
Organism: Plecotus auritus; assembly: GCF_963455305.1. NCBI lineage: Eukaryota > Metazoa > Chordata > Mammalia > Chiroptera > Vespertilionidae > Plecotus > Plecotus auritus. The sequence continues at coordinate 173,416,374 of NC_137773.1, read as the reverse complement.
CTGGGTCCTCCCTCTGGGTTTAGATCCAGAACTAAAGCAATGCCATGACCTAAACATGAGAAAATTACCTGGTTTTATGAGATTCCTTGGGCTTTGAGTCCTAAAGGCCAGAGCCAACGTCTCTCGTCTATCACGCCCTCGCTGTCACGTTGAGCAGTGACTTCCTGTGAGCCTCAGTTTCCTGATCTGAAAAATGGACATCACAAAGCTTCCCTGCCCTGTGGTTATATGGATGGGTAGCACATGTAAATGCTTAGATTTGTTCATGATAAAGAGAAAAAAAATGCGTGCCTAGCAAACACTATCTGTGTGAGTGCTTATTCTGTTACTGCCTTTAACCAGTGTGGAAACCTTTCAAAAAATAGGATTGTTGCCCTGGCCAGTATCGCTGAGTGGTTAGAGCACCACCCCGTGCACCAAATGGTCTCAGGTTCGATTCCTGGTCCAGGGTACCTATCTGGGTTGCAGGCTCAATCCCTGGCCCTGGTCTGGATGCATGCAGGAGACAACCAATCGATGTGTCTCTCTTTTATTGATGTTTTACTCTCCCTCCTCCGCTCCAGTCCACTGTCCCCCCCCCCCCAAAAAAAAAAATCAAAGGAAAAAAATATCCTCAGGTGAGGATTAACAACAACAACAAAAAATAGTTTTTTTGTTCTCCCATTTAGCCCCAACCAACTTTCATGAAAAATTCAGACCTTTCCAAATGTTCACATGGCCTCTGACATGACTGCACGATGCAGAACATGCGTGTCATAAGGAAGGCATGCATGGGCATTGCGGTGTAAATTACTGATATGTTTGGAGCACATGTGAAACGAGACGTGGGGGAGGGACAGAAAGCAAATAAAGAGACGCGCCTGAAAGAAACTTAATTTACGGGCACAATTAAATCCCTGTGAAATAATCCTGTCCGAGTAACAGCGATGTAAACAGCTGACAATAAATTAGAGAAAATTGAGTCCATGAAAGTTGTTTAACGGCAAGGGGGTGAGGTGGGGGTGGTAATTCTAAAGCCGTACCCCGCACATTACCCTCAGCGGACGGTTGGCCTGATCTTTAATGTGAAGATGATGTTGCTGGAATTCAGTGTGTCATGTTGGAGGACAGAAAAACTACCCGCCTTTGCAGTGTCTTGTAGAAGCAAGTAACGAATTCTAACAAATTAACCTTGATTTCCCACGTGGCACCTGCACACACACATTCACACACTCACACACACTCACACACTCACACACACACTCACACACTCACACACACACACTTACACACTCACACACACACACACATACTCACACACTCACATTCACACATACACATACACTCATACTCACACGCTCACACACACACACACACTCACACACACACACACTCACACACACACTCACACACACACTCACACACATACACACTCACATTCACACACACATACACTCATACTCACGCTCACACACACACACACTCACACACACACACTCACACACACTCACACACTCACACACACACACACTCATACACTCACACAGTCACACACACACACACTCACACACACACTCACACACACAGTCACACACACATTCACTCACACACACATACACACGTTCACTCACACGCACACACACTCACACTCACATACACACACACACACAGTCACAAACACACATTCACTCACACACTCACACACACTCACACTCACACACTCACATACACACACACATTCACTCACACACATTCACTCACACACACAGTCACACACACTCACACACACACACTCACACACACACACTCACTCACTCACACACTCACTCTCACACACACACACTCACACTCACACAGTCACATACACACTCACTCACACTCACACAGTCACTCACACACACACTCACACTCACATACACACACATTCACACACACACACTCACACATACAGTCACACACACAGTCACACACATTCACTCACACACACACTCACACACACAGTCACACACACAGTCACACAGTCACACACACATTCACTCATACACACTCACATACACACGTTCACTCACACACTCACACACACACACTCACTCACACACAGTCACAAACACACACACATTCACTCACACACACATTCACTCACTCACACACAGTCACAAACACACACACACACTCACACACACACACTCACACACACATACACTCGCACACACACACACTCCACACTCACACACACATACACACACACACACTCACTCACACTCATACACTCACACAGTCACACACACACACACACAGTCACACACACACACTTACTCACACTCACAAACACACACACTCACACACACACACTCACTCACACTCATACACTCACAGTCACACACACACACTCACACACACACAGTCACACACACACACTCACTCACACTCACACACTCACACACACACTCACACACACACACTCACTCACACACACACTCACTCACACTCACACACTCACACACAGTCACAAACACACACACACACTCACACTCACACACACACTCACTCTCACACACTCACACACTCACACACACTCACACACACACACAAACACACTCACACACTCATTCTTCAGCTTTGTCATCAACAAGCCTAGTTCCCGCCCCTGACTGTCCAGAGCGGAGCTCCCCGCTTGGCACCGTGACGACCTGGATGCATCCTAACCGGTGTCCTCTCGCTTCCCTCCACCTGCACATTCCCTCCATCCTTGAGAACAGACTTCCAGGCCCGGCCAGAGTGGCTCAGCGGTTGAGCATCCACCTTTGAACCAGGAGGTCAGGCTTCGATTCCCAGTCAGGGCACAGCCCAGTTTGCAGGCTCCATGCCCAGGGTGAGGCGTGCATTCCTGGAACCTGAGTGGCGACACAGTATGATGCGCCTCTGCTTTCTGAGCCTGACGCTGTGAGAGGTCAGATTGCTTCCGGGGAGAGAGACAGTGCGAGAATCTGGCCCAAAGAATCTGGAAACTGATCGTCTTTTATTTCACTGTTTGTTGGTGGACTGTCTCGCCCACAGACACAGGACCTCAACGCCCAATGCCCACGGGAGCACGTTCAACAGGTAAGACATACGCTCTTTCTGCCTTTCTTGAAAGATGTGGCCGTCCGCACGTTGTCCCCTCATCTCTGAGTCACGGACAGGAAATGCTCTCTCCGCGTCATGTTTGCGTGAGCACGGTGACACGCGGCAGTGGGGCCCCGGCGTGGGGAGAGGCAGAGTCCCGGGCAGGCTCCGAGCTGAGCTGAGCGCGGATGGAGCAGCCTGGCTGGCCCCGAGGAACAGGCTGCTCGGCAACCAGGCACATAAGGAAACAGGAGGCTTTGCTCCTGGTTAGAACGTCCCCTGGCACCGGGCAACCATTCAGCAAACAGCACCTGCCGTTATCACAGTGTTATTGTCACTGGCTCCCATGGGTGGAGCTGGAGATGGGAATGAATGGGCAGAGCTGGGTCAGCCACTGAGTGGGAGTAAAGGAACACTTGACTCCCTTTTTCCATTCAAGCTTTCTGTCCTCAGATTCCTCTCTCAGGGTGGTGCCTCCCTCCCCGCAGGGTCCCAAGGCCCAATCCTACCTGTGCTTTGAGGCTCAGCTCGAGGCCTCCTTCTGGCCTGTGACCCCCAAATAGCATCCAGTGAGAGGAGCAATCGTCAGACTTTCAGGAACTTTCTAAGCCAGTTGTTAAACACAGTCATTTTATTTTTTTATTTTTTTTAAAGGTATTTATTTATTTATTTATTTATTAAATATATTTTATTGATTTTTTACAGAGAGGAAGGGAGAGGGATAGAGAGATGGAAACATCGATGAGAGAGAAGCATTGATCAGCTGCCTCCTGCACGCCCCCTATTGGGGATGTGCCCGCAACCAAGGTACATGCCCTTGACCGGAATCGAACCCGGGACCCTTCAGTCCCCAGGCCAACGCTCTATCCACTGAGCCAAACCGGCTAGGGCTAAACACAGTCATTTTAAAAAACCCAAATCTTTTAACTTGGAATTCAACAAATTAGAATTTTTTAAAAGAGAATTCATTTCCTAATGCTTTGGCCATATTGTATTACTCTCTATGAGGCTATTTAGGTACGTCCTAATACCCGAATGATGAGAATACTGTGTCATGGTGGCTCCCGCACATCTCTCTCTAACTATGTGTCGGGGGGATTTCAGCTTGAACTTGGCCATGATTGGAATATTTAAATTTATGGAAATCAGCAGTCACTACAAGTACAGGCTTCTTCCAGGCCTAGGACCCAGAGTTGGGTGTTATACGTATTTACCAGCACAGAATGGCTTTTAGTCTTCTTTTGAATGTCTCTCTCTCTCTCTCTTTCTCTCTCTCTCAAATATCATACCTCTCTTAGGACACCTTGTTCTCCTTTGCATTACAGATCATAGTTGTAGGTGACAAAACTCCCAGACTGGACACTCCGTGAGGGCGGGGTAGACGTTCCTGGTGAGAGTCCCAGGACATCTAGCACAGGGCTTACGTATCAAACGGAATTAATAGAAGTCACGACTGAGTTCTGGGGAGAGCAAGCCAAGCATCACGTTTACATAGAAGAACACGCTCTTCCCGTGCACGGAGCAAGCCCAGAGGCTGGGCCAGCTGCAGGAAGGCCGGGCGGAGCTCACCCCAGCAGGAACCTGCCCAGGGAAGACGGGGACACAGAGGTGCTGCCTCAGAACATGGCCGGAGGGGCCGATCAAATGTACACATCGTCCGCTTGAGGGTGTGGACAGCCTTGTTTTCTTCTATGATATCGAGATTCGGAATTCACACATCTCTCTGCTTCCTTGGAAAATTCTTCGAAGTTTTTCAGAGGATTTGGTCTCCATCGTGTCAGAATAGGAGCTGTAGCAAGTTTCTCTGCCATCCATCCCGAGTATTCCAGGTGTCGATTTCTTCCTGCCTGCCTGCCGGTACCTGTGTCTAAGGTAGCCGCCACGGGTGGAGCCATTCCTGCCCCCAGGGTCCTGATCCCTCCCGGGGACCTGGCTCCCACCTGCTAGGCTCTGGGGCGGGGATCTGCCCCCGACAGACTGGCTGGTGACGGGCTCAGCGAGGCTGAGCTGGCAGGCACCTCATGGCTCCTGGGAACCCACTGGAAGCACAGTGAGCACCAGCCATTGCAATCGGTAGCAAGAACAGAGATGGTGCCACAAACAGAACTGGCACCATGGCCGGCAGAAACCATGATGTAAAGGGAAGAATGTTTGAAAAAGCAGAGAAAGGCACTTGGTGGATGAAGGGATTTGCATCAAGTTGAGAAGAGGAGACTGGGAGAGCGACAGTGATGACAGCCAGGCCGTGGGGCTGTGTTAGTCCCTCCTCTCACAGGTAGAGCCCTTAGTTTGAGACACAGGAAACGTAAGGAATGTGTACTCAGGTCACATGCGTAGCTGACCTCTCCGGCTTGTGGACTGAAGGGTCCCAGGGCCGATTCAGGTCAAGGTCATGTACCTTGGTTGTAGGCTTCTCTCCGGCTCAGGCCCTGGTCCTGGTGCGTGCAGGACGCAACCAATTGATGTGTTTCTCTCACATCAATATTTCTCTCTGTCTTTCCCTCTCTCTAAAAGTCAATGGAAAAATATCCTTGGGTGAGGATTTTTTTTAAAAAAAGGGGGGGGGGAATGATCAAGTCTAAGATTTAAATGTGCATTCTGCCAACATCCATTACAAAATAGTATTCAATAATATCGGTAATGCGTTTCTGCTCAAACGTCAAAAGGGAATAAACCACGTTACCCGAAATCCAAACGAAATACCCAACAAACAAATTCAAAATGTTTTCTAGCAGGATGTGGTCTTGCGATGTGGGCCAGTTATAAACATCGTGGGTTCTTGCACGAGAGAAGAAGGCGATTTCAAAGACAGAGACACGGTAAAGGAAGTAATCCATTATGAAAACTGTGCTAGGACATCATGAGGAAAGGCAAAAATCCATGGGCCGGGGAAGGGGGGGAGTGGGGGGTCCTCAATGGAGCCGGAAAACAATCGACATAGAATGTAGAACTTTTCTCACCACACCAACTCTCCAGGGATTCAAACATTGCCAACTTCGCACGTACGTTGTACCTTTCAGGGAGTTGTATGATACAAGAGACACAGCCCAGTTCGTACTCTGTTTTGTCTTAAAGCGCCTCCAAGTTCACTAAGAAATGTCGCATCAAACTTCTAAAATTAAATGCGTGGGCATATTTTTAACTTTCTATATTTGTCGCAGAAGAATTTCAGCTGGACGTGACCCGCGAGGGACTTGAGGAAATCATTCCTGAGACTCGGGAAAACTCGAAAGCCCGTCCCTTATTGGCCTTTCCCGGCCGGGTCTGCGTTGGGCCATGTGCGTTGGCCCGAGAGGGGACAGTGGCCTCCCTCAGCGCGTGGACTGGCCCCTGACAGGCACGGCACCTGGAGTTCAAGGTGCCCTTGGGCCTCCTGCATTGTGGTTTCTGCTGGAAGGAGGGATGGCGGTGGACGGCTTAGATTAATTACATCTGGATTTACATACTGTATGTGGAGGCGGCGGCTGTTCACATGTCCTCACCCTTTTTTTTCCCCAGGAGAAAAGTCAAATATTTTAAAATGTTTCAACCACCAACGCATGCTGTGATTATATGTTTTCTTGACGCTACAATAATTGTTTACATGATTTGTGCCTGTAAACACTTCAATGCAAGGTTGTGTGTTTATAAACAACCGAAAATCGAAAGGACAATGGACCGATGTGAGGAAAGTCAATAAACCCTTAATTAAATCCCTCTGGACAGACATCTGGCTCTCCATGGAGGTTCCCAGCGGGGAGAAGGCATGTTATAAGTGGGGTTTCCTGAAAGGGGTACTCAGACCCCGCTCCAACGTGTGCCTGGAGGCCCCTCCCACCAGCAAGCAATTCTCCGGAGAGCAGGTATCTGCGGAGTCAGCTCTGTCCTGACCGTCCACCTGGAGACGGACTCAGGCCCTCGGCTCGGCCCCGCAGACCTCCTGCACCTCAGAGGCAGCCACAGGCCCCGGGGGTGTGAGATCGGCTCACAGGACCAAGGGAAACCTACTTCCTCACCTGTTACAAAGGCTGTGAAAGGATAAGGAACGCCTGGCCAGCATGGCTCAGTGGTTAAACCAGGAGGTCAGAGTTCGATTCCCGGTCAGGGCACATGCCCGGGTTGTGGGCTCCATCCCCAGTGTGGGGCTTGCAGGAGGCAGCCAATCCATGATTCTCCCTCATCATTGATGTTTCTATCTCTCTCTCCCTCTCCCTTCCTCTCTGGAATCAATAAAAATATATTAAAAAACAACAAACCGAAGGACAGGAAATGACAGCTCCATGAAGAGACACAGGGTGAGGTCCTGAAGCAGGAGCTCTGTCCTCCTGGAGCTGGGAGCCCCGCCGGGGCCCCGGAGAGTGGCCGGGCTCGCCAACGGGGAGCTCTTGGCAAAGGGACAAGAAGCTGTCCCTGTGTGTTTTAGGGGGCCTCATGCTGCACTCTCATTGGTCTGAGTCATGAGACTGAGTCACCCTCCAGCCCCCCTGGAGTCCCCAGAAATCTGGGGTGAGAGAGGGGACTGGACATTACAACTCTCCAACCACAGGAGGGTTGGCTACCGCTGGCCACCAGCGGCCCCTGGGGTGGGGTCCAAAAGCCATCTCATCAGCACAAGGGACACTGTGGTGCTGTCAATCACTAACCAGGAAGGGGCCCCTGTGGACGAAGACCAAATATACCAGAGCAATATCTTCAGGTCCTCTGAACGATGATACATATATATTTCTTTTGTAAAAAAAATATTTTTTATTGATTTCAGAGGGGAAGGGAGAGGGAGAGAGAGATAGAAACATCAATGATGAGAGAGAATCATTAATCGGCTGCCTCCTGCACGCCCCCTACTGGGGATCGAGCACGTAACTCAGGCATATGCCCTGACGGAAATCAAATTGAAACCTCCTGGTTCATAGGTTGACACTCAACCACTGAGCCACACTGTCCAGGCCAGATATATACATATATACATATATACACACACACAAACACACACACACACACACACACACACACACACACACACACTGAATGGCCAGATTATTATGATCTCTGAGCGCATAATAATCTGGCCACTCAGTGTATATCCTATATAATAAAAAGCTAATATGCAAATTGTCTCCTCGAACAGGAGTTCGACCAGCAGGCAGGCCGGCCAACCGCCCATGTCCCCTCCCCCTGGCCAGGCTGACTGGACCCCACACATACACGATTTCAAGCACCAGGCCTCTAATATATATATATATTGAGTGACCAGATTATTATGCTTTCAGAGATCATAATAATCTGGCCACTCAGTGTGTGTATATATATATTTCTTATAAATCACAATATCACAGTGGGAGAAAGTGACAGCATGGCAAAAATTCTGAGGAGAGTTTCAAATGAGTGCCAAAATCGCATTAAATTATTGAAAATGAGAAACGAAAGGAGAAAAGGAAGTGGCCCCTGGTAGTGAGAAATGGTAGAACTAGGCGAACCCTTAGCATTTATGTCACCATTTCATTGCTATTTCACCGTTGACACTGGGGGGGGGGGGAAGGGTGAGGGGGGGGGGCGGCACAGCGTGATGTGCCCCAGGCCACAGCGGGGATGGAGGGCCCGGCGGCCAGTTCCTCTCCTCCCCCCACGTGGCCATCCAGAAACACAGAGCTTTCCTTTGTTTTTCCTTCATAAAGGCAGGAAGTGTGTGCATTCCCAAGGAAAATGTTTATATTTTGTTAAAGTGGATTCTAAGACCCACTGGATACACAGAGTAAAACAAACACACTGCCTCCCGACCAGGGCCTTCCTGGGGCCCCGCTCTGCCTCACACGGCGACACAGGCTCGGGGTCCACTTCGGAGGAACCACCGTCCCGTCGGGTCGTGTTGCCTCGCTTTGGCAGGAACTTACGCTCCTTCCTTCCACCTTGACTTCCTGAGCGGTGACACTCACAGGACCCAAAACCCAACACAGCAAAGCCAGGCAGAAGCGATTGGAACACCATCTCGTTGTGCTTGCATTATTCCGGACAGAACGGGGGTGGGTGGGCAGTGAGCGTTCTTAGGGTTCCGTTTTCATTTCGACACGGGATGGGAGAGTCATTTTCACTTCAGAACAGCCAGCCGAGTGCTCCTTTTCCGTTTCCCACAGGCCTGCCATCACCTCCAGACCATGCCCTCCACTCCGGAACCAGCCCAGAGCTGCAGAAATGAAAGAGCAACAGCGTAGCCAGTGCCCCATACACACGTGATGGGAGTCAGGCAGGTGGGATGGATCAGGTGGGTCTCTAAGCCATCAGTTCCCAAGGACTGTGGAGTTGGTTGCTAAGAGCTCCCCTCTCCCCCGCCCATGCCCCCCCCCCCCCCATAGTCAGGCGGATTCACTGGCTCCTGGGAATCTCAAGGAGGCTCATTAGTTAGATTAAAGCAACAGCAATAGGTCATGCTGAGTTTAAAATTAATTACGGAATTTAATCACCAGAAACAACCATGACGTTCGTCTTTGTCGGATTTTCCAAAGGCCAAACACGAAAATGTAAACAAGAACCATTGTAAATATCTGCGGGTTGCCCTCTCTCGTCCAGACCTCGGAGTGGCTCTCAAAAGATCCCTGTAGCCTGTGTGTGTGTGTTGGGCGGGGGGGGGGGGGGGGGGGGGGGGGGGGGATGGGGGGAGGGAGGAATGGGGGGAGGGAGGGCTGTTCTCCTGCTGTTTTCTCTTAATGAGCTTGGACTCCCGTATCCAGTCCAAAGTGAGCCTCTGTCTTCTGCTTATGCTCTTTGTCACCCAACTGCCTCCAGGTTGGGACAAAGCACAGCCATCCATAACGGCTGTCAGGGGCGGCCATGGGCCCCAGCTGCCAGCCAGGCTCCGCGCAGACCCCGTCCGCGAGGTGGGAGCTGCGTGACCCCGGGCCGCCTGAAACCCGCTCTGTGGAGGTCTCCCTCGGCCTGGCCAGGCGACGCCAGACCCGAAAGCCGTCAGGGTCGTGGCCAGGAAGCTGTGTAGAGTCACTCGCACTGGTCGGTTGAGCATCCCCCAGCTCAGCCCGATGCCATCTCGCCGATGAGAGTATATAACTCCCACACGATTGTGTGGCTGTTAAACTTTAGCCTCATTGGCTCTGCCACCAAAAGGGTATCTCAGTAGCATCCCTCCGGAAGCCTGAGGTTGTCCTCTCCCCCCACCCCCGTCTGCACCCACTGTCGCCCCTCACCTGCACACGCAAGCGACCGCCTCTCCAGTCCTTTTGCTTTCACGCTCCTTCCATTCACCCAGGACCTGCTCTTCCTCAGCAGAAAACATCTCCATCCACATCACTTCAGAGCGTAAGTCAGAGGTCCTTGGTCTATGTCCCGAGCTGCCACGCCGAGGGCCCTGCTGATCAACCACCATCAACAGGCCTCACCGTGGACCTGGCCGTGACCGCCACCTCATTCGGGCTTCGTCCTGAATTCCAGCCATGTTTACTCTCCTCATACGGAGGGGGACCCGGTGTTAGAGGAGCTGCATCCTGTTTCAATAGCTAGGTACCCGCCCTGTAGGGACACCGCGTCTCATCGTTGGGGAAACGTGTGCACGCCATTTATTTTATTTAATACTAGAGGCCCAGTGCATGAATTCATGCACAGGTTGGGTCCCTCGGCCTGGCCAGCTATCAGGACAGATCGGGGCCATCTCGCCCTGTCTTGATTGGGGCCGATCAGGGCAGCCAGGGGGAGGGACTGTGGGAGATTGGTGGTGGGAGTGCACTAACCACCAGGGGGCAGCTCCTGCATTGAGCATCTTCCCCCTGGTGGTCAGTGTGCATCACAGCGACCGGTCGACTGGTCTTTCTGTCAACCTGTCATCCGGTCGACTGGTCGTAATGGTCGCTTAGGCTTTTATATATATATGTATATATATATATATATATATATATATATATATATTTTATTGATTTCAGAGAGAAAGGGAGAGGGGGAGAGAGATAGAAACATCAATGACGAGAGAGAATCATTGATCAGCTGCCTCCTGCACGCCCCACACTGAGGATTGAGCCCGCAACCTGGGCATGTGCCCTGACTGGGAATCAAGCCGTGACCTCCAGGTTCATAGGTTGATGCTCAAACACTGAGCCATGCCGGCCCGGCTGTGGCCACGTTTTGATTGCCTCCTACTAGTAAAAAAGTGCAAGGGCAGTTGCAGGCCAGTTGACCGGAACCACTGTCCGCCTGGTGACGGGGGGAGAGAAAGATGGCATGATGGAATCTGGCCCCAGGATGTCAAACTGTAACATGGAGGAAGGAGCAGAAACAATGCCATGGAGAGAACTCACAGCAGAGAGCATGATGGTCGTGCGAGGCCAGGGCTCACGCAAATGCAATGAGAGAGAGAGAGAGAGAGAGAGAGAGAGAGAGAGAGAGAGAGAGAGAGAGAGAGAGAGACACGTGGCCAGGTTTCCACATCATCAGCAGGCAGGGCCTGGGCGTTTGGGGAAGATGCGGGGTCCTCCACGTGTGAGGAGCAGAGGCTGAGTGGAAACCACCACGTCCCTCCACCGGGGACCGGGGACAGTCCCGCACAGGCCTCTGCAGGGTCCCTCGCTGCCACGCTCTGCAGACACGCTCCGCCCGGCCCTGTGCTGGGGCGCACGGTCTACACTGGGGACGCTCGCATCCCGCTGAGCACGGATCTCGAGGAGGATGGGGACCAGGAGGAGAGAGGAGACCAGAGCCTCCAGGGCCAGGACTGGGGAAGAGCTGGAGAGAGGGAACAGGGACCCTCGGGTGAGAGGAGTGTTTGATGACGGCCAGCGCTCGTCTCCCCATGGCCTCCCCCGCTCACCCCCACATCCAGCTGTTCCCTCCGCCATTGCCACCAAAGTGCAGTGATGTCATAACCGTCCTTGTCGGACGGCGGCTGGTGGGGCGCAGGTCCGGAATCACTCTCGAAGGCTCGCAGCAGGCCTTCTGCTGGTTGGGTTGGGGAGCCCTGAGCTTGGTAACGGCTGAAAATGCCCGTTTTGGACAGAACAGCATGTCAACAGGCACGTCCATGTGACAGGCCCATGGGGGGACACGGACGTGTGTCGTGGCACAGGAAACGGTATAAAACGATGCTGCCCATGCCCACACCCGGGGAAGTGGCCGGGCGTGAAGCGTGGCTGTGTCGTGTCTGTGTCCTCTGACACTTTATCCTAATGTAATGACATTGCGTGTTCCCTGCCGGGACAAGCCAGGGCCACTCTGGTGCCAGCCGCCCCGCCCGTGGCAGCCCTGGGTCCGTGGATGACGGAGAAGCTGGAGATCCCGTGGAGGGAAAGGGAAGGAGAGGAACCCTCAGCCCCGCGAGGCCCTGCCTCTCAGCCGGGAGGCTTCGCGGTGAGAGCAACACCGTATCCCGGGAGGCGTGTTCTAGGAAACGGCCCCGCCGGGCTCATGACGGGGGAACAGCTTGTGCAGGCCCAGCGTTTCTGCTTCACCCCACTCCGGCAGCGGCCGAGGCCCGCACCTCCCCGGGGCCCCTGCGCACTCGGCCGTGTCTTCTCCGGCTCTGACTCACTGAAGAGGAGAAACCACTCGTGGCTGTAAAACCAGTGAACCTCTCACCTTTATTTAACCTCTTGCCCTTGAAAATATACCTTTTTATGGTTCGCGTGTCATCCGACCCTGCCAGCTCTCGGCTCTCCCTCCGTGAGTCACAGCGAGAAGCCCTGGAAAGGGAGGGAGATGAGGTGGCCACTCTCAACCTCTCCTTCTCCCAGCACCTGAGCCCTGCAGCCACGTCTCTGGTCTGGCTGACACAGGGGCCCCAGTCTGACTGACACAGGGGCCCCGATCTGATTGACACAGGGGCCCTGCTCTGGTTGACACAGGGGCCCCAAGCTGATTGACACAGGGGCCCCGGTCTGATTGACACAGGGGCCTCAATCTGATTGACACAGGGGCCCAGGTCTGATTGACACAGGGGCCCCAATCTGATTGACACAGGGGCCCCGGTCTGATTGACACAGGGGCCCCAAGCTGATTGACACAGGGGCCCCGGTCTGATTGACACAGGGGCCCTGGTCTGGCTGACACAGGGGCCCCAATCTGACTGACACAGGGGCCCCAATCTGATTGACACAGGGGCCCCAGTCTGGCTGACACAGGGGCCCCAATCTGATTGACACAGGGGCCCCGGTCTGATTGACACAGGGGCCCCAAGCTGATTGACACAGGGGCCCCGGTCTGACACAGGGGCCCCAATCTGATTGACACAGGGGCCCCAATCTGATTGACACAGGGGCCCCGGTCTGGCTGACACAGGGGCCCCAGTCTGGCTGACACAGGGGCCCCGGTCTGGCTGACACAGGGGCCCCGGTCTGGCTGACACAGGGGCCCCGGTGCAGCTCATGAGGGGCACAGAGTCCTAGGGTTTGTGCATGAGCCATTGTCCCTGCCCTGCCTGTCACAGGCAGAAAGCCAGCCACGGGGCCTGGGTGCCATGTCGGCATCTCCACTGAGGGACACGGTGCACATCGGCGGGGAGAGCGGAGACGGCTTCCAGGGAGACTCGTCAGGCACTGACCTCAGCAACCAAAGCTTATTCTCTGGTGCTTCAGTTTCGGGCATGTCCAGGGGAACTCTCAGCCCGTTAAAATGCAGTGTGTAGACTTTTATTTTTTTATTTTTTTTAAATATATTTTATTGATATTTTACAGAGAGGAAGGGAGAGGGATAGAGAGTTAGAAACATCAATGAGAGAGAAACATCGATCAGCTGCCTCCTGCACACCCCCCACTGGGGATGTGCCCGCAACCAAGGTACATGTCCTTGACCGGAATCGAACCCGGGACCCCTCAGTCCGCAGGCTGATGCTCTATCCACTGAGCCAAACCGGTCAGGGCAGTGTGTGTGTGTGTAGACTTTTAAAGTGCAGGGGAGGTTGAGCACTTGTACAGACAAAGAAACTGCGGTGAACAGTGAAAAGCAGGACGTGCACATGTCCTGTGGCCAAGACGAGCCAGAACCAGGATGTGCAGGGAGGCGGTCCTGACTCCAAGCTCATGACATTCCACGTCCCCTGAGTCCAAAATGCGGCCCTTTACTGAGCATCTGTCTCTTGAAAAGTCCATGCCACTCTGCGTCACTGTGGCAGTCTTAACGGTCTCAAGTTGAGCTGATTTTGTTTTTAAAAAACTGCAGTGTATTATTCACTTATAACAGCGGCCGCGGCGGGCCAAATCTCGCCCTCCTGCCACCAAAGTTTTCTTGGGAGCAGCCTCAGCCGTTCGTTTACGCGTTGTCTGCGGCAGCTTTCTGCGGAATAGTTGTGGCCGGGACGGCATGGCCCTCAAAGCCAGAAACGTTGACTGTCTGGTTCTTTGCACAAAGGTTTGCCAAACCCTAATATGGACAATCACACACGTTGTTTCTGGGATGAAATTCTTTCTAGTGATTATTGATGGCTCAGGGTCATTTCCACTGTTAACTGTCCATTTGTTCAATTCAATACATTTTTATCAAACACCACCCCCCACCCCAAAAAAGGCCAGAAGTCCATGGGGGAGGGGGGATTTCTGCATGGAGAAGAAGAGGCAGCCTTCCCCCAAGTAACATGTGACCTGTGAGACCACCCGTCACTTTCCCCAGAGGATCCCTGGGTTTTGCCACCCCCTGGGTACCTTCAATTCCTATAAGGCTTCCTGATTCTACTTACAAACTGGCTGGTGCAGTGGTCGGCAAACTCATTAGTCAACAGAGCGGCAAACTGCGGCTGTTTGCCGACCACTGGGATGGGGGGTTATGGTTGCCCGGGAAACAAAAACAAAGCACAGCCCAGCTGGCATGGCTCAGAGGTGGAGCATCGACCAATGAACCAAGAGGTCATGGTTCAATTCCTGGTCAGGGCACACGCCTGGGTTGCGAGCTTGATCCCCAGTAGGGGCCGTGCAGGAGGCAGCCGATCAATGATTCTCTCTCATCATTGATGTTTCTGTCTCTCTCTCCCTCTCCCTTTTTCTCTCTGTAAAAATCAATGAAAACATATATTTAAAAAAAAAAAAAAAAAAGCCCAGAGGACAGGGTCCCCACACGCTCACTTACCCCTGCAGGTTAAAGGACCAGCAGAGCCTTTGTGGTTCTGCACAGAACCCACCGGAGGAGCACTGGATTCCAGCTTTATCTGCACTCCACGCTGGCCCAGCCCCCAGAGAAATTACAGGTTACACAGCGATTCCCACCGGGACAACCGGCTCTCAGGCCTCGGGCACTTTCATCTGTGGGATCCCACTCCGAGGCCCTCGGCGCTGTCGGGATGCGGTTGCTGTTTGCCAGAGCGCATCTGCCAGCAGTTGGACACATTTTCCATTGGACCTGCACAGAAAAATGTTGCTGCTGCCCAAGTTTTTCCATGATTGCGCTGCCCTGTGAAGGGGACAGGGCCAGCAGGGAGAAGGGCTTCGCGTCTGTTCCTGCACAGCCTAGGAAACAGCAGGAAGGGCCCAGGCGGCTGTGGTCTTTAACCTGCAACCAACGGTTACATGAGAAAGAGAACCCCGCCCCACTCTGGGACTCTCTTCTGTAATGGTGTGTCCGCTCCACCTGGGGACCAAAGCCACAGTTTCAGGACAAGATTCCAAAGAAAGGTGATGTCACAGTTCTCCTGATGGGCTGGCATCTCCAGAAGGCTTTCCCTAGCCCTGCTGGCATGGCTCAGGGGTTGAGCGTCAACCTATGAACCAGGAGGTCAAGGTTTGATTCCCAGTCAGGGCACATGTCCTGGTTGTGGCCTTGATCCCCAGTGTGGGGCGTGCAGGAGGCAGCCAATTGATGATTCTCTCTCATCATTGATGTTTCTAGCTCTCTCTCCCTTCCTCTCTGAAATCAATGTTATATATATATTTTAAAGAATGTTTGGCCTAAAACCCTCCCAGAAGAAAAAACGGTATTCTTTGGTCATAAAAATGATAAAAAGGGAAGAAAACAAAACAATGGGCAAGCCTCTTCTTTAAGACCGTCAAATGGTACTTAAATGAAAATAATTGTGTGTTAGACGCCAGGGGGAGGGGCACTCGGGGAAACCCCAGGTTTGAGCTCAGACGTGTGCGTCTATGTGTGTGTGTGTGTGTGTGTGTGTGGTGCTGCCTGAGGCCTCACTGAGCTGCAGAGACCCTCGGATGAGCCACTGAGCTCACCTCTGGCTACCGAGGCCCAAGTGGACAAGAAACGGATGCCATGCTCAGGGTCTGCTGGTCACACCAGCCAGCCTGGTGACACCGGGAAGCAGTTAATCCCGTTCTACCCACGGAGGGGCAGCCTCGGCGGGCCCCACCCACCCGCCCGAAATGACACCTCAGAGCACCTGTGTGAAGTCTTCAGGGGTTTCTACACATAAAAATTAGTCAATTAGCAATGATTACCGTATGTTAGGTGAGCGCGGGTTGTTATTATCATAATTTTACAGAGAAAATGAGAGTGGTGGAGGTGCCAGGAGAAAAATTAAAATTAACGAGTTCCTAGATCATAGGCCTGAGCTGCAAGGACTTTAAAGAGCTTGCTTATTAAAAAAAAAAAAAAAAAAAAAGCATGCTGTAAAGGGAAACTTGAATATTGCAAAACAGACTTTCCGAATTAAAACTGTTCGATTTATTCATGAAACTAGCGCTGGGATTCTGTTTTTCATTTATGACTGGAAGCTGCTAGGTTTTGTTTATGTCATACCTCCCTATACATCGGGGAGGGCCGGCCATTGGGGTTTGGTGGGAGATACCGTGTTCTCACGGGTCTTCACTCTTCAAATCCATTTCCTCATTTATTTATTTTTTCCTTCTTAGGAATAACCCAGGGTCTCTGATGTTTTAGGAACCTGGATAATGCGTCTGGATCCGGGAATATCTGGGTAAGTTGCGTTCTGTGCGTGTCCACTGTGAGCCAGTGCCCAGCGTGGCAGCTTTCTTCGAGACTTTAAAAGTTGAATTTGATTTTAGGAACCGGTCCGTCATGTGATTTAGCTGAAGGAGGAGGGTCTGTGGGTGCGTACGTCATTTTGGATGAATTTATTAAAAGGAGCATCAAATCGCCTTCTCACATGCAACCTCCCATCCCAGATGACTGCTTCCAGGCAGGGGTGCTGGTGATGGTCGGGAGGGCGACTGGTGTGCGTGGCCTTCATTGGAACTACCGGGAGAAGGATGCTCTTCGGCCGGGCGTGGCGAGCCTGCGGGATGCAGGGGCTGTGTGTGCCACCATGGAGACCTCCAGGGAAGGCCCCCCTCCCCAGAGGAGAGCCCAGCAGGCTCAGTGGGCTGTCTCAGCTTCTGCGGTGAACATCCACGCTGCCGTGAACACTCGAGTCCGAGCATTTGTGTGGATGTTCGTTCTGTCCTCGTGGGTCCACGCTGAGGAGTGGGATTGCTGGGTCCCACGGTCACTCCACGTGGGACATTCTGAGGAACGTCCAGCCCGTTTTGCAAGAAGGCTGCCCCGGCTGCCGTCCCACCAGCCACGTGGGGCGGTCCGAGGTCTCCCTGTCCTTGCCTGCCTTTCACCGTCTGTCTGTCCTTCTGACGTTCTCCAGCCGAGGGGGTGTGTGCAGCGATGCCTGCGGAAAGCCTGCCGCGTCCCAGCAGCTCGGTGACCCAGCAGGTCCCGTGGGAGCTGGCTGTTCAGAATGCAGGGTGGATTTTGTGATGGGAGCAGTGTGTAAGTGCGGGTGTGCGCCCCAAACAGCCACACTGTGATCCGGCTCCCTGTGCGGTGGCGTCGCCTGTGAGGAGGTCCGAGAGCAGCGCTTACCTGGAGCAGGAGAAGGAGCCCGTCCTGGTCCGACATGAGGGGGCACCTGGACACGATGCCCCACTCTGAAGGACCCAGACCTGATCAACCGTGCCCTCGGCTGCCCAAAGCCCTCTCCTGCCCTCCAGCACCCTCCAATCCAGCACCCCCAAATCCAGCACCCCCCAATCCGTTCAGAGTCCTCACCACATATGCCCTGCGGACCCCCGGAGATTAGGTCCTGCCCACTTCTCTGCCTTTACCTGCTTCTGTTCTCCCCTGCCCCCCCCCCCCCCCCCCCCGCTTCCAGCTCTGGGCCAGCTCTATCTTAATCCCTCAGCACCTCGGCAGTCCTGGCCCCTCTGCCCAGAATATCCTGCTGTCATCGCTGGCTCCTTCTCACCCTTCAAGGGACAGCTCACACCCCTCCCATCAGAACCCCCCACCCTCCACCCCCACCCCAGGAATGGGCTCCTCTAGTTTCTGATTCCCCACTCTGTTCACTTCAGCCATGAAACACGTGCCTGGCCACCAGCCTGACATGCAGGGGGTCTCTTTCCCTGATGCTAAAATTAACCCTGAGGCCGGCTGGTGCACACAGACTCTCCTTTGCCTAAAGAGGCGAGGCCCCCACCCCACCCCACCCCGCCCCACCCCTGGCCTCAGCTGCAGCATTTCATCAGCCCCTGGTCGACGGGGGAAGGGGGGCGCGGGTCTCAGAGAAGCTACGCCCAGAGCAAGCACTAATCTCCCGTTTACGGTGTCGGAGAGCTGGGCCCGGGCCTCAGAACCAGTTTGGTTTGAAGATTATCACCCTGTTGACAGGATCCCACCCTGGGACAAGGAGGAGCCCACACCTCTGTTGAGTGAACCCGTTTCTTGCCCATTCGCTGAGAACCTGCGAGCAGCACGCGCTCACCTGGACTGAAGCCCATCCAGTCGGCCCCACGGCCACCAGAGAAGGGCACCGGTTAAAGCAACTGGAGGAAAGGCCCTCAGACGGGCCACAGATGCCCCTTTACACCCCGATTAAAGGTCACTGCCCAGTGGCTGCTTCTGAAAGGTCAGTTCCAGCAAGCAGCCCCTCTGGACACCAGGGCGATCCTTGCCCTCCATGAAGCCCTTAAATAGCGAAGGTCAGAGGTCGCAGCAGCCACAGAGGGAGAAGGAGAAGCAAAAGCAATGGGCGAATGGACGCTGTCATCCGGCCTCCCAGGCCCACAGCCGCCCTGAGCCCAGGGGTCCAACTTCAGAAACTGGCCGATTCTCAGCCCCGGGAGAGAGTCCCCAGTCCACGGGTGATGCTGGGAATGCCCGGGTCTTCCTTCCACACGCAGAGGCGCTGCTGAAAACGGCCCGAGGCTCCCTGTCCTGGTGGGAAAGGCCTGGATTCATGGGCAGCCACTTCCCATCTGGATGTAACGGGGACCAGGGCTTTAGTGTCCCCTGGGAGCTCAGTCACCTGGGGGCTCTCCGGACCCCGGATCAGAATCCGCATCCGCGTTAACATCTGGGAATCACCGCTCCACGCGGCCCTGCAGGACACCTTGGCCTTGTCCCGGCCTGCGCTTCCCACTGGAGGCGACAGGGGGACCCGGCCGCCCACGCGGGCGCAGAGCCGGCCTGGGAGCCCAGGCTCCCCACAGTCCTGGACGAATTCGGCAGCGGCCGTAAGTGCCGGCATAGCGGCCCAGCACTTTCCACCGGCGCAGCCAGAAAAGCGAAGGGGGCGGGAAGGGGGCGTGGAGGGGCGGGGACCGGACTGCCCAGGGGGCGGTGGTCCCGGAAGGGGTTCGGCGACCCGGGCGGGGCCACAGCAGCCTAAGCTCCAGACTCAGGGAGCTTTTTTTGGCTGGAATTTGCCTTCAGAAGCAAAAACTGCTAGAGAGGGCGAAGAGTCCCCGGAGAGGAGGGTGCGGCTGCGTCCTGGGGGCCCGGCCTCTCGGCGACCCCAAGGCCTCCCCGCCCCCTCGGGCTCCCCGCCGCCTCCCCGGAGCAGCGGGCGGGCTGGGCGGGCGGGGCGGGATGTGTGTGCGCTCGCGCTCGCGCAAATACGGCGGAGGAGCTCGGGGCCTTTTCCGAGACGTCGGCCGAGTTGGGCTCAGTCCGGGGCGAGCGCGCGCGCGGCCGGGTCTGCGCTCCTCGCAGGGCGGGCGGGAGGGAGGGCGCCGCGCCCCGGCGGCGACCCCGGCCCGGCCCCACCATGGGCTTCGAGCTGGACCGCTTCGACGGCGACGTGGACCCGGACCTGAAGTGCGCGCTGTGCGGGAAGGTGCTGGAGGACCCGCTGACCACGCCGTGCGGCCACGTCTTCTGCGCAGGCTGCGTGCTGCCCTGGGTGGTGCAGGAGGGTAGCTGCCCCGCGCGCTGCCGCGGCCGCCTGTCGGCCAAGGAGCTCAACCACGTGCTGCCACTCAAGCGTCTCATCCTCAAGCTGGATATCAAGTGCACGCACGCGGCGCGGGGCTGCGGCCGGGTGGTCCAGCTGCAGGCACTGCCCGCGCACCTGGAGCGCTGCGACTTCGCGCCCGCGCGCTGCCGCCATGCGGGGTGCGCCCAGGTGCTGCCGCGCCGAGACCTGGAGGCGCACATGCGGGACGCGTGCGACGCGAGGCCCGTGGGCCGCTGCCAGGAGGGCTGCGGGCTGCCCCTGACGCGAGGGGAGCTGCGCGCGGGCGGCCACTGCTGTGCGCGGGCCCTGCGGGCGCACAACGGCGCGCTGCAGGCCCGGCTCGCCACGCTGCACAAGGCACTCAAGAAGGAGGCGCTGCGCGCTGGCAAGCGGGAGAAGTCCCTGGTGGCGCAGCTGGCCGCGGCGCAGCTGGAGCTGCAGATGACCGCCCTGCGCTACCAGAAGAAGTTCACGGAGTACAGCGCGCGCCTGGACTCTCTCAGTCGCTGCGTGGCCGCGCCAGCTGGCGGCAAGGTAGGCGCCGGCCAACCCCTGCCAGGCCCAGTACGCAGGGCACCTCCAACTCCCAGGGCACTGGGATGCCTTGGGCTCCCTGGGAGCATCCCTGCCCCTCCTCTTTCCGCTGCCTGCCAGCCGGATCGCCAGGAGCTGGGTGCTGAGTCAACCCAAGCTTGGGAACTCTGGTCCCCACAGAGGACCAGGCGCACAGGGTGGAATAGGGTCTGGCAGCTTCAGGGCCTGGAAGCTTCAGGGCCTGGAGAGAGAGAGAGAGAGAGGAACCCGCAGTCTGGGGAGAGCCAGAACCGGCTTCTAGTTTCACTGCTCAGACCCGCTGGGGTATCTTGGTAGGAAACCGTGGTCCCTACGTAGTGACACAGAGGAAGATGTTGGCATGTGGGGTGAGGTATGTCCAGGCTTCCCCGGGGCCCAGGGCCAGTCCAGGGTGAGGAAGAAGGAGGCCAGAGAGGCCGCCTCCGGGAGGGCAGGCTCGGGCCGGACATGCTGGCAGCAGCTGCTGACCTTGAGCGAGCCACCCGGACAGGGATGAACACAGCCGGGCACCCTCTGTCCCTTTCACCGGGGATCCCGGAAGGAATTAAAGGAACCGACACCAAGCGTGAAGTAGTCACTGACACCGAGTCCCGTGAATGTGAGCTGTTTCAGAATCTGGGCGCTTTGCTGACCAGCTGGGTGACCTCGTGACGTGACCCAGTTGCTCCGGTGCCTCTAAATGTGAAGTGGTTGCTGTCAGCCCTCAAGGAGCGCAGGCTCTGTGAGGAGGCCCTGGCGATGTGCCTGGGGTGGGGGTGGGGGTGGGGATGGGGGTAAGTGCCTGTCTGTGTCTGCAATTATCTTAAGGCCCCAGGCCTCCCTGGTGCTTGCTGGGAGGTGTTGTCTCACACCTTCTGAGGGCGACTTTGCCCTGGGCCCAGCGCTGAGCACTTCTCAGCTGTTTCCCTGTCTGTCGTTTGTAGATGAAGGAATGGAGGCCGTGGGACGGGCAGTCGTGGGCCTGGGTCCCAGCTGTGAGGTGGGCGGTTGGGTTCTGCACCCACATGCGCCCATGTCTCCAGCCCGAACTCCTGACGCCTGCTGTGTGGCCGCTGGTGCCGTTGACTGAGTGTGGACTGTGCGCCAGCACCCAGCGCCGTGCTTTCTATGCATCATCAGCTTAGTCCGCTGAGGGGAGCGGGCAGGCTCAGAGAGGTCCCAGAGCCGCACAGGGTCAGGCAGCACCTCGGGACAGAGCGGGAATCGGGTTCTGCCTCAGCTCAGCCTCGGGACCCACGGGCATGGTGGCCCGTGATTTTCTGTTGTGGGATGGCTGGCCGCATCCCTGATTCGACCCACGACATCCTAGTTACCCACGGGGAAGCACCAGCCCCGGTGTTTCCACAACCCAAAATGTCTCCAGATACTGTCCAGTGTTCTCTGGGATGGGGGAGGGGCTAGGAGAGGGGGCGGGGAAATCACCCCCTGAGAACTGGGGTTTCCTGGTTGCAAAGGGCCCCTGTTTTCAACTACAGGGGGCGGGACTCCCGCCGCTGCCCCTCTAGTTGCCTGTCCATATGGCTCCAAGGAGGAGACAGAACCTGCCCCAGGGCCCCAGGGCCCCAGGGCCCCAGGCCTGTGTCTGCTTTCCCTCCTGCTGGCCCAGCCCCCTCCTCCCAGTGCACACCAGGCCGCAAGTCTTCCGACCCCCCTCCGCCTGGCCCCCGCCGGCCTGTCAGCTTCAGTCTGAGCAGCTGGCCTCTCTGAGCTCAGGGCAAATATTTACAGCTCGGAGCTCACCGGGGCCGCACCGGCTACAAAGGCCTGGAAGGCCCAGGAGTCACCCGAGCGGGGCCCAGGCTGGTCCCAGGCAGGCGCCGGGGCGGAGGGGCTTGGGTTCCTGCCGGTCGGGCTGTCCTCTGGACGCCCTGCGTAAAGTGATACTTGTTTATAAATAAGCCCTTCGCTCCCCAGGGTTGGCACGTCATTCATTGTTAGGCGAGTTTATTATTTCTCTTGCCTTTCTGTTTTCTTTCTGGAGTGTTGGGGTAAATTCTCTCAGAATCCAAAATACGGAACTTGGACGAACCCTGGATGCTGGTGAAGCTCTGAGTGGGAGGGTAACCGGGGGCCTTCAGCTGGGGGCCCAGATGTTGCCTGTGGAGTTTACAGAGCAAGTCTCCTGGCGTCGGAGCCCCGACTGCTCCCCGGGTCAGCTGAGCCCCAAGACTCGGGGGGCCGGAGAGCTGTGCTGGTTCTTCTCGGGCCCCAGCCCCCGCCTCAGCCAGGCCTCCCCCTCCCGGCAGCTCCTCCGGCCCCAGGTGCCCCCTCGGGGCCCTTGCTGCTACACAGGTTGTGTAAGAACTGGCTTATTGCATTGGGTGAACTCTGCCCCGCCGGACACTGAACTCTGCCCCCCACCCAAGGGCAGGCGGGCCAGTGTCCCTAGAAGCTCCTGCATAGCAGCGTTGCTTTTTCACGCGTCCTGATGTTTGCGTCTGCGGCAGCTGCAGGAGACGGTCACAGCCAGGAGGTTTCGGCACCAGCGCTTCAGGGCCTCGCCCTTGTCCCATAAAACGCTCTGGCGTCGTCTAATGTGTCTTTGCAGGCTGAGTGTTCAGGGTTTGCTGGTGCTGTTCTCAGGTTCGCTTCTCGAACACCCCACGCACGATCGGAATCACAGGAAGAGCTGGTTCAGATTCCCGCGTCTGACTCCGAGGTTCTGACCCACGTGGGGTTCACGGTGATGACACACGCCGAGCCAGGCGGGCCACCTGTCACACTTGTAGCTTCTCCGCTCGACAGAGGTTCGGCCCAGTGCGGATAAGCATGCATTGGGCTCCTTTGCACGGTATTATTTCCTGTCGTTGTCTACACGGCCCTTCCTTAACGCTCTGAGGAACACCAGGGCGAGTTCCGGAACCCAGACAGCTTGCATGATGTGGTCCGTTAGGCGGCCTCGCTTTAACCGACGTGAAGCCCCGTGTGGGCTGCCACAGCCTTGGCGATGCTGGGCTTGAGCGAGTGAAAGGGCTCCGTTCCCAGCCTCGGTTTCCCTCCCTGACGTACCCACCTGGTTCTGAGAACAGGCATTCCACAGCAAGGCATCTTGGGATTTCTGGGCATGACGTCCCCGGAATTGTTAACGTGGGGCTCCTCCTGACCTCTCTGCTCTGCTCCCCCCACACCGTCTGTCCTTAAACCCTGTTGAGTTTACCCCCACACATGCTGTGCCTTGAAGGTGGGCACTGGTCTCAGCCCCATCGGATGCCCGCCTTTGCCCACATCAGGGCCTCTGGACCTCGGCCCTGCACACACATGGCCTGTGTGTCGGGGGTGAGAGTTCAGGACCCTGAAGGCTGTTGAGCAGCATCCCTAGCCCCTGCTCCGGGCTGAGACGTGAAGGAGGGGAGGCTGGTGACCAGGTGAGGCCACAGGGTGTCGTGTGACGTCTTCGTCCTGCGGAATCACAGCTGGGGAGGTCCGCCCACACGGCCCCTGCCGTCCTGTGAGAGGCCTGTCACCCTGGGCAGCCTGGGCCATCCTCTGATTTGGGGAAGGAGTGCTTCAGGATGGGGAGCTGGGGGGCTACCCTTCAGGCACAGAGCCCCTGTGTGCCGTCCACTGTGTGGGAGCGTGAGAGGCGGTGGAGCCTTGGACAGGGGCGTTGGTTCCCAGGACGCCTGGCCAGACGCCTGGACTTCACCAGGAACACGGGCGAGCTCCGCGTGAGACCAGGGGTGCACCCTGAGGGCAGACTCGGGGGACAGGGACGCGGATGTTCAGGGATCTGCAGGTTATCTCACTAGAAAAGCAGGTGGATATGTGTATTGGGCCAGGGAAGCACTAAAACTCTTCATATGTTTCTCTCACATTATTTTTTTTTAATCTGTTTGGCTCATGGATGACCATTTTGTGTCTGAAAAAGCGATTTCTGTTCCCCGTCCATGTCCCCTGTCCCCGTGTCTCTCTCCCCCTCTCCGCACTGTCTTTGGGGACAGATATGAGTCGATAACAGTTCCCCTGACTCCCATCCGCTTTGTTGTTTTGTGTTGTTTGGTTTTTTTCTTTTTGTTCATCCTCACCTAGGATATTTTTCCTTTGATTTTTAGAGAGAGTGGAAGGGAGAGGGAGAGAAACACCGATGTGAGAAAGACACATCAATTGATTGCCTACCGCATGCACCTTGACCAGGACCGGGGAACCTGCGACCCAGGTACATACCCTTGACTGGAATAGAACTTGGGACCCTTCAGTCCTCAGGCCGACGCTCTATCCACCGAGCCACACCGGCCAGGGCTCTTTGAATTCACTTCTTTTTTAAATATATTTTATTGGTTTTTTACAGAGAGGAAGGGAGAGGGATAGAGAGTTAGAAACATCCATGATGAGAGAGAAACATCGATCAGCTGCCTCCTGCACACCCCCCACTGGGGATGTGCCCACAACCAAGGTACATGCCCTTGACCGGAATCGAACCTGGGACCCTTCAGTCCGCAGGCCCAACGCTCTATCCACTGAGCCAAACCGGTTAGGGCTGAATTCACTTCTGAGCATCATCCCAGTGACTCACCCTCAGGCCTGAGCGCTTCCTCTCTGTCCTTCCTCCGAGAATGCTTTCCCTGGAAGGGAGGCGCGTGGCAGGGGGTGGGACTGGTCCACGCCGCTGACCATTAGGATCAGTTTGAAGGACGGGACACAGACGTCCTGTGTAGGGAGTGAGACCCCGCCTTCTTTGGATGGAATGTCTGGCACCAGCTCCGCGCCCCCCACCCCCGCCCCCGCCCTGCACATTTTTGCGCTTTCTCGTCACCGGGCCGCAGACGGAGCCATGTCCCAGCTGTGCAGTCTCTGGGAGCTTCGCATAATCCGAGGCTGAGGTGTCGCGTCCCCCAGATAACACAGACCGGCGGTCAGTCAATTACAGGTCTCAGAACCCGCCCGGCCGCCCTCAGCCTGCCCGCGCCGCCGGGTGGCGAATCCCACAACCGCGGGAAACAGGGACACCCGTCGTGGGGAGGAAAGTCTGCACGGACAGGCGTGGGTGGCCTCCGGGGACCGCCACACCCACAGGAGGTGGCGTGCGTCCAAGCGTCCCAGCTGGGCTTTTTGGAGCGCAGTGACAGAGAAGAGGGACTTTGCCCGTAGAAGGCAGTTTGCATTCTATAAAAATAAACAGCCGCCACAAGGTGTCCTCTGACAAAGGACATTCGATTTTCCTTGTTCCCTGTGACTTGTGTCCCCCCCACAATTCTTACCCAGTTAGACTTTGAGTTGAAAGCTGGGCAGACTGTGATCTGGGCGGTCTTAACATTGATGTAGTGCAGGGGCCGTTTGGATATTTATAACATCGTTCCCGGCCCAGACAAGATTCAACTTAAAAAAAAAAAAAAGTAGCCTGCTCTATTCGGTCAAACATTTAATTCACTCACCCCTCCTGCCTTGGCCAGGCCAGACCACATGATTTCGCCGGCCTGCTATGGCCCGCGGGCCGGACGTTCCCCACCCCTGCTCTAGGGTGTCATCTTCTTAGAGAATCACCGTGAGGCCGTGCACGCCAAGCTTCTATTCCTGCTGGCACTTCCGGGCGGACATGATGTGACCGTCCAATGAGACCGTGCAGTGTTCTGGGGGCCCGACTGCCCCTGGGCGGGGTCCTGGCTGGACGCTGGGGCACTGAGAATCTGTTAGAGCCCCCTGCCCCTCCCCACAAGGAGACAGGGATGTGGCTGGACCCCAGGATGGCAGGCGTCTTTCTTTTCCAGCGACCCCAGGCTCTCGATGGGAGCTCCTTGCTCCCCGGGGATCTGGCTCCCGGGGACGACAGGTGCCATCTGGGAAGAGAGATTGGAAACGGATGTTTTCAGCGATGTGGTCGCACATTCTCCTTCCTGCTGCGTCTCGCGTTACCGCTCAGTTTCCAACACTGACTGGTCACGCAGCCAGAAACGTAAGGCGCGTAAGACAACGCACTCACATTCCGGCGTGTTTCTCGGGTTTTCAGCCCTCCACAGAGGCCAGGCTAGACCTGGACTTGGCGAGTGTTTCTGTTTCTGAGGCAG
This sequence comes from Plecotus auritus, assembly GCF_963455305.1. Classification (NCBI taxonomy): domain Eukaryota; kingdom Metazoa; phylum Chordata; class Mammalia; order Chiroptera; family Vespertilionidae; genus Plecotus; species Plecotus auritus. The sequence goes on along the minus strand of NC_137773.1, from coordinate 173,389,629 downwards.
AAGGATAAACGGTTTCAGTGTGCCAATCACCGTTTTACATTGTTGGACCGTTAGGTTGAAGTTTAGTCTGTTATAGCAGCGGCGTTGTTGCCTGTTCACTTGTGGCAGCTCCACTCAATTACAAAGATTGTAGCAATGATGGGTGCTTCCGTGGGTGCTGGCGGCGGGGGGGCATTTAAAACCAGTCGATGGGCGTCAGAGGCTCTGCTTCTGCAAGTGCAGCAGGTTGATGGAAACGGGCTTCTCTTTTATATTGAAACTAGAGGCCCAGCGCGTGAAATTCGTGATTTGTGCACGGGTACGGTCCCGAGGCCTGGCCTGCAATCAGGGCCATCTTCCCCAGCTGCCCACAGCCGGCCCCGCTCCCCACCCCTGGTTCCCCGTTTGCCATCGGGTGATCGGTGCCTGACGGCTGTGGGAAGGGACCGAGAGGTAAGCTGTTCCTGCCCACTCGCCGGCCCCGCCCCTGCTGCGGGTGGCCATCAGGCCACCGGAACCTGCCGGCTGGGGAACGGGACCAAGAGGTGGTCAGTGCGCCTCAGAGTGATTGGTCCAGCAGTCATTCTGCCATTAGGGTCAATTAGCATATTACCCTTTTATTATATAGGACTAGAGGCCTGGTGCACAAATTCATGCCGGGGTGGGGTCCCTCAGCCTGGCCGGCTATCGGGGCTGATCGAGGCCGCGGGAGGCTGTCCGGCAGAGGGAGGGGCTGCGGGAGGTTGGCTGTGGGAGTGCACTGACCACCAGGGGCAGCTCCTGCGGTGAGCATCTACCCCCTGGTGGTCAGTACGCATCATAGCAACTGGTTGACAGGTCATTCCAGTCATTCTGGTCATTTGGTTGTAACAGTAGCTTAGGCTTTTATGTATATGGATACTCCAATGTCCAGTAAGGGCCCCTGCCGAAATGAGCCTTTTATAGACTGCCTCGTCCTTTCATCAGAAACTGCCTTTTTCTAGTGAGGAATTCTCATTTTTACCAGGTTTTAGTAATTGATGCTTAGGCTTACATGAAACCTTTTAAAATATTTGCATCCTGCTGTATATTAACTAGTCCTGAGAAACAGCATGGTCACTGAGGACTTGAAACTTGGAGATAATTCTACACATCGGGGCCAATTCATTTTATGTGTGTGTCTGTTTGTGCCTGTGTGTGTGTGTGTGTGTGTGTGTGTGTGTGTGTGTGTGATGTGTATGGGAGAGGATCTGTGTGTGTATGTGTGTGGGAAAGGGTGTGTGTGTGGAGGGCAATGTGTGTGTGCTTTGTGTGTGGGAGAGGATCTGTGCATGTGTGAGTGTGTCTGTGAGAGTGTGTGTGTGTGTGTGTTCTGTGTGTTTGGCTCCTCTGGCACAGCTGTCCGGCCAGTGTGAAGCGGGCTGTGCACAGCATGGGTGATGGAGCCCCATCCAGACCCCAGGCCAGGGCAGAGTGGTCAGTCAGAGCTGAGCCCAGGCCACGCAGGTGCTGCATTTATTCCCACAAAGAGCAGGAGGCAAAGGTTTGATCAGGAAACCATAAATATCAGGATAAAGTCTCTTGTGCGATAAGCTGTCAGTGTTTCCAAGAAAGTTTATAATGAAGTGTTTCATATTTTAAAATGCTTCATGTAAATAATTCTGTGTTGAAACAGAAAACGTGAGCAAAGCAGTTGCGAGCTTACAGTCAGTACACACACGTGATGTTGTGCAAAACGGCAACACGTCAGCTGTGTGTCAGCAAGCTTGGGGTTAACGCCACGCCTGTCGGGTCACGGTTCGCATGCGGGCTCATCTGTGTTCATCTGTCTGTTCCGTGAGGGTTTGCTCGGCAGCCCTGGCTTCTCCGTCCCCAGGACAGGCACCCACAGCCGTGAGACCCGCCGGCGACTCTGTGTGTTTGTTGTGAGGTTTCGTGTCGATCCGCCCACCTTAAGCCGAGTGCTGTCAGTCACTCCGTGCTGCACCTCCTGTGGTCGCGGTGTCACCGGTGACCACGCTCCCCCTTTCCGTAGATCAGGATTCCTCAGGTTCCCTCGGGCTTGCACCTGACTTTTGTTTTGTTTCGTTTTGTTTTAATATTTTTATTGATTTCAGAGAGGAAGGGAGAGGGAGAGAGAGATAGAAACATCCGTGATGACAGAGAATCATTGATCAGCTGCCTCCTGCACGCCCCCTCCTGGGGCTCGAGCCCGCAACCTGGGCATGTGCCCTGACCGGGAATTGAACCATGACTTCCTGGTTCATAGGTCGCTGCTCAACCGCTGAGCCACACTGGCGGGGCTGCACCTGACTTTCCATGTGCCGTCCCCAACGTCGCCCAGCAGAGAGGACTGTGCACGGCTGGCTGCACATGGGCTCAGACAGCCCGGCAGGTTGTCATCGGTGCTGTCCATGACTTAGTGGGGGTGCTCAGCGGGGAGCGGACAGACAGTCGTGCTGACAGCCCGCGTCCCCGGGTGCATCGTGGGAAGACACACTTACAGACCAGGGTCTGACGGAAGGCGCTCGCCGGGAGTCTTCCACGGTCACACCAGGGCCGCAAGGTGTTCCCTTGCGTACGCTCCCCAAGAGGCATAGAATGTTCGATGGTCAGCGGGGTGACCCGTGAGGCCACGTAGACGGGGCGAGTCCCTGCCCCCTGCTTTAGCTGGTGAGTAATTGTGACCTCCTCTGTTCCCTGCAGGGCGAAGAGACCAAAAGCCTGACCCTGGTCCTGCACCGCGACGCGGGCTCCCTCGGCTTCAACATCATCGGGGGCCGGCCGTGTGCGGTAGGTCCCTGCTTCCTCAGCGGTTTTCCTTCCCTGGGCGGCTGGGAGAGGGACGGGCTTGGGGAGGGAGGGCGGAACCTCTGTCGCGTCCTTCGCTCACTCCTGTAGTTGGAGACTGCGTTCTTTACGGCGGGGACTCTGTTTGGCTGTCTCCCACGGTGGCATCGTCCCGGTAATACGCGGCTTGCCCACGTTACTCGGATTGGGGGTGACGTCTGCGTGTGGGGCAGTCAAGCTGCCGAGGTGGCGGGGCGTGTGCAGGTGGCACTGAACTGGAGGGTGAGCTCGGCTCTGGGTCATCGCCACGCGTCGGGGATGGGTCCTTGGTGTGGGGCTGTGAGCTTCTGCCCTCCCCCCACGGCCTGGTCCTCGCCCTTGTCTGGAGAGAAGGGGCCCAGGTCCCATCCATCAGGGTAATGGCCAGGGTGTGTCTGTGCCGGGCTCCGGGGAGGAGGCAAAACTGCGGTCAGGGTGTCAACTCCAGGCGGGGTCACCTGAATGGAGTCATCACTGGCTCGTTGGCCGGCCGTTTCCTCATTTATTTATAAACCGTGTTGTGCACAGAGCTGCTGTCTCCCAGCTGGCTTGTTGCATTTATAGAGCACAGGCAGATTTGGCATAATTTTCTCTCTCTTTCTCTCTCTCCCTCCCTCTCTCTCTCTCTTTTTTCTTCTTTCTTTTTAATCCTCACCTGAGGATATTTTTCCCATTGCTTTTTAAAATATATATATATATATTTTATTGATTTTTTACAGAGAGGAAGGGAGAGGGATAGAGTGTTAGAAACATCGATGAGAGAGAAACATCAATCAGCTGCCTCCTGCACACCTCCCACTGGGGATGTGCCCGCAACCAAGGTACATGCCCTTGACCGGAATCGAACCTGGGACCTTTCAGTCCACAGGCTGACGCTCTATCCACTGAGCCAAACCGGTTTCGGCTTCCCATTGCTTTTCAGAGAGAATGGAAGGGAGGGAGGGAGAAGGAGAGAGAGAAACATGGTTCCTAGGACTTCGGATTGAGCATTGGCTTCAACTTGAAGTCACAGCTGCACGAGCCCCTCACAGGACAGTCGGCCTGTCCTGGGGGCTTTGACACCGGTGCTGACGTCTCCTTTCCGGGTAACGTCTTCTCCCCACTTGGGGCTGTATCGTCGGCGGAGCAGTCAGAACACACACAACATTTACCCGTTAAGTTCCCCGTCTCTTCTGGGCCTGGCGTGTGTGGTGCCCAAACAGTTACAATAGACGCATCAGAGGTGACTCACCTCAGATCAGGTGACACACGTAATAATAATGAAAATGTGTGAAATGATGAGAGAGTTACCACGTGTGACACAGACACGCAGCGAGCAAACGCTGTCGGGAAAACGGTGCCGGCAGACGAGCTGACGCAGGGTCGCGGCAAACCTTCAGTTTGTCAGAGACACGTTATCTGCGAAGTGCAAGAGCACGAGGTTCCCTGGGGAGCAGAAGGGAGCCCCGTGCCCGAGAACCGCGTGGCGTGGAGACGCGTGCCTGGGACTCGGCGGCTGTGGGGACACCTTCACTGTGAAAGCAGGTGAGGGTGGAGCCTACACCTCTCCGGGGCGAGAGCACACGCAGACTCTGGAGTGAGGTTCTTTGGTTCGTTCTTGTGCTTATCAAAGAACACGTTTTAGGTTATTTTCTTTTCCCTTTAAAAAAGTAATTGAAGCCCGGCCGGCGTGGCTCAGTAGTGGAGTGTCGACCTATGAACCAGGAGGCCACCGTTGATTCCGGTAAAGGGCACATGCCGGGGTTGCGGGCTCAATCCCCAGTAGGGGGCGTGCAGGGGCAGCCGATCCATGCTTCTCTGTTATCACTGATGTTGGTATCTCTCGCTCCCTCTCCCTTCCCCTCTCTCTAAAATCAGTTTTTAAGAAAAGTGATGTAAGTACAACCCAGACTGAATTGTGTAGCGTCTTGAATGTTCTCAGTGTATGTGGTCTTTCTGGGAGCGCTCCAGGCCGGCCCCAGAGGAAGACTGGATTCCATGTGTACCAGTTGCCGTAGTGTTTCTCAGAACGTGTCCTGATGAGCAGAGATCGCACAGTAAGACCTACGTGCATTCTGCACCGTTACCTGGAGACCTGGAGGGTCATTGAGAGCCAGCGGAGAGGCCAGGTGGGCAGTAGTGCTCACGCCAGGGCCTGATCTAGGCTCTCCATCACGGGGGCCCTAACGTAGGCCGTACATCACGAGGGGCCGGACGTAGGCTGTCCATCTGTCCATCACGGGGGACCTAATGTAGGCTGTCCATCAGTCCATCATGTGGGCCCTGATGTAGGCTGTCCATCTGTCCATCACGGGGCCCTGACGTAGGCTGTCCATCTGTCCATCACGGGGCCCTGACGTAGGCTGTCCATCTGTCCATCACGGGGGCCCTGACGTAGGCTGTCCATCTGTCCATCACGGGGCCCTGACGTAGGCTGTCCATCTGTCCATCACGGGGCCCTGACGTAGGCTGTCCATCTGTCCATCACGGGGCCCTGATGTAGGCTGTCCATCTGTCCATCATGTGGGCCCTGGTGTAGGCTGTCCATCTGTCCATCACGGGGCCCTGACGTAGGCTGTCCATCTGTCCATCATGTGGGCCACGCTCCGCATGCCTGCAGTGTTCTTTGTGAGGTCTCATCCTGAGGAAGCGGCCACCGCTCGGAGCATCACCCCCGCCCCTGAGAACCGCAGGCCGTGGTCAGACCCTCCCGACATTTCACCACCCAACCAGGTCCCTCCACCTTGACAACAGCTGACTTTAAGAGCCTTAGGAGAGGAGCCAAACAGGAGACACCTTTTAAAAGAAAAATGTAGCTATGGGGGGTGGACTTGATGGTTTTCTTTGACTTCTGTTCTCATGGCCTTTTTTTTAAAAAACATTTTTATTAATTTCAAATAGGAAGGGAGAGGGAGAGAGAGAGCCCAAGCCAAAACCCCATCCCATCTCCCTCTTCCTTCCAGCCAAGAAATGCGCAGCCGTTAAAGCAGAGTGAACACAGACCTCTTTCACTCGCTCCGTTGACATCACCTCCGAGGGAGCTCAGGCTTGTCCATAAATCCTTTGTGGTCCACGGAGACATCCCAGCGTCTCTGGTGGAATGTTCCGCCCCCTGGAATGCTGGTCTTCTGTATCCGTGCGTGTGTTTTAGACGTTTCTCAGGGGGAGACAGTATTGCCCTCAGAGTGCGTGCTCCAACAGTGGCGCGTTCAAACGATCCTGAGTCTGAACCTGACCTATGCTACCTTTTAGCTGTGTGACCTTGAGTGAGTTACTTAACCTCTCTGTCCCAGGTTTTCCGTGTAGGGAATGCAAACGCATAGTGCCGCTTGTGGCCGTCGTGTGCATTACAGGGTGGGCATGGAGCTCCCGGCCAACCTGGTGCCTGGCCGGTGCTGCCTCAGAGACCCTCACTTACACCTGAGAGTTGCACGTAGGCAGCGACAGGAACGACAGGGCCAGGGCATAGGTGAGGCGGCTGCAGGAGGCAGAGGCGCGTGGAAGCTCAGGCAGTGCAGGTGACCCTGCAGCAGGCCACGCGGGGTTCGGGGGGTGGGGGGGAGCAGGAGGTCTGGGGACAGCAGGCCGGCCTGGCACCCACCGTCACGCTGACCCTCCCCTCCTGGGAGAGCCTGGTAGGATCCAGGGGGCAGTTAGAGACCGGCTTTGTCCCGGGGGGTAGGTGTCTGTGAATCGCAGTTATAGCTCCGTGTGTCCGTGAGAGGCCGGGCAGGTGGGCGGTTCCCCTTAGTTTCCGCTGTGGCACTTGGACAGGTGCTGGGACCACCTTCAGAGTCCTCCCTCCGCTGGGGAATACAGGGCTTTATGGCTGTCCCAAGAGGAAAAGGTGGTCTTTTCATAGTTATTTTTTAAAATATATATATTTTTATTCATGTCAGAGAGGAAGGGAGAGGGAGAGATAGAGACACATCAACGATGAGAAAGAATCACCGATCGGCTGCCTCCTGCTCACCCACACCAGGATGGAGCCCGTAACTCGGGCCTGTGCCCTGACTGGGACTCGAACCTGGGACCCTTCAGTCTGCGGGCCGATGCTCAGCCACTGAGCCACGCCGGCGAGGGCCATCGTTGTTTGTAACCAGCGGAGTTCCGAGTGTGCGTGCAGGTTGGCAGGGAGGTGGGTCTGTGGAAGCTGGCAGGACGTCTCTGCCACGCGGACTCGGCGGCGTTGGTGTGGAGCGGCCTGGGCCCTCGTGGTGGTGTGTCTGGAAGTGACACGTGCTGGGCGTTGGGTGGACAAGCCGCTGGCGCTCGGTGCCAGTCTTGGGAGCACCCATCGCGGTGCCGCTTGGGAAGACGGCCGTGACCAGGCTGGGAGCACACGTTGTAGGAGCGTGGGGGAGCATTTCGACTTAGAGGAAAGGAAGGCGTGTGGGCCGGGAGCTCGCTCCTGTCCCGGAAAGTTTCTGTCCGGGTGCTGGAAGATCTACAGGGATTGGAGGAGCGGGGGGATCAGAAATTATTAGGATGGGGGGGCGGGGGTGGTGATGGCTTTTCTGATGCAAACCAGAGCAAAAATAAAGCACTGTTGTCACCGTGAGATGATTACACATTGGAAAGCTATTGGGTATCACTAAATTAAGTAAAAGCACTGTTAAAGTAATTTAAAAGCTAGTCGGTATTACTGGAAGCTCTGTGCCGGTGACAGTGTGGGAAACGCCTGTCTGGGGCCCATCCCGTAAACTGTCTGGGGGGCAAGTGGTCAAAAGTGGCCAAATGTGCGTGCCCTTTGCCCCGACGCTCCCAGGGCTGGGGTTTGCCCCACAGTCATACCAGCAAAGCTGTTTGAGAATGCAGGAGGGAGACCTGGCCCGTGTGGCTCGGTCGGTTGGAGCGTCGTCCTGTACATCCAGAGGTGTCGGGTTCAATTCCCAGCCTGGGCACATCCCCAGGATGCAGGTCCCACCCCCGGGTGGGGTGTGCACAGGAGGCAACTGATCAATGTTTCTCTCTTACACTGATGTGTGTGTGTGTGTGTGTGTCTCTCTCTCTCCCCCTTCCTATTTCTAAATATTCAATAAACATATCCTTGGGAGGATTAAAAAACAATTTTAAAAATGCAGGAGCGTGGTGTTAGCACAGCCTGTCTTTCGCGGCCACACCTGGAGCAGGGCTTATGTCTCCCTGTTGGGTGCTGTTCGGCCCCTGAGCGAGTCAGGCCGACAGTGGGACTGAGGGAAACTCCGCATGGTTTTTCAGGTGAAGGCAGCAATGTGGAGAGGGGCAGACAGGGCGGAGAGGGGCAGACAGGGCGGAGAGGGGCAGACAGGGCGGAGAGGGGCAGACACGGACATAGAGGGGCAGACAGGGCGGAGAGGGGCAGACAGGGCGGAGAGGGGCAGACAGGGCGGAGAGGGGCAGACAGGGCGGAGAGGGGCAGACACAGGAGGAGAGGGGCAGACAGGGGGGAGAGGGGCAGACAGGGCGGAGAGGGGCAGACACAGACATAGAGGGGCAGACGGCAGAGAGGGGCAGACACAGGAGGAGAGGGGCAGACAGGGCAGAGAGGGGCAGACACAGACATAGAGGGGCAGACACAGGTAGAGAGGGGCAGACAGGAGGAGGGGGCAGACAGGGCGGAGAGGAGCAGACACAGGAGGAGAGGGGCAGACAGGGCGGAGAGGGGCAGACACAGGAGGAGAGGGGCAGACAGGGTGGAGAGGGGCAGACAGGGTGGAGAGGGGCAGACACAGGTAGAGAGGGGCAGACAGGGCGGAGAGGGGCAGACACAGGCGGAGAGGGGCAGACAGGGTGGAGAGGGGCAGACACAGGTGGAGAGGGGCAGACACAGGTAGAGAGGGGCAGACAGGGCGGAGAGGGGCAGACACAGGCGGAGAGGGGCAGACACGGTCATAGAGGGGCAGACAGGGCAGAGGGGGGCAGATAGGGAGGAGAGGGGCAGACATGGACATAGAGGGGCAGGCAGGGCGGAGAGGGGCAGACGGGGCGGAGAGGGGCAGACAGGGTGGAGAGGGGCAGACACAGGTAGAGAGGGGCAGACACGGGTGGAGAGGGGCAGACACGGAGGACAGGGGCAGACAGGGCGGAGAGGGGCAGACACAGGTAGAGAGGGGCAGACACGGTCATAGAGGGGCAGACAGGGCAGAGGTGGGCAGACAGGGAGGAGAGGGGCAGACATGGACATAGAGGGGCAGACAGGGTGGAGAGGGGCAGACAGGGCGGAGAGGGGCAGACGGGGGAGAGGGGCAGACGGGGGAGAGGGGCAGACGGGGGAGAGGGGCAGACACGGACATAGAGGGGCAGACAGGGTGGAGAGGGGCAGACACAGGCGGAGAGGGGCAGACAGGGCGGAGAGGGGCAGACACAGGCGGAGAGGGGCAGACACGGTCATAGAGGGGCAGATAGGGCAGAGGGGGGCAGACAGGGAGGAGAGGGGCAGACATGGACATAGAGGGGCAGACGGGGGAGAGGGGCAGACGGGGCGGAGAGGGGCAGACACGGACATAGAGGGGCAGACAGGGTGGAGAGGGGCAGACACGGTCATAGAGGGGCAGACAGGGCAGAGGGGGGCAGACAGGGAGGAGAGGGGCAGACATGGACATAGAGGGGCAGACAGGGTGGAGAGGGGCAGACACAGGTAGAGAGGGGCAGACACGGGTGGAGAGGGGCAGACACGGTCATAGAGGGGCAGACAGGGCAGAGGGGGGCAGACAGGGAGGAGAGGGGCAGACATGGACATAGAGGGGCAGACAGGGTGGAGAGGGGCAGACAGGGTGGAGAGGGGCAGACAGGGCGGAGCGGTGGCACATGCCTGGTGTGTAAAGGAAGTGTGACCGCTGACCGAGGCTGCCCGGGCTCATTCTGTACCCCGTGGTGTGGTTTGAGTTGTTTCCCCATCGTCTGTGTTCCTTTGGGTTTAGAACAGAAACGGGGGACAGGCCGCGTGCGCTGCTGTTGGGCCGGTTCCGGAGTGTGAGCTGCGTTGCCGGCCCCGGGCGCCTGTGCTCACCGAATGTGTGTTTTCACTCCCAGGACCACCAGGATGGCTCGTCCAGTGAAGGAATCTTCGTGTCCAGGATCGTGGACAGCGGGCCAGCGGCCAAGGACGGGGGCCTGCAGATCCACGACCGCATCGTGGAGGTACGTGGGCTCGGCCAGCGATGGCCCGGCTGATGCCGCGGCGTCCGCTCCTCGGCCGCGGGGGCCTGGCGGTGGGTGCGCGCAGGCACCGTGTCCGGCCGTGTGGGACGGGGGCGTCGGCCGCGCGGTGCCGGTCCTGTGTGCGTGCCTTACCGAGGAGCCGATCGGGGGTGCTGTGGTCCCCGCGAGGTCTTTGCTCGCGGCCGTGCGTGGGTTCTGTGCTGCTTGGAGCTCTGCAGGAGCCCTGGGCGCGCTGCGTGGCCCCGGGTGCACGCGGGACTGTCCACGTCAGTCCCCGGGAACAGCTGTGTCAGCACGGCATGGTTCTGCTGTCCCCGGGCTCCCAGCTCGGGCGTTTCCGAGTGTTCTCTCCTGTTTGTCTCCGCCGCCTGTTGGTTGTAGAGGCTGGTGGTCGGGGACGTGCAGGCGGCTGGTGTTCAGGATGTCACGCCGTCCCCACCTGCCAGCTTCCTGCTTTCCTCGCCGTGGACCAGGCTCGTGCGTTGACACGGCGGGGGCCTCGCCCCACAGCACGTGGTGTCCCGGCCGAGGGGGCGGACCGCTCGCCCCCCTTGCTCGCGCTCTTGTCGCCAAGTTTGTACAGAGCAGCATTTCGGCAGGAGTTTCTGACGTTGGATGGCGCTTCCGGTGCGTGGACACATGGGCTCCGTCCGTGAGCTCTGCTGGCGGCCGCGTGGACTGTGGGCCCACGGTGCTGTGTGGGGCCCGCAGCAGCTCGTGCGTTCAGGGGACACCGGCCAACAGCGCAGCCGCCTGGGTGCTCGCATTCTGCGCACGTGCACGCGGCCTCTGGGTTTCTCGGGTGCTTTCCCGGCCCGTCTCCCACGCTTGGGCCGAGCCGTGAGCCGAGCCAGAGGGACACTTGGGGCCGGACGAGCTGCTCTCCCGTCTCCCCGAGTCTGCGCCTCCCGCCAGGAGACAGCAGGCAGGGGCGCGGGGCTCACTGGCTGTGAGGCGGAGGCCGGGTTTTGTGTCAGCGACACCGTTAGTATCGCCACAGCCTGTGGCTTTTGGAGGGTTCTTAAACCTGGGGCTCCTCGTGCTGTGATGGGGAGTGTGTGTGGGCGCGGGCTGTCTCATTCCCGAGAGAACAGGCACCTTCGGAAGAGTCCTGTTCGGGAAGATACGAGCAGCTCCTGTAGCCGAGGGGCGGGGGGCAGCCAGCTCCCTGCAGCGTGGATTCGGCGTTTTGCAGAACACCGACCGCGTCCCGTCCCCGAGGGGGGCTCCGCGTCTCTGCCATGCCTGACCCCCACCCCTGACCGTGCCTGATGGGGGTGAAGGGCTCCGTGGAATTGTCCACGAAGGGGTAACACCTGACCCTGGCGCCCTGACGTCTGACTGTGACGTCAGCCGCGGGCCCAGCACTCGGCCCAGGGGTGGGGGCTGGGGTGGGGCCCGGAACCCGTTGCTGCCAAGCCCCGCTCTGCCCACATGGGGGCACGTGCCCCTCCCGTGGACTCCCTGCTTCCATGGAGTTCTGGCTCCACAGGAGTCTTAAGTCCGTGGCTCACAGTCACCCCTTCGGAGCAAGCACTTGGCAAAGAAGAATAAATCAGGAGCGACGGGTGTCCCACTGAGATTTTCGAACAAAGATTAGGTTAAAAGGGAGATCTTGGTACTTTTCCGAGGACCAGACAGAGCGTGAAGCCCTGGGGAAGGTACACTTCACATGACGTCACTCGTGGCCGCGAGACACTCAGCTGGGAGTTACGGGGCCTGGAGAACAGTCACCGTGTCTTATTTTTTTAATTATAATTTTTACTTTCTGCCCGTTGCTAAGAGTCAGAAGGAGCTGGCTGCTTGTGCATCGTGTTTGGAAGGTGTGTGTGGGCTGGTCCCACGCGCACCGTAAACGCGCTTTCTGGAGGGGCGCGTGGACGAGGGGCTGGAAGGGAGAGGGACAGCCGGGCTGTCCACCAGGTGCCGGGCGGTGAGGTCAAAGGCTGGCGCTGGGAATGGGGGGCGGACACGATGGCCGACTGGCAGCGGCGAGCCCTGACCTGCAGGGATGCCCGTTCCTGGGGCCGACGACATGGGGGGGCGCTGCGGCGCTCAGGTGCCTCTGTGATGACCGGTGACCCTGGGCCCCGCTGCTCCGAGTGCCACCCAGTGCTCTCCTGGCGCCCTAAGGGGCAGGGTCCGCGGGCTGAGACCCTGCTGTGGAGGCCGAGCTGTACCTTCCGTGCTGACCCCCGACGTCCTTTCTGACACTTACCCCCGAGTCTCACACCTGCCGGTGGCCCATCTGGGTCCTCGCCTGCTGCCAGACAGCAGTCAGCTCTGATACGGGAATATAATCCGGCCTCTGCACCCTGCACCCCTGGGCCCGGCGGGCAGGGGTGTCCCTGAGGTTGGCAGGTCGGTGGGGTGGGGCCGAGGCGGGATGCACCGGAGCAGGTCACGTGACCGAGCTCTGTGTCTGCCATGTCCCCAGGACCCAGCATCCCGCCTGGTGCAGAGGATTCGCCTGGGCCCAACATCGGTCGCCTGACTTGGCCATAGATTTCCAGGTCACACAGCCAGCTTCTGAGGGTAACACTGCAGGAGGTCAGACGTTAGCGCAGGAGAGGCAGGTGACCGTGTGTCCCGAGGTCTCGGGACATCGGACCTCTGACAGCGACAGGTGGAGTCTGCCAGCTGTCCACACGGGAATAGCGGCGGCTTTAAATAGCCTGGTCTCCGGTGCTGGGCAGGGGGGGCAGGGGGTGGGGGTGGGGGTGGGGGGTCAGGAGCAGGCAGCTGCTTTATTTGGAAGCAAGTGAGTGACTGTAGCTGCCGGAGAGGAGGGGTGTGGAAGCCGTTGCTGCTTTTTATCTTTTGAAGAGTTTTTAGAATTGATTTCGGAGAGGGAAGGGAGAGGGAGAGAGAGAGAAACGTCCGTGAGGAGAGAGAATCACTGATTGGGCGCCTCCCGCACGCCCCAACTGGGGATTGAGCCTGCAGTCCAGGCACATGCCCTAGACCAGCCGTGGGCAAACTACGGCCCGCGGGCCGGATCCGGCCCGTTCGGCTGTTCTATCCGGCCCGCGGAGCTGAAAGAGCGGAAGGTTCTCTTGCTCTCCCCTCCGCTCCTTTACTTTGAATTTATATTAGTTCACACAAACACTCCATCCATGCTTTTGTTCCGGCCCTCCGGTCCAGTTTAAGAACCCATTGTGGCCCTCGAGTCAGAAAGTTTGCCCACCCCTGCCCTAGACCCTGACCTCCTGGTTCATAGGTCGATGCTCAACCACTGAGCCATGCTGGCCAGGCTGTGCTTGCTTGCTTTCTCTTTCTTTCTTTCTTTCTTTCTTTCTTTCTTTCTTTCTTTCTTTCTTTCTTTCTTTCTTTCTCTCTTTCTCTCTTTCTCTCTTTCTCTCTTTCTCTTTCTTTCTTTTTCTTTCTTTCTTTCTTTCTTTCTTTCTTCCTTTCTTTCTCTTTCTTTCTCTCTCTTTCTTTCTTTCTTTCTTTCTTCCTTTCTTTCTCTTTCTTCCTTCCTTCCTTCCTTCCTTTTCTTTCTTTGACAAATCTAAAGGTGTGATGCGAAGATGAGGGCCATCAGTATTGGAGATGCCGCTCGCTCTGGGTTTTATGAACGAACCGGGACAAGCGGCTGCACTTCTGACGCCCAGGCTTCGTGTCTCCGTGAAGACACGCTTCCTGCACGCGGCTCCGGGGTTCACGCGTTCCCCTCCCCCCTCCCCCCAGCGTGTTTGCCCCGGCAGGTGCACCTGCTGCTCCTGCAGCCGAGCAGAGGTGGGAAATATTTGGCGTGGGTCCCCTGTGCTCCGCCGTCTCCGTGGCTTGGGTGTCATCAGTGTAGCTGAGTTCCGGAAGGTTCCTTCTCCCCCTTGTGTTTTGAACGTGCCATTTTCTGCCATGGAATTTTCTCACACCTCCCAGGAAACAGTGGCTTCATCCAGGCAGGTTGTCCGGGAAGCGCTGACCCCGGCGGACCCGGGAGGGCCTCTCCGGAGGGGATGTGACGAGGGTCAAACGGGAGTTCCATTTTTTAATGTTTTGAGGAAACGCCACCCTGCTCTCCACCGCGGCTGCGCCCCGTCTGCATTCCCGCCAGCCCGGCACGAGGGCTCCCTGTCCTCCACACCCTCGCCAGCACTTGTTGTCTGTGGACTTGTTGATGGCAGCCCTTCTGGCAGGGGTGAGGGGCTATAGCTTGTGGTGGCTTTAATTTGCATCTCTGCTGATCAGTGACATTGAGCATCTTTTCGTATGTCTCTGGGCCACCTGCATGTCCTCTTCAGAGCAGCGTCCCTTCAGGCCCTTGCCTGCTTTTTATGGGAGTGTTTGTTTTTTTTGGTGTTGAGTTGTATGAGTTCTCTGTATGTTTTGGATATTCACCCTGGATCAGCTGTATCATCCGTGAACATTTTCTCCCATTCAGCGGGTCGTCTTTTTGTTAGTTGATGGTTTCCTCGGCTGAGCAGAAACGTCATAGTCTGACGTGGCCCCGTTCGTCGATCCCGAAACCATAGAAGTCCTAGAAGACATCACAGGCAGTGACGTCACTGACAGTTCTCTCGCGAATGTTTTCTTTCTTTTTTTTTTTTTTTTTTAAATTTATTGATTTTTTACAGAGAGGAAGGGAGAGGGATAGAGAGCTAGAAACATCGATGCGAGAGAAACATCGATCAGCTGCCTCCTGCACACCTCCCACCGGGGATGTGCCCGCAACCAAGGTACATGCCCTTGACCGGAATCGAACCCGGGACCCTTGAGTCCGCAGGCCGACGCTCTATCCACTGAGCCAAACCGGTTTCGGCTCTCGCGAATGTTTTCGTGGCTGTCCCTCCTGGCCCACAGGAAAGGAACTAAAAATGATCCAGTGTGTTCAGTCTTTAAGGCCATCCTATCAAGTTACACAAGTCCGAGTGTTTGCAACAAGGATGGAACCCTGCCCAGCTTGGAGGTTTCTGTGCGTTAAGGAGCTAACGTTTTTAGGATCACACTTCAGGGCAGCGACGTCTCCTCATCTCCTCGCAGCCTCAGGAGAGCTGGGGGTGTGGACCGGTCGCACTCGGCCTCACACTGCTGTTGGGATTGTGTCGTGGTGATTGTTTAGCACAGGACTGGACAGAAATGGGCGTGACGAGGGGGAAACGTGGATTCGGTTGAAAGATGACCTTCGTGTCTTCTGGGTTGAGTCCATATGGGCCACGGCCTTCGGCTGTTTTGCGGGAATAAATGTGCTTGTGGGACTGAACTAGCGACTTCTGTTTTCTCGGACGTGTTGGGGAGGCCAAGCAGGGGCCCCCTCATCGGCCTGGTCCAGTACTCCCACAGTCTCAGCCAAGAAGACACATCTGTCCGGGCCGTGGTCTCGGTGCTGAGGGATTAGCGGTCGAGAGGCTCCGAGAGAGGGGTTAGCGTGTGCTTAGCGGCAGCTTCAGCCCCGGGAGGTACTTCATGTTGGACGTTTTTTCCTTTCGAGACCAGTGTCAAATATCGGAGGGCCCGACCGACTCGTTAATCCTGACAACTGTTCCTGCTCTGTGATGTTGGAATAAAGGGCGTTTGCCCCGTTAATGTCAGCCTCCCGGCTTTGTGTCCGAGGACGTGCTGATGGCCTTCCTCGTGCCAGGAGCCAGGAGCCAGGAGCCAGGAAACCTGTGCTGTGGCTGAGACGGAACAGTCTGTCCTCGGGGCAGGAACACGCATCAGGATCTGCTGAGATTTATTTATTTACTAGAGGCCCGGTGCACGGAATTTGTGCACTCAGTTGGGGGTGGGGGTTGCCTCAGCCTGGCCTGCGCCCTCTCGCAGTCCGGGAGCTCTTGGGGGATGTCCGACTGCTGCGGAGGCGGGAGAGGCTCCTGCCAGCTGTGAGCCCAGCTCAGGGCTTCTGGCTGAGCCGCGCTCCCCCTGGGGGAGTGCACTGACCACCTGGGGGCAGCTCCTGCGTTAAGCATCTGCCCCCTGGTGGTCAGTGCGCGTCATAGCGACTGGTTGTTCCGCCATTCGGTTGATTTGCATGTTAGCCTTTTATTATATAGGATTTTTAAGATATTTTTATTGATTTCAGAGAGGAAGGGAGAAGGGGAGAGAGATAGAACATCACTGATGAGAGAGAATCATTGATTGGCTGCCTCCTGCACGCCCCACACTGGGGATCAACCCTGCAACCCGGGCATGTGCCCTGACCAGGAATCGAACCGTGACCTCCTGGTTCATAGGTCGACGCTCAACCACTGAGCCACACTGACCAGGCCTAATTTATTATTATTATTATTATTATTATTACTGGCTTTGAAATGAAAGAAAGGCTTTAGACAGCCGAATGCTAGCTGTTCACTCCAGCTTGTGTATCCGCAGAAGGAAGGTGCTAAATGAGTGATTTTTAACCTTGTTTTCTGTGTGAGTCAAATTCCATGGACACAACCTAATTGATTTCCAGAAAGCTATCCTGTTGTCCCTCACTCCACTGAAGTCTGAAATTGAGACGTTTATCCCCAAATCTAAGCCGTCTCCGTCTCTGTCCTGCCCTGTTCCAGCCCGAGGACGCCGGCCCTGCAGGGGGTGGGGGGCAGCGCATTCAGACACCGGCTCTCCCGGCTCTGCTCTCTGGCTCTGAGCGGGCCCTGAGGAGGGACCAGGTGACTCTCGGGGCTGCGCCTCAGGCAGCTGGGGCTTTGATGGAAAGGTATGTGGCCTGGAGCCGACTTCACCCCCATGCCATGGCCTTTGAAAAGCGTCCCTGGGCCCAGACCTTTGACCTAGGAATTCTGCCCTCCAGCGAGAATGCTTCAGATGTTTAAGGATTTATGACCGAACAGAGCCCTTCTGACATGAAAGGCGGTGATGTCAGAGCAATGGTGGCCGATGCTGTTTTCCCAGGTCAGGGTTTTGCCACGAAGGCAGGGTTTACGGTGGAACAGCTGGGGGCAGATGGTAGACCTGCCCACCCCTGCGTGTGGAGAAGAAAGGGGTAGAGACCCTTTAAAGGGAGAAGCACGGGCCCCCGGGGCCTCTCCCTTTGGAGCCGACTCCCTCAGGGGTTCATGGGGGGCTGGAGGGGGCGGTGCGTGTGCGTGTTGTTGAAGGGATGTTTTCGTTTCTTCCTGAGGAACGTCATGGGTAAGATGGACGTTTGTGAAACGGGATCCTCAGGGCACAGTCCACACACGGGATGGAGTGAAATGGGGCTTTTTTCTTGAGGGTTCGCTTGCTCGCTGAAGCAGGTGACGGTGACGACAAAGACCAGCGCCTTTGTAGGGCAGCCACACAGGGGTTCGGGCCCACAGCCAGGTAACCAGGAAGAGGCACGGGCAAGTTCAAGGACGGGACGCTAAGGGTGACCCTGGGACCACCAGCTGGAGCTCGGGGTCCTCTCTCCTGGGCACCCCCCCCCCTCCTCCTCATGCCCTGGGGACTGGAGGCGTCACACGTGACAGCTGGAGGCTGCTCTGGCCTCTGGGACCAGCCCGACGCTCGGCAGCCAGCCGGCTGGAGTGGCCCAGCTCCTCACAGGGGACACCTCACTTTCTAGAGGGCTCTGGGACCCACCGTCCCATCACTGAGCTCACAGGGAGAGGCTGGGGCCGGCGAGGGGCAGGTGCGGGGTGGGCGAGGGGGCAGGTGCGGGGCGGGTGAGGGCAGGCGAGGACTCCCATGCCACCAGGTGAGTTCATCCTGAGAATCATGTAAAGACGAGATTTACCTTGTGACTCATGTAAAGACGAAGGGCCCCTGTAATTACTGTCATCACCTACAGTTCACGTCTCCCATCTCGCAATGCCCATCGCCCGGCTCCGGGACTCTGTGCCCCGAGCTGGCCGTCAGTACTCGCTTCTGTACCCGTTCATCCCGCTGTGCGTTCGCTCACTCATTCATTGGAGAGGTGCCCGAGCCCTCTACCTGCCGATTCCCGTCCTCACTGCCAGGCCAGAGCCGAGAGAGGACAAGGGTCTGTGGCTCGGAGGGAGGGCAGAGCCGGCCGTGAGCGAGACGGGTGTATCCTGGGTCCCGTGTCATGTGGAGAGCAAGTGTCGGGGGGCGGGGGAGAAGGAAGCGGGTGGGGGGCAGGACGGGGCGGAGGCCGAGGCAGGGCCGCTGGGCCTGTTACCCTGACAGCAGCCCGGTGACAGACGAGGAAACGGGGGTGCGCTGTTGAAGAGGCAGCCAAGGTGACCCAGGGTCTTGGTCACAAGCTCTACTTCTATTGTGTTCATTAAGGGCATTTATTATTCCCTTTTACTTACTGGTCTGTCTGCACCGTCAGCACGTCCCCTCCACGAAGGCCTGTCCCCCTCCCTGTGTGGTCCCCGAAACCCCCGGGCCCTTCGTTAATGTGTGGGTGAGGGCGTGGGAGATGGAGCTTTAAAGGCGCAGGTGCGCACGAATGTTTGTGTTCAGAGGCGGAGGGCAGAGAGGAGAAGGGACTGAGGAAGGCGGAGGGCAGAGAGGAGAAGGGACTGAGGAAGGCGGAGGGCAGAGAGGAGAAGGGACTGAGGAAGGCGGAGGGCAGAGAGGAGAAGGGACTGAGGAAGGCGGAGGGCAGAGAGGAGAAGGGACTGAGGTGTGAAGGCTGCCATGAAAACACGTTTCTCCGAAACCCGCCGGCTTGGCCTTGGGTGGGCGCAGTTTCCTGAATGCCTGGTGGGGAAGCACGGCTCCCGGGTGGTGGGGTGGGGTGCGCTTCGGTGCCGTGGATGTGGAATGAGAAGCAGGCTCCCTGCTTGCTCCACCGCGTCGAGCTGATAAAATCTGTTAATCATCGATGTTGCTCTGAGCCCTCGAGGAAGCTTTGACCCTCGGGAACCCAGGCCGTGGCTTTGAGCTCCCGTTTCTTTAGTTTGGAGATTCTGCGGGCCCTGCTTTCTTCGATCGTTGGCACATCCGTGTGTGGGTTAGGAGGCTCAGTCCCCATTTTACAGATTGTGGAGGACAAAGGTGTCGCCCACCGGGTGAGCGGGAAGAGCTCCCTGGGTGACCCGTGTCCCTGCGGCTCACCTGCCAGGTTCTGAGAGCTGGGTCCCCGATGTCCTGCCGCCCGACGAGGCGCACACCCGGTTCTGGACGTCCCCTCCAGGGCGTGTCTGATGATCGACTAATCAGGGGTCCTCAAACTACGGCCCGTGGGCCACATGCGGCCCGCCGAGGACATGTATCCGGCCCGCCGGGTGCCGCTGCCTGTCCTGCTTAGCAGCCGACCTGTCCCGGGCCCGCAGTGCGTAGAGGAATTTGTTCATAGTTTTTTTTTAAAACTATAGTCCGGCCCTCCAACCGTCTGAGGGACAGTGACCTGGCCCCCTGTGTAAAAAGTTTGAGGACCCCTGGTAGATGCTGCTTCCCTTCTGCTTTTCCCCGGGCCGACTCTGCCCCTTCAGGCCCAGGCTCCTGCCTCGTCCTGCCGTGTGGCCTCCAGCGGCTTGCCCTCCCTCTCGGGGCGGCGGGGGGGGGGGGGGGGGGGGCGGAGAGGAGGGGAGGCCTCCATTGCCTTCTCTGCGCAGGTGGGATGGCGATAGCGCCTCAGGATGATGTCACAGTTCAGCAGGCACGGAGAGCAGGCCGCTCACCTCGTCTGTAACGGGCCAGCCGGTAGGTGTTGTGGGCACTTGGGGCCATGTGGTCTTTGTTCGGGCGGTTCCACTCGGCTGCCCCGTGGGGGGAAATCCGGGCATTTGACAATTACGGTTTGTCGTTGAGAATCGGCCGACAAGCCCACGTAGGTGAGTGGCCGCTGGCTTCTAAACGAAAGTGCACGAAAGGTAGCTGTTAGACTTGGGACGCCAAGTTGCGAACACAGCCAAATGCAAAGCATAGGGAACTTTTTTTAAAGACAGGGTTAGAGTGTGTGTAAGTGTGATGGGAAGAGGCATGTTCTTTCTCCCAAACACTGCTTTTTTTTTATATTTTTTTGTTAAATCCTCACCTGAGGCTATTTTTTTCCATTGATTTCTAAAGAGAGTGGAAGAGAAGGAGGGAGGGGAGAGAGACAGAGAGAGATCAATGTGAGACACATCGATGGGTTGCCTCCTGCACGCCCCAACTGGGCTGGTGATCGAACCTGCAACTGAGGTTCGTGCCCTTGGCTGGGAATCGAACCCGCGAACCTTCGAAGTGCGGGCCGACACTCTAACCGCTGAGCACGCTGGCTAGGGCCCAAACGATGCTTTTGATTTGGCCAGCTCCTCTACCTTTTGTTTTTTTAATTAACCTTTAGTACTTTTTAAAAAAATTATCTGCCCACCAGCTTCCCGATGAGCCCCGGGCACACCCCCCCCCCCCCCCCCCCACCCCAGGCAGCTTCCCGCCAGCACAGAGCGAGGCTGGGACTCAGTTTCATTTTATAAAAAACACTGGTTCCACTCCAGAGGTCTAATTTTGGCAACAGTTTTCTATTTCTCTTTTCTTTTTTTTTCACATTTCAGAAAAACACACACACGAAAGAAGGGCAGTTTTTTTTCCAGACTTAAAGTAATGCATTTTTGGTTTTTATAGGGAAAAAAAAAAAATACAGAAAAGCCCGTGACAGTGAAGTCTCCCACCAACGAGAGAAAACCACCGAATACTTTGGTGTTTCTCCTGCTTTTCATTTTCATACACAGAAAAAAAAAAAAAAATGCTGAGAGTCAGCCGTTGCACTTACTCTGTGAATGTTCTCATTTCTGCTTTTCTCTCCTTGTCGGTGAGACACAAATACAACTACAGGGCACCCACTGTTCTATAGCTCACTGGTTAGCGTCAATTCCATGGTTTGAAACAGTGTTTTCAGACCTTACTGAATCGCCTGCCTTTCTGAGACATGATGACAACATGGTCTCCCCTATCTTTCCGTATTCTTCCCAGTGCACTGTTCCTCCTCAGGCATAAGACACTGACATCTTAAATGGAAGATAAGGACGTTAATTGGTTAGAAGGGGAGGGAGAAACATTCTAGACTTACGACTTCTCTTTGCAGCCACTCGTGTGATTACATCGTTTCTAATGGGAGGCCTTGGATTTCACATGTATCGCTGTTAACCTAAATTAGGAATAAAGAAGAGCCACACACTGTTTTTTCTTTTTTTTTTTTGTTTTTTTGTTAATCACCACAAAAACGAAAGATTCCGATCACCAGATGAGGAACAGCCCCAGGAACCCAGCTTCCTAACTGAAGGCCAGTGACCAGCTTCCAAGCACAGATAACTCATTTTGTGCGGCTGAAGCAGCTGTTGCCTTGAATGCGGCCCTTTTTCCCCCGGAAATGGAAAAGGTCTCGTGAAGAATGCCTGTGTTGTTTCTTTTTGAAAGCAGCTGGCTTTGCATCCTTGAGCTGATTTTTTTTTGGTTCCAAAACAGGCTCTGGAGGTTTTCCCTGTGCAGGGGCCGGAGGGGGAAGGAGAGGCAGCCCTGGCCCGTCCTGTGCAGGCCCAGCCCGGTGTGGGGGTGCAGGGGCCGGGACAGGAAACCCCAACACCAGCCCCGCTGTCTCTGTGGGAACAGGGAGACCCTGGGGGCAGAAGGCACCCAGGCCCTGGGCTGTTTCTGCAGAGTCCCCGTGAGACCCGCATCCTCGGGTGGCTTTGCTGAGGGTTCCCTCGGGTTCCCGGGGCGGAGCTGTGCCCACTGCTGCATCTTCCCTGCTGTCACTGTCCGTAGGTCACGTGATTGATGAATGTCTGTGCCTCCCTGTCTGTGCCCGGCACCAGGCGCCTGCCTCCCTCCCCACAGGAAGCCTCAGGAAACGGTCCCTAAGCACGGCAGGGCTCCATCGCTCGGCTTTATTTAGGGACCCAACACCTCCTGGTAAAAACATTCACGTCCTTTGCCAAAAGGAAAAGGGCGCAGGGACGGTATTCTTCATGTTGCCTATTTACGACGTTTTTATAGTATTAAAATAGGTCATTTTATGTCCGTTTCTGTAGCATTAGTGTCTGAACCCATTGTTGGCAACGTCTTCGCTTTTTGCTCAGATTCTTTCCTTAAGTGAAAACATCCATCGCGTACGCGTGCTGATAGCTCGTCTTTGAGATTTCCTTGGTGTTCAGCCACTCTCCAGATTTCAGCGACGCGAGAGTGCGCGTGTCACACCATGAGGACCTGGGACGTGGCGAGGAGTCCTCGGCCCGGGGCGGGCTGGTGGGGGCATTGTCAGGAGGTGCTTCCTCCCGGTCCTTGGGCGTGTTCCTACCGACGGCCTTCTCTGAATCCCCTGCGGCCTCCCCGAGGAGCTGGGCACACCCTGCGTGTATGACCTGCCGGCCCGCGGCTGCGTTTACGTGAGCGCTTAGCTATGCGTGAGGACCTGGAAGGAGCACGTGCGTCCAGCTGTCAGCAGCCCTGTGGTTACGCATGGCCTTTTCATTATTATACGTTTTAAACAACAGTTCCCTGGCCCTGACTGGTTTGGCTCAGTGGCTAGAGCAGGGGTGGGCAAACTTTTTGACTCGAGGGCCACAATGGGTTCTTAAACTGGACCGGAGGGCCGGAACAAAAGCATGGATGGAGTGTTTGTGTGAACTAATATAAATTCAAAGTAAAGGAGCGGAGGGGAGAGCAAGAGAACCCTCCGCTCTTTCGGCTCCGCGGGCCGGATAGAACAGCCGAACGGGCCGGATAGAACAGCAGGCCGTAGTTTGCCCACGGCTGGGCTAGAGCATCAGCCTGCGGACTGAGAGGTCCCAGGTTCGATTCCGGTCAAGGGCACGTACCTTGGTTGCAGGCACATCCCCAGTAGGGGGTGTGCAGGAGGCAGCTGGTCGATGTTTCTCTCTCATCGATGTTTCTAACTCTCTATCACTCTCCCTTCCTCTCTGTAAAAAATCAATAAAATATATTTAAAAAAAAACACACAAAAAAAACAGTTGCCAGACATTCAGAAAGAGAACCCCGGTTCCCCTCGGCCCGCCCGCCCCCTCTCCACCTCCGGGACGTTGTTTTCTCCCCGTTTCTCTCCTCGTGCCCAGAGCCGTCAGGGCTTTGCTGAGTTTAGGGCTTTGAGACGCGCCCTGACCCAGGCCGCGTGCCCGGAGCTGGAGGCTCAGCCGCAGCCGGTCCGAAGCCGCCCTGGCTTTAAGGACGGCCACCCATCCCAAGACGGGAATCCTCGGTGACCCCCAGGACGGAGTTGTTTCTGAACGTCCTGAGCTGCGGGTGTCTGCAGGGCTGGTCCTCAGGGCGGCGGGGGCGGAGCTGGCTGTTGGGTCTCCGCTCAGGCCCACGGTGCACTCTCTTCCTGCCCCTTTGAGTCACGAGGGCTCCTTCCAGGGGACGAGCGGTGGCTCCAAATGTTCCCGAACGATGTCTTCCTGGGCGACCAACAGCCCTCCGCTGGGAGCCCTGATTGCTCTGAAATGCAGAAACCGGCATGTTTAATTTTTCTTACCGGCACCTATCGGCTTCGCCCAGTGGTTAAAGCAGGCACAGCCAGGCAGGCATGTGCTGGGAGCTGGTCTCCCAGGCAACCAGGGATGTTGTGGGGCCTCGAGGTGTCCCAGGCACCAGACACGGCCGTGTCACAGGGAGTGCGGTGGGTGGGGGCCCATTTCTCCGAGGCTTTTCCAGGTGGGTCGGGCTGGCGTTCTGTGGGACCGCCTGTCTCCGAGGCTGCGTTCAGGGCGTTTCTGAGTTTGTTACTGTTACAAACCCTGCGCTGGGGATGGTGATGCCGCTGCTGATGGTGACAACAGTCACAGACACAGAGCTCATGCCACGTGCCTGGCAGTGTCCTTACTGTGTGTGTGTGTGTGTGTGTGTGTGTGTGTGAGAGAGAGAGAGAGGAAGAGAGAGAGAGAGAGAGAGAGAGAGAGAGGGAGAGATTACTCACAGCGGTCCCGTGAGACAGCTGGGACTTGAGTCCAGAGAGAACCTGTGGGTCTGCACCTGTGACCACACGCGCTCCTCTTCCCGCTCCATCTGGGGCCCTCGTGGAGGCCGTGTCTCGGGCTCGGGCCTTGCACCCCTCTGCCAGCGCCCTGTGCGGGGTCGGGAGGGGGGGCAGGGGGTCCCAAGCTCCAGGCTCTGCCAGCGAGGCGGCTGCCAGGGGTGTCGGCTTCTTGCTCCCCAACCCTGTTCTTTCCCACCCATGTTTCCCTTCCGCCCCGTGTCCCCATCAGGATGTCACGTGTGTGCCACGCGTGTTTCAGCCTCGGTGCCCACCCGTCCATGTCCTTCTCCGCAGTCATGTGCTGCCGCTCCTCTGCGCCGTCCTGGGCCCCCGCCCAGGGCCCCCGCGTGGCCGACCTTTGCATCCTCGCCTGTCACGTGGGCCAGTCCTACTTCAGAGGGACGTGACGGTAAACGAGAGGAGCGTGGAGGATGTTGGGTATCTTTTACTCCTGCTCAGCGGTCCCCAGTGTTACCTAATCGTTCCGTTTCACACGGTAACGTTGCCTCTTCGGTTTGTCGGGGCCGGAGCATCCGAGACGAAGTGCGGGGGTGGGCGCACAGTCTGTGTGTGTCCGGGACGTGCTGCCCAGAGCGGGGAGTCGGCTGTGGGACGGGGCTCTGTGTATCCCCGAATGGAAACATGTACCTCAATGCCAGCACCACACTGGAGTATCGTCCCATTCCAATCAGCTTATCCATCCCGCCTTCCACGCGATGGCACCTACACTCCCGGGGCGGCTGCTCCGTGAGCAGACTCCAGCGCGATGGACGTGCCTAATAACATGGACAGTGATGTCGTAGCAGCAACATGCTTTCTCTAGTTCACTGCAGAGTCTGGCCGGTAGAAACTGTCCTTCTGAAAACTACCACAGGGACACGCACACATGCACATATGCATACAAACAGAGATGCACACATGCATGCACGCCCATAGAGACAGGTGCATGCACACAAGCACAGATACACAATGCACATGCATAGACACACATGCACACACATATACAGGGAGATGCACACATACATGTAAACAGATGCATATGTGTACACAGAGATGTACATACATGCACAATACCTGCACACATGCCTGCAGATGGTGTGCACCCATACACAAGCATATACACACATAGACACAAGCACAGATACACATACACATGTGCACACACATATACAGGCAGAGAGACACGTGCAGTAGAAGTCAGGTCCCTGTGGACGCAGGAATGGCTGCAGGCAGTCCGTGTCCCTGTGGCCACGTCGGAAACGCGCCTCGTGGTTCTCCTAACGCTAATAGCAGAGGCCCCAGAGAAACCCTGACCGTGGTGAAGGGGCACTTGTGGGGCACTCCCACCTTGAAGCAGCAGGCGGCTGAGCCTTCCCCTGCCCGTTACTGTATTTCTTTGCTGTGGCAACGGAACACCGTCATCCTCCCCCGCTGAGCCAGTGAGGCGCCTGAGCCCAGAGCGGGCTGGCCACCCGCTGAAGGCCACACGGTGGCTGAGCTGAAGTGCCTGCCCTGCCCGAGCGACTCCGAGGTCAGTCCGCTTCTGTCCCCCCACTTCACCCTCCTGCTCAGTCCTACAAAGGGGGTGCCCGGTCGCCTGCAGCACATTCCCCATCTGACTTCCTCCTCGAGCCCTCCTCCTCTTCCTCGTCCTGGGGCACGCGTCTCCTGACCCCCGTTAACATCGCCCCCCGATTTCCTGTGGGGACCCGGGGGTGACGGTGCGTGGAAGCCCGCAGACTCAGCACTGTCCCTGGACACACATGGGAAGGGCCGCACTGATAATCGTCATCACGCTCCACCCCAGTTCCTTCTCACGCCCCAAACTCTGCGGGGGAAGCGCCTCGGTGCCCGGCTGGAAGTGGGTAGTAACTGGGTCCGCGCAGCAGGCGCGCCGGGCAGTGCATGCGATTATCTCAGGTGTTCCTCATGGCCTGTGCACTGGGGGCTTCTTCCCTGGGAAAAATGTGAATTGCAGAGCGCACACATACGTGTCTCTCTCCGTGTGCATGCACATGTGTATCTGTATCTCTGTATATGTATTTGCATGTACACACATGCCTCTATGTGTGTGCATGCACCTGTGTGTTTGTGTACGTGCATGTGTGTGTGTATCTCTGTATATGTATTTACATGTACACGCATGCCTCTATGTGTGTGCATGCACCTGTGTGTGTTTGTGTGCGTGCATGCGTGTGTGTGTCAGCAACACCACCCTGAGGTGGGCGTCCTGGGCGCAAGCTCAGCCACGTCCGGGCACCCACCACCCCTGGTCCCTCCTGACGTGCAGGGAAGCCTGAACTTGGACAAATAGCTGCCCTCGCCCGACTCCGGCTTCGGGGTTGGGCTTTGAACCCGAGCCACTCGGCCTTCCTGCCGTGTGACATCTCTCGGGGGACATGCCCTGTGCTGGGACCGAGAAGAAAGGCGCCCATTCTGTCTGTAGACAATCCCTCAGTTAATAGCAATTACGGAAACGGGCGTCGAGCATGGCGGCGGCATTCACCATTGTCCTCCCGCAGCCCTGGCGTCCCGCACTCCGTGCCCCTGCTCCTGCGGCGAAATGGAAACAATGGCTCCCTTCAGGGCTGGGGACGGAGCTGTCGAGGGCGGGCGGCCCCTGCGATCTGGCGAACCTCATGGTCGGCAAATGGGACGCATTTGTGCCACAGGCCCTGCCAGCCAGCCGGAGGCGGGCTCCGCGGGGGTGTCCTGGGCAGCGGCTGGGGGGAGGGGGTGGGGGAAAGGGGGGTGCATCTCTGGCCGCTCCCTTTCCCGCTGGTTTGAGCATTTCCCTGTGGCCACGTCTCCTGAGTTTCCCTCCACCAGCATCCGCTTCCCTGGTTTCGTGTTTTTTTTTTCCTTCTTCGGTGAGAATTGCTTTCCTGGACTCGGACACACTGGCTTCCTGACACGTGAAATTAAAAGTCTGTTTAATTTTTAGCCACAACAGGCATTGTGTGGTCGACTCTGTCCCATCCTCATCGACTCCTCGCTGCTTTAGGACCCTCATCATCCTCTGAATGAGAGCACGTGTCGGGGGCTCTGCGGGACGGGCTCTGCACCCCTGGCCCCCAGGGCTGGGGAGGGGGGTCCAGCTCCTGATGGGTCCGCACATCGAGATCGCTGCTGAGTGAGCCCCTTACGCTGCGGCCCGTTGGGGACCCACCTCTAACAGAGCCGCTAGGGTGGGGTCCTGGGGACGTACAAGTTTTGTATATTATGCTTCATGAGGCCCAGGAGCTCCAAAATATCCTTTTTTTTTTTTCTTTTTTTTTTTTTTTTGGCTCAAGTCCCCAACCTCAGAGAAAGCCCACGCCCGCCGTTGTCAGTTTGGGGTAAAATTCTCTCTCTCACTAGCATCTAAGGCGCGGGTGGCTATGGGAGACCCCGGCGGGGCAGGGGGGTGCGTGCCAGCCTGCATTCCGGCGGAGCACGCGTCGGAGGCCCGCAGTGTTCTCGCGAGCCCAGCCCTCCAGGCCGGCGCCCGCCTCTGCGTTCCCGGCCCCGTGGATCACAAAGGAAGTGAGGTCCATGTGTTTCTAATTCATTTGCATGTAGCCCATCAAAATGCAGTTTTGTAAGAGCTCTTTGGTGTCCAAGCAGCAGTTGGAGCCTTTTTATGAGACTTTTAACCACCACCCACCCACCCCGCCCCCCAACCAGGAACCCGGGACTTGCCAAGAGAAAATGAAATCAAGGTTGGGGCCACTCTGTGTGCTCCCACCGGCCATGGCTCCGTGGGCGGGGCACTGACGCCCTTCACCCAGGGCAGCCAGGGCACAGCCGCTGCTCCACACACTGCCCCCTCCGGCCTGAGGGGTCCCTCCCACCACCCCCACCCCGTCACGTCACTGGTTCCCTCTCTGAGACCCTCCTGACTCTACCAGGGGCCCTCCTTTGCCCAGTGACAACTGTCTGTCTGCTGGACGGTGCCAGGGGCGCCCAGGGCTCGGGGCCAGGCTTGGCCATCAGTTCATGACCTGTGGGTGATGACTCTTCCTTCATCACAAAGGCTGGTGTGCCCTAACCGGTTTGGCTCAGTGGATAGAGCGTCGGCCTGCGGACTGAAGGGTCCCAGGTTCGATTCCCGTCAAGGGCATGTAGACCTGGGTTGCGGGCACATCCCCAGTAGGGGGCGTGCAGGAGGCAGCTGATTGATGTCTCTCTCTCATCGATGTTTCTAACTTTCTATCCTTCTCCTTTCCTCTCTGTAAAAAATCAATAAAATATATTAAAAAAAAAAAAAAAAGGCTGGTGAGCTCCAAGGAAAAGTAGCGACTGCCCATAAGGCCGCGCGGCTTTGACCTCTGAACCGCAGAAACCAGACACAGACACGGCCGGCGAGCGCAGTGAGCGCCCTCGGTTTCTATTGAGGGACAGACAGGGCAGGGATGCACCCGGGCTCCTACGTCCCAGCCCATGCGGCACCGACCCGGGCGGGCGGCGTCTCCGGTCCCTGGGGGCGGGGGGTGGCGGGGATGGCAGTCAGAGCCACTCCTGGGCTGCAGGACAGGTTCTCCCGGAGCCTGAGGCGCCTCCTGGGCCGCCTGGACCCAGCCCACTGCCCTGGCAGAGTGGAGACTTGAGCCCCGGTCTGTCGGGTCCCTTTTCCCTCTCACCTCTGAGGCAGTGAGCGTGGGAGAGGCGTCCCGGGTGGAACCTGCGCGGGGAGCCAAGGATGGCGGTCGCCGAGGCACACATGTGGTGTTCACGAGGGGACCCCTCCGCCCCTGAGTGATGGGTGTTGGTTTAAAGAAACCTTTGTCTTAAAATAAGTTCTCAGCGCTCAGCATTGGAAGCAGCTGGACGTCTGGGGACGGGCAGAGGTTTCAGATGTGCGTCTGCGTCTGTGCGTCTCCGGCGGCCGCGGCAGATGCTCCCGAATGACACGCATACCTGGCGTGCCGGCCGAGCCACAGCATCCGTGTCTGCTGGCGGTTTGGGTGGCCCAGCCCCCCCCCCCCCCCCGCGTCTCCTGCCGGGGATCTAGCTGTGGAACCCCTCCTCTGTTCCCGTCTGGCGGCCCCCCGCGAGTCGAGAGGACGCGGGAGACGCCACGTGGAGCAGGAACCCGGGCCTCGTCAGCGGGTTCGAGGCGATGCACCGGGTCCCGGATGTGCCCTCCCACCTGTGAGGCTCGGGCGCAGGTGCCACGTCTGTCAGGAACGGGGGCTGTGGCGGGTGGCGGCCTCGGTGCAGCGTTCAGGCCAGAGAAGGAAATGACAGGAACACGGGGTGGCGTTGTTTGGACCCCGTGGAGCATCAGACAGCCGTGGCCTCCCTCTCTCAGTGCCTTTATTAAATGTGTGCTTAAGGTGCCTGTCCAGATGGTGTCGCACTGTTTACCTTGAAGCTCCACGGCCTGTCATTACCCCCAGCCCCAGGCCTCAGCCCTGCCTCTCCCGCCCCTGCAGGGAGCCCTCAGCGGGGTGCGGGGGCATGGCTGGCATCTGCGACTGGGGGGCGTGTGTCCCCGGTGGTGCGTGCCCGTGTGTGTGTCCCGTGTGGGTGCATGTCCCATGTGGTTACGTGTCCTGTGTGATTGTGTGTCCCATTTGGATGCATGCCCCATGTGGGCGCATGTGCTACATGGTTATGTGTCCTACGTGGCTGTATGTCCCATGTGGTTACATGCCCCGCGTGGGCACATGTGCCACGTGGTTACATGCAATACATGTTGTATGTAACTTGTGGTTGTATGTAACGTGTGGTTGGGTGTAACGTGTGGTTGTGTGTCCCGTGTGGTGGTGTCCCATGTGGGCACATGTGCCACGTGGTTACATGTGCTGTGTATTTGTGTCACACGTGGGTGGGTGTCACGTGGGTGGGTGTCCCGTGTGGCTGCATGTCCCACGTGGCTGCATGTCCTGTGTGGGTACTGGGTACACGCTGTCCCCCCCCCCCCCCCCGAGTGCATGTTCCTTACACGGCCTCTCTCCAAGTCGCCACAGATGGTGAGAACGGCCGCGGAGGGAACGCAGGTGTGAGGCGCAACTGCTCCGATTGTGGACCCGCGGGAACGAGGCTGGGTCCGCGCTGCCATCGGCCATGTGACTTGTCAGGTGCACCTTTCCCAAGACCCCATGTGCTCCCCGAGTCTCCTCCTGTCGCTGTTGGACACTGCAGCTGCCCTGAGCGTCCTTTGGGGTCTGAACTAGCAGTGATGTTACGTGTGGGGGCTTGGGGTGTTTATCTAATGACTTAGTGATGTTACGTGTGGGGGCTTGAGGTGTTTATCTAATGACTTAGTGATGTTACATGTGGGGGCTGGGGTGTTTATCTAATGACTTAGTGATGTTACGTGTGGGGGCTGGGTGTTTAATGACTTAGTGATGTTACATGTGGGGGCTGGGGTGTTTATCTAATGACTTAGTGATGTTACATGTGGGGGCTGGGGTGTTTATCTAATGACTTAGTGATGTTACATGTGGGGGCTGGGGTGTTTATCTAATGACTTACCTTCTTCTGTGACTGGATTCCAGGCGCCTAAAGCAACAGCAGGTTATACTGCGGTCACATTGTCATGCTGGAAGGAGACTGGAAAACCCAGGATTATAAATTTAAAAGAAACTGTCATGTGTTTGGCATTGTCTTAAAACTTTCCTAATAGTGAGTCATGTGTGAATCATTTAACATAAGCACAAGTAACGTTTATGACGTACTTATATAGCCCAAGCACTTAGCAGTGAGGTCTACGTTTGGCCCTATTCCTTTCTGGAAGGTAATAAAATCGCCATCTTCTTTGCCGGATGGGGAATGGAGATGCAGAGAGGGGCGTCAGTTCCCCGAGCTCACCGAGCTGCGCGTGGACGTACAGGGTTAAGCCCTGGTCTCTCCACGTCCCCCGTGGAACCACCGGTGATGGGACGAACACGCCCCCTCGTTCGGACATCTGGGCGTCAGCGCCAGCTCTGTGCTGGCCAGTGCACACGCCTCAGAAACGAGATAAAATAAGCTCCTTGTCTTCTCCCCGTGGACGTAGAATTTGGGGAACCAGCCTGGATGGAAGACCCACCAGGACGCGGCAGCTGCGGTAACGGCCCAGCCCAGCTCAGCCCCGGGAACGGTGTGCGTTGCTTGTAGAGTTTGCGTTGACCTGAAAGAATCCTGAGCCAGAGAGCCTAGCGGGCCGCTGATCACCACGGTGTAACCAGACCACCAAGGGGTCCCGGCTGCCTGCCAGTCCTGGAGCCGGTGAAGCAGAGACAGGGCTGAATCATACATGAGCATTTATTCCAATCCTGCGGGCAGCATGGGAGAGCAGCGGGTCATCCACAAAAATCTGCTCTGCACCCCCATAAGCCAGCTGCTTATATTGGGTAGAAGGACAGAGATGACACGGGGAAGTAGGCAAAGGGTAGGCCAATGGGCAGTTTACAGGTAATGGGGGCTGGGAATTTGCAAAGGCCTGTGGGTGTGCAAAGGCTGGGGAATCTTCAAAGAGCTGGCGGCTCTGGTTTCTGCAACGAGGTTGTTAATCTTTCCATGATAACAGGCAGCGCCCTGATGGGGAGGACGGGCTGCATTTCCAGGTGAGCTCCCAGGTCCCTGCCAGCCAGGTGAGAATGCGCCTTCTTTAATCAGAACAAAACCACCACAGATAACAGAGCAGGACTCATATTTCTTTTTTTTTTTTTAAATATATTTTATTGATATTTCACAGAGAGGAAGGGAGAGAGATAGAGAGCCAGAAACATCGATGAGAAAGAAACATCCATCAGCTGCCTCCTGCACACCTCCCACTGAGGATGTGCCCGCAACCAAGGTACATGCCCTTGACCGGAATCGAACCCGGGACCTTTCAGTCCGCAGGCCGACGCTCTATCCACTGAGCCAAACCGGTTTCGGCAGGATTCATATTTCTTACAATTATAACTGGTCCCCAATATTCTGTTTCTGCCCCTACCAACTGTACATGGCCCGTGGCTCGCTCTGGAGGTGTGGGCAGCCGCCTGGCCCTCGGTACCCTGGCGAGGGCAGACCTCTCTCTCTCTCTCCAAAGTTTGTTTCACGTCGGAGCTCGGGGTCACTGGGGCCAGGCCAGTTTCACATTTTTCACGGGGACCTATTTATAGGTCTGACCCTATCTGTGTTTTCACCCCGTCTGCCCAGAAGCCATCAGGAAAGGATTGATCGTCTGCCTACAGATGTAAAGCTCAGACCTTAACATGGCGGCACAGATATAATAAAATAAAAAGCTGGCAGGAGCGGACAGAGGGCCGATTCCCTGCATTCCGAATGTGCTCCCACGCGTCAGGGAAAAAGACACACTACCCAGTAGAAAGCGAGCCAAGAATGCCATCCGCAGACGTATAAAACGTGCTCGGCCTGGGCCGTAATTAAGGGCACGCAGAACGAGATGGGGTTGGCAGAGGTGCGCCCGCCTGATAACACGCAGCATTGATGAGCGTGTTGACATCCGCGCCCCCGTAAGCGATTGGTGGGAGTGTACGTCGGTGCAGCTGCTGGCGATGGCTGTGAAGACGCGCGTTCTGTCTGGCTCACACATTCCATGGTTCGGCATCCGCCCGTGGATGCCAGGGCAGGCGTGTGCCCACGAGGCCGATGCTGCTCTCCCCTGTGCGGTGCGAGCCCAGCCACAGGTCGCCCTTCCCCCAAGTCAGACGCAAGCCCGGTGCCTCGGAATGGAGGGAATGAAGCGGGGCTGCCGGCCTCGGGGGTCGGAGCTCAGGCCTCCTTGTGGGAACAGCAAGTGGGTTCCCCGGAGGTGGTGAGTCTACTGTTTGGGGACTACTGTTCAGGGATGTGGAGAAGCTTTGGGGTTTTTACTCTATACTTTTTTAAAAAATATATGTTGTTATTGATTTTAGAGAGAGAGGGAGGGAGAGGAAGAGAGAGAGAAGCATGGATGAGAGAGAATCATTGATCATCTGCCTCCTGCACGCCCCCTACCGGAGATCGAGCCCACAACCCGGGCGTGTGCCCTGACTGGGAATTGAACTGGTGACCTCCTGGTTCCTAGGTTGACACTCAACCACTGAGCCATACCGGCTGGGCTATTTTATTAAAAAAGTTGTGTTGTTTTTTTTTAAACAACGTTCCCCCCATGCATTCAGTTTATTTAAAATAATTGAAGGGTGACTACAGTCTACTAGGAGGCGGTTCTGAGCGTTGCCAACTGAGGTTTAGCTCTGAGTCCCGATCTGGCCGAGCCGCTGTCCTGAGCTGCCCTTCCCTTTGGAAGGGAGGGCCCGGGGCTCAGTGTCATGGCTGAGAGCTGCTCGCCAGAGTGACGGGTCACGTGTGACCTGGGCTCTGTGGAAATACCTGCGGAAATCCATCTTTTAAAGTCTCAGGTGGACTCGAACGCGTGGGTGAGCTCACGCCCTTGCTCACAGGACTCGGGGGAGGGGCACAGGACTCGGGTGGACTCGAATGCGTGGGTGAGCTCACGCCCTTGCTCACAGGACTCGGGGGAGGGGCACAGGACTCGGGTGGACTCGAACGCGTGGGTGAGCTCACGCCCTTGCTCACAGGACTGGGGGGAGGGGCACGTTGGGTGCTGGTGCTCAGCAGGCAGGTGTGGGGACGGGAGGCTGGCCCGTGTCAGAAAGGAGCACCCGGGCTTGTGTGTCTTGGGAGCCGTCAGTGGAAGGGTGGACTCCCGTGTCAGGGGCGGCTTTCACGCTGGGAAGCAGGGAGGGACTTTGCTTTGCAACCAGAGACTAGATTTCAATGCGGCTTCCTTCACCTCACCTGGCGATCTAGCATGGCTTGTTACCATGCCGGAAAGAGGGGCTGATGAGCAGGACTCAAGTAGCTTTCTTATGCAGGCGTCCTCAAACTAAGGCCCGCGGGCCACATGCGGCCCGCCGCGGACATTGATCCGGCCCACCGGGTGCCGCTGCCTGTCCTGCTTAGCAGCCGACGCGTCCCGGGCCCGCAGTGCGCATAGGAATTTGTTCATAGTTTTGTTTTTTTTAAACTATAGTCCGGCCCTCCAACGGTCTGAGGGACAGGGAACTGGCCCCCTGTTTAAAAAGTTTGAGGACCCCTGCTCTGGGGTGACTGGCCCTGTGGCTGGAGGTTTGATCGTCCGTCCCGGGGACTCTTTCTCCAGGAGGGCTCGTCTGGGTCTTGTTCACTGAACTTGGCATGTTAGAGGATCTTGGGCTTCCTTTATACTGCAGTTCAGTATTTTTAAATTTTTCTTTTACAAAACAAGCATGTTTCTGGCTTTATTTGTGGAGGGAGAGAGTTAACCCCCCCAAGAAAGGGACCTCCCCTCACGATGCTATGGAATGCCTCCCTTTGGGGGGGGGGTGTTTCTGGGACGTTTTTCACGTCGTGCACGTGTGTGCATGTGGGCCCGTGGCCTGTGTGTTCCCTTCTGAACCAAGGGGTATGGAACCGGTGAAAGAGTGTTTTGTTGAAATAAGACAAATAGGTACAAACAATTCCGAATCCTGTGTTTGAATGTGAGGGGCGTCCGAGGTGCCCCAGGTGCTCCTCTGCCGTGGACTCCGGCCAGGCCCACAGGGACACACCTGACCCACGAGACACATTGTGTTCTGACCGATTACATTGTTGCTAAATTCGCAAAAGCAAACGTGCTTACAGTGTGAGTGATGATCCCCCCAGGGGCTGCGGCGGCGGCCTCAGCACCCCGTCCTCCCGGGCTCCCCGGCCTCCCGCTCGCTCCCGCCCGCCCCCAGCCTGGTTTCTCTGGAACAGACCTCGTGTGTTCGTCCCGACGGCGGAGGCCGCTCGTGTAAACACCAGCCCCTGTGACTTACCCGGCAGCCGCGGGCCTTGCCTTGGACGGGCTTCCTTCAGAGCCGGCACAATGAGGTGTCTGTTCCCTTGTGGCCCCAGAGCCTGGTCCCAACACAGGGGCTGTGTTCTGTTTGCCAGCGGAACTGCCTCTCCACACGCCCCGCTTTGTCTGCCGGGCCGAGCGACCGCAGGGCCGGGAGCCGTCTCCGTTTCCGCCTCCGTCCCCGGACCCGCCCTGGTCCACGCCCCGATGGTTTCGGGTGAGACCTGCAGAGACGCCGCTTCCTCCAGGAGCCCTGGGGCCCACCGGCACGGAGAAGCTGGCCCCCCGGGGACGTCCGAGGGCACAAGCCAGGCCACCGCTTGCATTCACCTGCACGCCAGCTCGGGGGGAGGGACTGGCTGGGGAAGGGGCGAGGCCCCAGGCTGGATGGCAGGTTTGGGAAGGAGGACCTTGAGCGTCACCCCACTTCCTGCTCGGGCCCCTCCTTTTTGGCGTCGGCTAGAGCTATGTTCTCCCCAAAAGTGGGCATCCGGGAGACCCCATAGGAGAACGGCGGCCCATGTGCTTTCTCCCTGGGGGGAGGGATGGTGAGACACCGAGAGAAAGCACAGACGAGAACCTCGCTCACCCACCTGCCGCTTCAAAGCAGCCACGGCCACTGCGCACGTTTCGAGCGCCGTTTATCTATTGAAAAGTGGCATCTGAACACAGTTCCCTTCGTATTTTGACGTTAGATTTGTGGAGCGTTACATATATAACTGCCAACCGATGGTCCCTGGCACCAACCCACGCAACAGGAATCCCCAATCTGGGGATGGTGAGGACGGAAACTCTATCCGTTGTGACCGGGGATGGCTGTGGGACAGCTCGGAGGTGAGGTGGCCCTGGGCCGACGTGTCTTTGGTGTTTCTGCCTCTGTCCCCAGCTCCAGCTCCGGCTCCGGCTCCAGCTCTGGCTCCAACCTGGGAACAGGCTTTGGTAGAAAGGAAAATGGGCCTATGGAGCTGAGGGGAGCTGGCTTATATCAACAGAAGTCCCCGCCCCTCATCCCTGATTGGTCCATCCTCGTGCAAATAAAGATTCCTGGTATGGCTGTGCTGCTCTGATTGGACGGGAAAGCCTCAGTCCTATTGGTTGAAACAGGATTCCAGGGACCCCTTTATAAGGGCTGCTTGGAGGCAGGAACAAGTGCCGGCAGGCAGTTCAGTGTCAGCCTTCTCCCTGAAGAGCTGTTTGCTTGCAAGGCCCCTGTGCAGAAATGGCTGCTAAGCTCTGATTTCTTATTTGAGCCCAGGGTGCCTCCAGGTGCCCTTCTTGTTAGGTGTCTTCTTTCTCAGAGTCCACACCGCTAACACGCTCTTTGGATATCACACACACACACACACACACACACACACACACACACACCCACAAGCTCAATGCCTCCCACTGCAGAGGTCAGCTCCTACTGTGAATTCGATATGTCCTTTCTGTGTGCATTTTCTCTGTGTGGTCTGGCCTCCTCTCCGGCACAGAGCACGCTGTCCAGTCCCCATCGTTTGCATATTTAGGCTGTTTGAATTCTGTTTTGCCTTTCCAGTCAAATGAGCGACCTTGCACGCTTTCCCGTGTGCGTCCGTGCTAGCGTTTCCTCTCCAGGAGAGACCCAGGGATGGAACTTCCTGGGCTGTGTGTGAGCCCCCACTTCCCACAGGGACCCACCGGCCACGTGTGTGACCATGGTGCTTGGTTTCCGGCCAGTGGATCCATCGCCAGGGAAAGGGGCAGAGGAGACAGGACAGGGAGGAGGCAGCAGGGCCCCCCTGCTGCAGCGGCTGAGCCTTTATGGAGCCAGTTGCCGGGGTGTGGGGTTTCCCTGCCTGTCACAATGCTCGCCCGCCCAGTAGGAAACGTTTGTCCCAGGGCCTGTCCCCACCCACCCCCACGGTACAGCTCGAAGGGAGCCGGGCTGGGGAGAGACAAATGGCCCTTTGTTGTTGCTGCTGCTTCAAAGATAATCTGTTGTTTTCAAAACACTTGCAACGCTTGCTTTCAAGGAAAGGTGGCAGGAGGCCCCGGCCCATCCCCGGGTTTTCAGAGGCACGCCCACGCCAGGACTCCCGCAGGAAGTTGTCTGCTTGGTATTTGCTCCCGAGTTTTCTGCCCAGAATTGAATTGATTATTCACACAGAGCTCAGCCTTGCTTTAGGCAGTCAGGGAAGAGGCCCGAGACCCCAGTTTAAAATGAAATCTGTGTGTGACTTTCCCGATGAGACACTCAAAGGCCCAGGGTAGGGAGTTAGTGGATCCTGACAGACTGGCCCCTGAGCTGTGGCGCCGGGGGAGGGGAGGGGGGGCTCCGGGCTGGGAGCCCTCATCTCGGCCGCCGAGGCCTCGTCTTTTATCGATGAGGAAACTGAGGCAGGGAATGAGGTGAGCAGCCTAGTTCATGCTCGGTGGAGACGGGAGGGACAGACAGAAGGCAGAGGTCGCTTGGTCCGCCGTCCAGGCAGAGACCAAGCCTGGATCCACCCCAGCACCTACGGGTGCCAGCCCCCCGGTGGGTTACTCTCGCTCATCCGCCCCCAGGTGGCCAGTTGCCAGCATGACTGTGAAGGCTAAGTCACTTCCTCGAGGGGTCTTGGAAAATAAGAAGGGAAAAGCCGAGCACGTGGGAAATATAAACAGCAGAGGAAGCCTCGTGTTTTTAAAATTGTTGTTTATATCTTGCCTCCTTCCACAAAGGATTTGCGGCGGCTTAGGGGGGAGGCAGCCAGGAGCGGCCTGCCTGTGCGGCTCCGGGCGCCGAGGTCGTCTGCTGCTGCTGCCGGGGTTCAGGCCTGAGGCTCACAGATAAACAGAGCCTCAAAGGGACACGGGCGCCTCTGTTGCCCACAGTTTTCATTTATTTAGTCTTTGGGGGAGGAAGCCCTGGTTATGGGTAGGGAGCTTACCAGTTCTGTGGGCCAGGCCCTCCCCTTCTCCAGTCTCTGGCAGAGAGCCCTTTATGCTTCCGTACACCAAAATGTCCAGAGAAGTGACATTTATATGTTACAGTTACCATGTACACCAGGCCTTACCTGGGAGCTGGCCCCCCAGTGACTCGGGTGGGGAATCTAGTCTGGCCTCTGGGCTTAAGGATGGAAAACTTTGTGCCTGCAGCGCCCCCTGGTGGCCGTGCGGGACACTGCGGTCTCTGGGAAGCACCTCCTGGGCCTCCGGTTGCTCAGAGGTCAGTGGGATAAGGACCCTGGAATCTGAGCGGAGGCACCTTGCTTGGCTTTTCTTACTTCCTATCTTGGTTTTTTGCTCCTCTGCTGTGTCCTGAGTTCCAGAGGTGACTCAGGACGGGTTTTGTGCTCGGGACTCTGATGGCTGCCACCCCGCCCGGGCGGCTTGGTGGGGGCTCGTGCAGGTGTCTGCAGCTCAGCCAATGTGGGGGGCGTTTTCCAAGCAAGTTCCCAGTGGGGAGCCGAGCCCATCCCGAGGATGGGACAGACAGCAGGCCGGCAGTAGCTGCGTCTGCCACCACATTTCGGGAGTCTGACCTTGAGTGCCGGTGCCCGAGCACGCGGTCTAAATGCGCCGAACACCCAGAGGGAGAAGTCACCTCCATCACACAATGCAGACAACACCTATTAGTGCGTCCCTCTGTGTGCTTTACCGGGTGTGTGTGTGTAGGTGTGTGTGGGGGGGTATGTGTGTGGCATTTGTGTGTGCATGTGTGTATATGCATGCGTGAGTGTGAATGAGGGCATTAGAGAAGATGAGAATGAAAATGCATGTACACACACATGCACACGCACACACATGCGCGCACGCACACACATGCACGCACGCACACGCGCACACACACACATGCGCGCGCACACGCGCACACACACACATGCGCGCGCACACGCGCACACGGGATTTGTAGAAGACACATCTTTTTCCTGGTGTGCTGTGGCCTGTTTTACTCAGCAGCACCGGGAACAGCAGCCTTTGTCCTTATTAAAAATAAATAAAAACAAGGGATTTGCTGCAAATAAAAACCCTGATAGAACCTCGTCCCAAAGGGCCAGGAGCACCTGTTAGTGACGCTGCTGTCATCACATACGTCGGCTGCTGCTGTGTTTGGTCCTTATTCATTTTGAGAGAAGTCCCCAGAAAGCCTCTTGCTGTGTTTCCCCACACATTCATCCGTCCTGCTGTTCACATCTGAAGCGTTAGATGGCACGCGTGCCCGTAAGTCACCCTGAAGCGGTGATCTTCAGGTGTGAGATCCAGTGACTTCCACGGTGTCCACCTGGGGCCGGGGGCGCGCTTGGCGGCTGCAGGGAGTTGAGTCAGAACGTGATGTGCTTCGTTCCCGGAAGATGAAGCCCTGGGAGGTGGAGGCCCTGGAACCCGGGTCCGGTCTGTGATCCCCAGCCGCCGACGATTTGGGAGAAACAGCCAAGAAAGAGCACGCAGAGGCAGCCCAGGCCGGCGTGCGTCTGCTGGTGGCCGAGAGGCTGACCCCAGGAAACCAGCCTCCTCCGCTGTTTGGAGCTGGGACCGTTGTCATGGAGATGGAAACCTCCCTGGTGCCACAAACCCCTGCTTGTCATCAGATGGCGCCGTGTTTGTTCAGGTGGTTCCAGCAGGAAGGGCTGAGGCAGAACAAATTTGTTCTTCCCGAAAGACGCCTTTCTGTGCACAGAAGACTACGTTTCCTCTCTTTCGTCCCTCGGCTAAGGACCCATTATCAGCCAGTTAAACCACAAGGTATACAGCCCTCGCCAACT
Source organism: Plecotus auritus (assembly GCF_963455305.1). Classification (NCBI taxonomy): domain Eukaryota; kingdom Metazoa; phylum Chordata; class Mammalia; order Chiroptera; family Vespertilionidae; genus Plecotus; species Plecotus auritus. The sequence goes on along the minus strand of NC_137773.1, from coordinate 173,350,418 downwards.
GAGCCTCTATCCCTGTGTGTTTAACCATATACCGTTTTAATTAAGGGTGCGAACGGGGTGCCTTGGGTGGTCGTCTGGGGAGAGTAATAATGTCACACACACAGCCAAAGGTGTCACTTAGCTCCCGCGTAGCACAGAAGCCGGGAGTACGAGTCAAGACGTCTGCGTGTGCCCCACAACTTCCGGTTGCTATAGCCACCTCTCCGTTCCGGTCTGGAAAGGACTAGCTAGCCGATGTCCATCTCGCCGGGCTGTGTTCAGGCCTGGAGGTCTGTCTCCTGCTTCGAGCGGCGTCTGTCCCTGGCCTCTCCCTGCCCCTGCTCCCCCTGCCTGTGTGTCAGGGAGCAGCGCTTGATCTGTGTATGAGTTCCGTATACAAGCTTTAATTGTAGGTTTTTCCTTTCAGTCTGTGGTGCCTTCTGCCCCAAAGAAGTTCAAAAAGCATTACCGAGTTTCTCGAGACCCATTCACGGTTTCGCTGAGACAGTTGAGCTCAGACACAATAAATGCGGTGTTATGTTTTTGGAAACGGACTTGTATTCTGTCCTTTAAGGCTTTTGCAAAGCGGACGGGGAGCAGCATTAGATGATGATGTCTGTAATCAAAAACTGCCAAACGAAGCAAAAGAAGGGTGTTTTTTTTTTCCCCATTGTTCATTAGCTGAGGCTGAGTACACAGCAATGGGAATGATGTTTGAAATAAAGCATAATGGGTAAAGAATTGATTTTAAAATGAAGAATTTATTTTTTTTTGAAGCCTGAAAAATTTATTATTTTTTTTTAAACTATGAAATCCTATGTCCTTAAAGACTAAACATAAAGAGTTGTTCATGTGAGATGTCAGGACTTGGTCACACATCCCCACATGTGTAACCTGCCTGTCATTTGAGACTGGAACTCTCACGGATTCATGACCTCAGTAGAATCTTCTGGGTGAATAAAGGACCACTTTCACTTGTGAAAGTAGCCCCAGATAGAAACACCTCTGAGGGAACCATTAAAATAAGCCTAGATTTAGCCAACAAAGGCAACACAGCTCTCTAAAACTTGGTAGGTTTCTCCTAAAAAGACCGAGTTATCAAAATACTTGGTGAAGCGTTTTTTTATGTTTATTAAAAAAAAATTATAGTTTTAAAGTTGAGATCAAGAAAACACGGAGATAAAATTGCCAAATCTAAAACAGGGGCACGCCGAACCTGGCAGTGTGATGTCCTCTGGCCACTGGCCCCCACACCAGCCCCAACAGTTCAGAACCATCCAGTAGTGCGTTTGTATCTTTGCGCATGGGGAGAATTTCATTTTTCACGTTTATTTAAACAGCATCAACATGACTCCAATAGAAAAAGGTGTTGTGTGTAATACACAGCTCTGCCAGCAGGTGGCGCTCCGGCATCACACGTGTCTGTCACTCCTTAGAGCTGAGTGGGCTGGCTGTGGGGTTGTCGCCTGGGGTTCCCTGAGGCTAATTCCAGACCTAACAACCCACAAAACCGCCCACCTGTGCATGTGTGTTGGGGGGAAGGGCGCTATAATAAGAGGAACGTCAGATAGAGTGAACAGATATTGAAGAAAATGATTTTACTTGTTAGTGGCCCAATCGCTTGGAAAACAGTCCGTCCCCCTCCTTTCTCGCATCCACCTGCCGTCAGTCCCCGATAGGAGAAGCCGTTTGCTTAGACGCTAACGAACTCCATTGAGAAGTGGGTGCCTCCCTCTAACAACCTGCCACTGGGGCTGCGACCAAGTTATAATTTGGCTGAAAACACGATCATAACCTCAGACAAAGGGCGTTAGCGACACCTGGCCGCGCATGGCGGTCCACCTGCGTTGCGTCCGGCACGCCCGGCGGCTCCGGCTCTCGCTCGTGCTGTGCTGTCGGTTTCCTCTCGGCCTCAGGACGACGCCAAGGAAAGACAGGGTCTCCTTCAGGTAAAAGCGGAGGCAGTTCGCAGAGGCCCGTCTTCCGACGGCTCCCTCCGAACGCAGGGCACAGCCGCCCACCTGTTCCCTGGAAGCGCGGAGCCAGAGGGCGGAACGGAAGGAGGTTTCCCTTGGACCCCGAGAGCCTCGGCGGCCGCCCCCTCCAGGCCCAGGGTGGTTGGTTAGCCTTTGCACGTGGTAGGAGCCCGGAGTGCTTGTTGAGGGGGTCGCTGCTCGGTGCTTAGCGGGAGAGGCTGGGGCTTCTCCAGCCACAGGCGAGGTGACGGGGCCGGTCCCTGGAAATGACAGCGGCGTTGGAGGCGGGATGGATGGGCCACGGAACCGGGCCGTCATTTGGGTCTGAACGTGGGCCTTTGCCCCGCTACGTGGGATTTCATGCTGATCAAGTGTAAAGAAGAGTAACCTCATCTGCCGACTTTGCTCCGTTTGACTCTATAGCTAGAGACTCGGGGAAGGAAAGCCCTTCGCAGGGCCGTTGTGGCCATTGGGACAAGCCTGCCAGGGTTCGGCCCGCAGTTCCCTCTGAGGACATGCCCGGGGCTGGCGCAGGAGGGGACCCACACCCGCAGCGGGTGGTGACACGGGCTGGACCTGACACCGTCGGGCGGTGCTGGCGGCAGGGCCTCCCTGTGACCCAAGGAGGGTCCCCCGGGGCCTGGGTGCACCGGGGCCTGGGTGCGGAGTCCGTTGTTTAGGGGAAATGCTGTGTGTCGTGTTCTGCAGAGCGGGCAACGCCATTAAAATCAGGTCCTCAAAGGGGGTCAGCGGACCCGCAGGCTCACGCGTGTGGAGACGGGATCGGGAGGAAGGGGGCTGATTTCCGAAGCGACCCACGAGACCGATCGTTACTCTGTCGTTACTCTGTCATCGCCAAAGCTCCCGCCGCCCTGGCCGTCTGGCCTCAGCGGTAATCAGCTGCGAGCAGGTAACGGTGACGTCTTCATCTGCGTGTCGTGATGGGCTGACCAGTCCCTCGGAAAACGCAGGGAGGGGACAGGCTTCCGGGGTCGTGCGGGCAGAGCCGAGCGCGGGCGAGGGCCCTGTGCTCCGTGTGTTAGGTACGTACCTATTCTATGGGTGGCCTTTCCCAGTGGGAAAATTCTTCGTTTTCTTTTTGAAGAACATGATGTTCTGATAATAAGATACAGAGTCAAATGCTCCTTGAATTCAGTAACAACTGTTTTGGAGAAAATGCCTTGAATCTCAAAACCCGGAGCTGTCACTTCAGGAAACACCTCTCCAAACTTGGAGACGTCGAGGCTGATTCCGGTGCAGACGGGGCATTTGGGGTATGGGTGTGCTTTCGCGGGGTGATTGGGGTCGGGGGTCGGATAACATGCGGCCACGTCAGCTTCGGGGCAGAAGATATTAACGAGAGAAGCGCGCCAGCTGCTAAGAGACGGGGGACCAAGGCTGTTTCTCAGGTTGATTTATTCGTATCTTTCCAAGACCTTCAGAATTTACCCGAAATGAAATAAAACTCCTGACCTGTGACCTGCCGGATGATCAGGTGCGACCGCCTGCGGCAGCCTCACAGATAATCACAGCCGGCCCACCCCGAGCTCCCCCTGCGGAGACCCGTTGTGCCTGCGCCGCACCAGCTACGCGGATGGCTCTCTGCCTTCCTTCTTTTATTGTGGCAAAATCTGTAACATTTACACTTTCACGATTTTATATTCACGGTGCTAGGCAAGGTCATCACCTATTTCCAAAGCCCTCGTCACCCCAAACAGGAGCTCTAGCCACTGTGCAAAATGTCTGGCTTCCTGTGGGTTTGAGTTTTCTAAAAATCCTTCCACTGCTGCCCCGCTGCAGTTCAAGTGCCTACTGCACCCCTACACCTGGATTGTCCCCCGACCCGTCCATCCTGGGCTCCTGCACAGGCCGAGGACTCGGGGTGATTGCCCTGTGGACTCGGACTCAAAGCTGCTGACTGAAAGCAGCCGCCCAGCCACCGGTACCCCCAACCCATGGCATTCCCGGCCCACAGCATCTCCAGCCCACAGCATCCCTGGCCCACAGCATCCCTGGCCCACGGCATCTCCGGCCCATGGCATTCCTGTCCCACAGCATCCCTGGCCCACAGCATCCCTGGCCTACAGCATTTCCGGCCCACGGCATCTCCGGCCCACGGCATCTCCAGCCCACGGCATCCCCGGCCCACGACATCTCCAGCCCACGGCATCCCCGGCCCACAGCATCCCCGGCCACTGGGATCCCTGGTCCATGTCATCCCTGGCCCACGGCATTCCCAGCCACCGGCATCCCCGGTCCACGGCATCCCCAGCCACTGGCATCCCCGGCCCACGGCATCCCCGGCCCACGGCATCCCCGGCCCACAGCATCCCCGGCCCACGGCATCCCTGGCCCACAGCATCCCCAGCCACTGGCATCCCTGGCCCACGGCATCCCTGGCCCACGGCATCCCCAGCCACTGGCATCCCGGCCCACAGCATCCCCAGCCACTGGCATCCCCGGCCCACGGCATCCCTGGCCCACGGCATTCCCGGCCCACAGCATTCCCAGCCCACGGCATCCCCGGCCCACGGCATTCCCAGCCCACGGCATCCCCGGCCCACAGCATTCCCAGCCCACGGCATTCCCGGCCCACAGCATTCCCGGCCCACGGCATCCCCGGCCCACGGCATCCCCGGCCCACGGCATCCCCAGCCACCGGCATCCCCGGCCCACGGCATCCCCGGCCCACGGCATCCCTGGCCCACGGCATCCCCGGCCCACGGCATCCCCAGCCACCGGCATCCCTGGTTCACGTCATCCCTGGCCCACAGCATCCCTGGCCCACGGCATCCCCGACCACCGGCATCCCCGGCCCACGGCGTCCCCAGCCCATGGCATCTCCAGGCCATGGCACCTCCTGGCCCACAGTTCCTGCTCCTCCCACTCCCCTCAGCCTGACCCACTTACCGCCCGTGATGAAGGTAAATTCCTTGGCCGTGACCACACTCTGTGGGCACGGATGTTGGTAACAGCCTTAAATTCACTTAGAGAACTTGGAAACCGTGAGCCACATGCCGTCGCTGCAGGACGTGCCGCTAATGCCTGGATGGAGATGCTGCGGCCGCCTTTGGGTTGTAACTATAGGTTTTTATCACCCTTGCCCTGCCTGTGGGTTTTTCCAGAGACAACGGGCAAGGCCTCCTCAGGTCTTTACGCCACACGGCCTCTCCGAAGGGCACTCAGCAGGTGCCACCAGGTTCCCCAGAGCGCGGATCAGGTGGGCGGGAACAGGTACGGGAGCCAAAGACAGAACACACCCTCCCTTCCGTCCCGGTTAGTCACACGGAACAGCTCTGTGGGGACCTGGGCACGTGGAGGCCAAGGCCAAGTGCTTGGGGCTGCACCTCTAACACAGAAGCCCCAAGAATTTCGTATAAAAGCTTTAATTGTAGGGTTTTTCTTTCGGTCTGTGGTGCTTTCTGCCCCAAAGAAGTTCAAAAGTATTACCGAGCTTTTGCAAGATCACCGGGGTCCAAAAATACCAAATGGAAAATTCCAGATATTTTGAGAGAGGGGGTGGGGGAGAGGTCACCTTCACATAATTTTTATTTTTATTTTATTGATTTCTTACAGAGAGGAAAGGGAGAGGATAGATAGTTAGAAACATCGATGAGAGAGAAACATCGATCAGCTGCCTCCTGCACACCTCCCACTGGGGATGTGCCTGCAACCCAGGTACATGCCCTTGACCGGAATCGAACCCGGGACCCTTCAGTCCGCAGGCTTGACGCTCTATCCACTGAGCCAAACCGGTCAGGGCATTCACGTAATTTTTTAAAAAATATTTTTTTATTGATTTCAGAGAGGGAGGAAGAGAAACATCAATGATGAGAGAGAATCATTGATCGGCTACCTCCTGCACGCCCCCCACTGGGGATTGAGCCCAAAACCTTGGGCATGGGCCCCGACTGGGGATCGAACCGTGACCTCCTGGTTCCTAAGTCGATGCTCAACCACTGAGCCATGCCGGGTGGGCTCACGTAACTTATTACAGCGTACTGTTACAATGTTTCTACTGTGTGATTAGTTACTGTAATAACTCACGATGCTAATCGATAAGCTAAACTGTATCATAGGTGTGTCTGTTCGGAGCAACGCCCTGGGTGCAGGGTTCGGTGGCTCTGAGGTCTCGGGCTTCCACGGGGGGGTCTCAGAACGGATCTGCGGGGGAGAGACGACCATGCGGAGGCGGGAAGCTGCCCGGGACCCAGAGGAGGTCCCTGCAGTGAGGACTTGCCCGCCAGCAGAGCATCCCTGGGTGGGGAAGGTGCGCACACCCCCGGCGGAAAGCTCGCCTCACCCCGCACCGGCCGGAGGCAGGGAATTTATATTCAGTCGCCACCCGGCGTCTCCCAATCTCCTGGGCCCAGATTCGCTGCAATCTCCCTTAAATGGATTTCGTGGCCTTTCTCTCGGGCCTGCATTTGACATTTTCTCAAGAATGTTTATTTTTTAATTTACAACTTGGGAGAGGTTGATGTGATGAGATGAGTTTTATGCAACCGAATAAGATGGGTTCAGAGAGGGGGGACCCTGTGGGTCTGGAATCGGCTGCCAGGCGGCGGTATCATTCGTTTTCATTTGTGGGAGAAGGACCGTGGCACAGGGGAGGGCAGAGAGGTTTCGGGCCTCAATTCGCAGACGGAGCGGAAGCCATTCCCAGGCGGCGGCTTGGGGCGCCGTCCGTGTTGGCCATGGACGTCTGTTTGTGAGGCATCGGGCTTCACAGGGTCCGCTTGGCATGAGGGGCCTTTTGCATTAAAACAGAAGAAATTGGAGGCCTCTGTCTGCTCAGAGCCCTGAGCCTGGAGTCGCCCGGCAGGTCTGTCTCATTCCCTCCCCTGCTCCCGAGCTCCCTTCTGGTTTGGGAAGGGAGAACCCTGGGGCCGGGCCTGGGTTGGCTCGCTCTGATGACATCATGGTGAAGGACTCACTCAGTGAAGCGGGGCCTCACCACCCCCTGCCCGCTCGGAGCAGAGAGACTGGCAGCATCACCAGCTCCCTCCCATCTCCGCCCTTGCCCCCCGCCCCTTGTAGTGGGGACCCCGAGACTGTGGGTCATGAACCGCCCCTGCCCTCGGCACCTCACAACTGGCCCCCTTCTCACCCTCATTCCCCTTCGCTTGGCAGAGGACCTTCCTGGGCCCGGATGGGCATGGACGGGCCTCGGCCCGCCCCGGTGTCTAAGCCTCTGGTCCCCAGCCTCGGCCCTGCTCCCCTGGGAAGGAGGTTCTGGGGGGGCACCGTGGACCTGCGGTGTTTGAACGTCCCCATTCTTCTCACCAAGTCAGTTTCTCAGTGAAGATAGAACAGAGGGAGACCTCGTTCCGTAAATTTGCTCTCGCAGGTGAGCCCGAGGTGGGAGGAGCCACCCGGTGAGCTGGAAAAGCGAGGCGGTTAGGAGAGGTGATCCCGTTCTCTGTACGCCGCCGGGAGGATGGCGGCTTCCGAAGTCCCGCGCGAAGCGAGCCTCCAGGACAGGGCCACTCCGAAGCTCGGGGACCGGTCCCTGGGCCTGCGTGAGGGCCTGTGCCTTTGACCTTTCTGTTCGGTGACTGGCAGGCAGGGAGGCCACAGCGGCTTCTGAAAAAGTGCACCAACGTGGCAGTGGGGGCAGAAGTGACGTTTTTCCCCTGAACCAGGTCCTGGCTGCATGGAGGAGCGATGTACAAACCCTGGGACACGGATCCAGAGGGGTCCGGACCGTCCAGAGCCAGGCCCAGTGGGTTCCAGGCCAGGCCCCACTGCACAGATGCTGGGTGACGAGTCATCAGTTACCATAGCTACGGAATCACCTGCTACAGCCCCAAACCCTGGAGCTGGAAACAATGGCTCTGCTCAGCATCAGGGGGGCTGGAGGTCCCGCTCCGCGTCCCCCCCGGTCCTGCGCAGGTGTCCTCACCGTGTGGGCCTGCTCCAACCTTACAGCCAGCGGCCCCGGAGCAGGCACCCTGAGACCAGGCACCGAGAGCAGGCACCCCGAGAGCAGGCACCGAGAGCAGGCACCCCGAGAGCAGGCACCCTGAGACCAGGCACCGAGAACAGGCACCCCGAGAGCAGGCACCCCGAGAGCAGGCACCCCGAGAGCAGGCACCCCGAGAGCAGGCACCGAGAGCAGGCACCCCGAGAGCAGGCACCCCGAGAGCAGGCACCCCGAGAGCAGGCACCGAGAGCAGGCACCCCGAGAGCAGGCACCGAGAGCAGGCACCCCGAGAGCAGGCACCCCGAGAGCAGGCACCCCGAGAGCAGGCACCGAGAGCAGGCACCCCGAGAGCAGGCACCCCGAGAGCAGGCACCCCGGAGCAGGCACCCCGGAGCAGGCACCCTGAGACCAGGCACCGAGAGCAGGCACCCCGAGAGCAGGCACACCGAGAGCAGGCACCCCGAGAGCAGGCACCGAGAGCAGGCACCCTGAGAGCAGGCACCCCGAGAGCAGGCACCGAGAGCAGGCACCCCGAGAGTAGGCACCCCGAGAGCAGGCACCTGAGAGCTGGCACCCCGAGAGCAGGCACCTCGAGAGCAGGCACCGAGAGCAGGCACCCCGAGAGCAGGCACCCCGAGAGCAGGCACCGAGAGTAGGCACCCCGAGAGCAGGCACCCCGAGAGCAGGCACCGAGAGCAGGCACCCCGAGAGCAGGCACCCCGAGAGCAGGCACCCCGAGAGCAGGCACCCCGAGAGCAGGCACCCTGAGATCCGGAGGAGAGAGAGCACCCAAGACGGAAGCTTAGAATCTTATACCCTTGCCCAGGGGTGGGCAAACTTTTTGACTCGAGGGCCACAATGGGTTCTTAAACTGGACCGGAGGGCCGGAACAAAAGCATGGATGGAGTGTTTGTGTGAACCAATATAAATTCAAAGTAAAGGAGCGGAGGGGAGAGCAAGAGAACTGGATAGAACAGCCGGATCCGGCCCGCGGGCCGTAGTTTGCCCACGGCTGCCCTAGCCAGACACGTTAGGTAACGTCTCTGCGCCCCCATTTCTCCATGTGAACAGTGAGGGGAACTCGCTCACTTCAGGGGTTCTGGGGAAGCCTGGTCTTCGTGAATGTCCGTGGGGAGTTAGGGTCATTGTCATCACCACCGTCTACTTTCCTGTTGGTATGTCTCCAAGTCCCATTGTTCTCCCTTTGCGGGACATCCCTCCGGCCTCCTTGAACTTCTCCTTCTTTCTTGGCTGCGCTCAGTGAGAACCGTAAGAGTATCAGCAGGAGAGGATGGAGCCCTGGCCTGGCTCCGCTGCCAGGAGCCGGGAGATGGCCGAGGGCAGGGTTTGTGGAGAACCTGCACGTGGGTTATGCCACTAAGTAGGAAAAGGTCTCTGCAAAAGGGATTTCCTCTCAGAGAGAAAGGACCAGGGCACCAGGAGAAGGGCCTTCTCTGCAGGGACCAGCTGGCCCCTGGCCCCGCCCCAACCCTCACTCCGCCCCGCCCTGGCCCCGCCCCAACCCTCGCTCCGCCCCGCCCTGGCCCCGCCCCAACCCTCGCTCCGCCCCGCCCTGGCCCCGCCCCAACCCTCGCTCCGCCCCGCCCTGGCCCCGCCCCACCCTGGCAGCGACTCCGCCCTGGCCCCGCCCCCACTCCACTTCCTGTAAGGAAGTGCTTAGACTTGGAACCTGCCTCCAGGTCAGAGCTCAGGTGCTCCCTCCAGGTTTGCTCAGATTGTGCAAGGGTCCAAGCTCCCATCCACTCACCTCCAGCCACATAAGAGGCAGGAATGCAGTAAAGGCCACGTCTCACTGCACATTTTTCTCTGAAGGGGTAGCGATTTCGTGTCCCTGTGGGCACACCAGCCATCCCTGAGCCGCAGGCACGAGGCTTGTGGTGTTTTGACGATTTACCTGGACTCCAGCTTTCGGAGCGGCACAGTGACCCGTAGTCTGTTTTCCTTGGCCATGATGTAATCATTAAGTTGCCGTAATGAAGATTGAAGGTTTAATAATGGGAAGTGTTACAAATTCCAATTTAATCATTCCTAAGTGGATTAGCGGCTCTCCCCCAGTGCCTGGCCGTGGAAAACAGGGGCCTCGGAGAGACAAGTACCCGGTCCCGGCTTGACGAATGGGGCTTCGGAGCAGCTGTAATTGAGTTACTGAATTTACTCATCTTCCAAATGATGTTTGCACTGTCTCAGCCACATGTGTCGAGGGCCGGGGAAAGGTCACGGGAGCTCCGGGCCGAGGGCACGTGCAGGTTACAGCGGTTTGGAGCAGTGAGGTCGCAGTGAGTGGATTAAAAGAAACACGCAGAGCTGGTCCTGTCGCAGAGCGGTCGGGCGAAACCCCGAGACCTTCTTAGGGGAGTGAGGGTTCTGCGAGGGGAGGTCTCCTTGGCCTGGGGCTGTGTCGCCCCTGACAGGTGGCGGGGTGAGTCCCTGTGGGCCGATTGCGGAAAGGATGTCTGAGAACGACAGTCAGAACCGAAGTCCGCAGGTGACATCCGTCCTCACTGCCACGTAGGCTTTTTAAGCTCCCACGTAGGCTTTTCTCCACAACAGTACCTTAAAGACGGTAGATCAGCTACACTTCCGTTTGAACAGTGTTGAGAGAAGATTTGCTGTCCATTTCCCGGTGGCCCACCGGTCTGTCCCATCTTTGCCCACCGTCCCCGGGTGGCCGCCAAGCCGCTGTGGATCTCTGCTTAATCAGTAGTCTTCCTTTTTTCCGGAACTTCTGAATAGAGCTGTCACATGATAGACATTTAACCTAAGATGTCATCTTTACACATCCACCAGGGTTTGTGTGAATGAATTTGTGCAAAGCCGGGCCATTCTGCCTGGGACCTAGAGAGGCAGTTCCTGGGGGTGAGGACAGAAGCGTCCGGAGTGGAAGGGACCATGGCAGACAGCGAGATGCCCCGGCACCCAGGGTAGGACAGTGGGCAGGCTGACGGCCCAGCTGCCGGGGACGGGCGAGGCCCTGGGCCAGGACATACTCCTCAGGAAGCCGTCGGCTGCACACTTGGACACGGCGTTCTAGAAACCCTGGAAACACCACATGCGTGTCCCCAGGTCCTCTTGTGGGGCACAGATACCGTGTGAGCTCCCTGGGGCTGCCACAGCGGTGGAGTCCCTCCGGCAGAGGAATTTAAAAGTAGGATTTATTGCCCGGCTGGCGTGGCTCAGTGGTTGAGCAACAACCTATGAACCTGGAGGTCACGGTTTGATTCTTGGTTGGGGCATGTGGTAGGGATACAGGCTTGATCCGCAGCGCAGGAGGCAGCTGATCAATGATTCTCTCTTATTGCTGTTTCTCTCTCTCTCTCTCTCCCTCTTCCTTCCTCTCTGAAATCAATAAAAATATATTTTTTTAAAAATAGAATTTATTGTCTCAGAGTTCTGTGGGCTGGAGATCAGGGATCAAGTGGTCCCTCTGAGCTGTGGCGACCCTCCCTGCCTCCCCAGTTTCTGGTGGTTGCCCCGCAATCTTGGCGTCGCGTGGCGTGTGGACGCAGCCCTCTGACGTCACGTGGCATCCCCTTGTCTCCACGTCGCCTTCCCTCTGCGCCCACAGCAGTAAGACCGCGCTCGGGCCCACGCCGATGACCTCATCCTAACGTACCTCCCTCTGGGGAGACCCTGTTTTCAAATGAGCCCACATTCCAAGGGACCTGGGTCTAGGACTTAAACACAGTCTTTTCAACCCATTTCCGAGACTAAGTTTAAAATTGCAAAACAGAATCTAAATTCCTTTTTGTTACCGAGGGCAGGGTGGAGCGTGTCCCCCCAGGTATTTCCATGGAAGCCCATTTCCTGGGCATTGAGAAGGAGGAGTAGCCGGCACTTACCCGCGACCCAGGCATGTCAGTCTGTGGCCTGTTGGTTTGAGTGACTGGCCGGTGGCTCTCGGGTCCTGATTTAGGCTCAAGGCACCCGGCGAGGACCTCACTGCGGCCGGCCGCTGCCCTGGGCATCTGAGCCTTGTTTCCGAAAGGCTCGGCCAGGAGCAGCTGTGCGTCCCCTGCCCGCTGCAGCGTGGCGTCCACACAGGTGGGGAGTCACAGACCCCGATTCAGTTCCTGCTACCACCGCCTCAGGGTGACCTTTGTGCTGTGCTGGTACTGACCTTGACCCCACACTCAGCTTTCCTGAGCCTTCATCCCTCAACGTGAAAACCAGAGGGTGACGCTCAGACGAGGTGGCGAACACAGACTCGAGCACACAGCGAGGCCCAGGTACCCCCACGCACCCCACGCTCTGCCCGGCCCCAGAGTGTGGCATAATTTTAAGTCATTAACTTCGTACATTTACAGTTACTTACTGTTATATTTAACTTACGTTTATTGGATGGACGGATGCTATTAAAAATATTAAGATGTGGTAAGACTTTTTGGTTGTCTCCGCCGGGTTGGGGTGTATACCTGACACCACGTATAGAAGACAGAGAGGCCCCCTACATCGTCCAAAGCCACAGCCGCCCTACGCGCAGGACGCCAGCACGGCCGAGCCCGGGAAACCTGCCTCAAGTCCCCGGGCATTTTCATAAGTGCTCCCCTTTGATCAATGCATCCCATCGGAAAATGGGCGCCTTAAATAGCACTTTGGTTTTTATTTCCATCCTGCAGAGAGAACGATTTAAATCAGAAGCAATATTTTCTAATGTTATGAAAGGAGAAAAAACCAACCACCCTGTAGCTCAAGTCAATAAGCGTTTGATGAATTCGCGTCTCCGGGGTCGTGTTGCTGATAAAAGGCAGGCTGTGGCGCCCGCAGCCTGGGCGGCGGCACAGTGAGGGCACACAGCCCCCCGTGATGTCACTCGGAGCCCGCCGAATTGCAAGGCCACCCCACGAGCACGCCTGCCCTGCGCGGCGGGGGGATTCGAGGCCCCTGGGACTATTAGGCAAAATCCTAACAGCAGGAGTCGGGCCTGAGCCACAGCGGGAATGCTCTCCTCACCCGGTTCCCACAGCGGCTCGTGGGAGAGGCGTGTCCGTCATCCCATTTCACAGCTGCAGAAACCGAGGCTCGGAGAGTGCGTGAGAAGCCTGCGTGGGTGCACCTGGCTCTGGCAGGGCCAGGGTTAGATCCAGGACGCTGCCTCCGGATCCCAGCGTAACTCCGGGACCATATTTGCAACACAGAGACAGAGATCGGGAGAGGGCTGTTCTCATCATTAAAGAGAGCGGCCTGCAGCTGAGCGGAGGCAGAGCGTGCCGGACACCGGCTTGCCGTCTGTCCTGTGGCCGTGGTGCCTCTTCGGTGTAACACGTCCTGGGAAACCGGGTCTGCCTTCCACAGCCCAGGAGACGGGCTGTGTGCTTGCCAGACCTCAGGTGTGCACAGGCATCCCCACAGGTTTGCCATAGCAGTGCCTCGTCACCATCACTTCCGAATATGTTTTAACGGACTGTTTTGGGGGTGAGGGGAGAGACGGGGCCCTTAAAACAATGCAGGTCTATTGTCTTACACTCGGAGCCAGCAGCCCCGTGTGTCCTGCGGGTGAGAGTCGAGGTGTTGGCAGGGCGGCTCCATCCTGAGGCCCCAGGTCCGTTTTCTGGCCTTTTCCAGCTTCTTGAGGTGCTTCCTTTTGTCACCTTAAAGCCTGCAAGCCCGTCTCTCTCCATGTCACCTCCTCCACTGCTCTCTCCCCCTGTTCTTTGGTTCCAAGCATAGATGCAGAACACAAAATTCACCACCGTAACCGTTTTTTAAAGATCTTTAATTAATTTTTAGAGAGACAGGAAGGGAGAGAGAGAGAAACATTGATGTGAGAGCAAAACATCCATCGGCTGCGATCCCATAATCTGGGCATGTGCCCTGATGGGGAGTCGATCCAGCGACCTTTTGGTGCACAGGGCAACACCCCACCCACTGAGCCACACTGGCCAGGGCCATCCCAGCCATTTTTTAACTGTACACAATTCAGTGACATTGAGTACATTCACATTGCTGTGCAGCCATCACCACCATCATCCCCATCTCCCCAATCTCTAACTCTGTCTCCATTCAACATCAACCTCCTCCCCTCCCCCAGCCCCCGGGGACCCACCCTCTGTGTTCTGTTTGTATGTGAATTTGAATACTCCAGACACCTCATGTAAGTGGGATCATACAGTATTTGCATTTTGGGGACTGGCTTCTTTCACTTAACTATACTTTAAATTAAAACGTTCTCCAGCCCCCGGAAACGGAAAATCAGAAATGTCTGTCATTAAAGAAGGAATAACCGTCAAAAGAATGCCGTGAAAACAGCCTTTGTCCAAGGCTAGCCGGGGTCTCTCGTCTGCTGGGCGTGGGGTTCTCACCTCCCTCCGAGGTTAGCAGATACTCTCGCTCACCATCCGGCCAGCCGAGACTCGCTTTCTCACGGTCTGAGGACAGAGAGACGTCCACGGGAGCAGAGTCTCCGCGGTGGCTCCAGGTTGATGCAAGGCCTGTCCCGTCTGCCTGAGCTGGCCAGGTGCCCCGGGCGTCGGCACTGCTGAGCGGGCGGGCGGGACAGCGAAGCAGCAGCTCGTCTTGGGGAGAAGCAGGCCCTGTCGCTGAGGAAAGTGGGGTGTCTGTGCCACTGGGTTCATGGATACATGCACATCCCACCCTCGCTCCTTCCCCCGGCAGGTTCCCGGTGGCCCTCAATTATGTGTCGCCAGGTGGTAACCAAAGGCTATTTTCATTCCCCATGAAAATAGGGTGTGACCTGACCCCGCCTTTCCCGTGAGGACCTGGTGTTTGGAAGCTGCTGGTAACCCGCCCAATAACCCCCTGGCGAACACAGCCTTAACGTGAACTTCAGCCTGGCGCGCCTTCTGGCAGGCAGCTGGGATCGATGAGACGGCCGTTGGGGGCTGGGGGACAGTCCCGGTTAAGCCGGGGACCATAAACGGTGGGTGTCTCAGCAAGTCCCGGGTAGGTTCCTGGGCACCCATTCTGCTCTCCTCGGCGTCTGTCTGCACAGTGCTCATGGAGGCAGGGTGAAGGGAGCACCCCCACCCGGTAGGCGGAAGGGGGATCCGTGTTGTTCTGTTCCCGGAGGATCTGGTATTTTATGTGCTACCATAGTCCTTCTTCCCTTCCTTTGTTGGTTAACACAGAATCCAGAGACCTCGCCGGGGGTGTCTGGTTTTATTTTGTTTATTGTTTAAAAATATTTTTATTGATTTCACAGGGGAAGGGAGAGGCAGAGAGAGAAGCATCAATGATGAGAGAGAATCATGGATTGGCTGCCTCCTGCACGCCCCACCCTGCAACCCAGGCACGTGCCCTGACCGGGAATTGAACCGTGACCTCCTGGTTCATAGGTCGACACTCAGCCACTGAGCCACGCTGGCTGGGCTGGGGGTATCTGGTCTTAAACAAGAATGATGCTGTGATGAAGTTCTAGGATTCACATCAAAGCAATGTCACCATTCCCGACAATTGATTCGGGAGTGTCTGTGCATGGGACCGGCACTTCTAGGTCCTCGGTGTCTGCGATGGCCCCGCCTTCCCTCACCCTGGGCCCCACCTGGACGCGTGGCCTCACAGGACCCTCCCCGGGGTGGGCACCCTCCCTCCCGCGCAGGCCTGGGCGTGATCAGGTGTCACGCACGAAGCCAGGTTCTGGGTGAGGTTCTGTTGTCACCTCTTCACTCTCCGGGACACTCCCTCTCCCCCCGAGTGTCTTCCCTTTTGTGACGTGATGGCAGATTGACTTCCCCTCAGAGCAGTCTGGGGCCCCCATTGCCTGCTTTTACCTCGCTCTCGCCAGGTCCTTTCCGGGGATAAGTGCTTGGGGAGAGAGGCGTTTTGTCGGTCATTTCAGAGAGGATGCCATATGTCAGATTTGTAAAATCTTGTTAACGTTGTGTTTTCTTCGCGGAGAATTGCCCTCCAGGAGGGAAAACGGAGCTGCCAATTACCGCCACCTCCTGCTGCGGCTAAACGTGTCACGTCCCCGTCCCAGCCTGACAGGCAGTGTCGGGCAAAGCGCAATTAGCCCGCCTGGCAATCAGGAAAAGACAGTCTTCGGCGTGAGTTTTATTTTAGAGTCGTCTTGTTGGGGGACATATCCCCAAAGCGTTTACAATCCTTGCCCTGGTGTGAAGTTCAGTTGATGGGAGGCCAGCGAGGATGCCTGGCGACCTCGGAAACGCCGGTGTCTGGTGGTGACGGTCACAGAGACCCATAAATCCCCGTGGCAGGAAAACTACCGCGTTTTTAAAGCCGACTCCTTTGGGGGCAGGGGGGGGGGGCGGTTTGGGTCCTACTCCGAGCTCTTCATTTTATTGGGACAAGAGATTGCAGAAGGAGATCGTTTCTCAGGCACTAAACACAAGTAATGGGCAGCAATAATCGTGAGGTCCCAGCCGCCGTGACCCGCGGACCGGCCGCGTGTCATCGTGTGTCCTCATTACCCGGTCCCTTCGGGGAGTTTCCTTAGAAACCGGGAAGGCTGCACTGAAACACACAAAGACACGCCCATCACTCACCAGGTCCCCAGTGAGCCTGGTACGTGCCGACCCCACCCCCCCCTGGCCCCCCAACCTGTGAGCCTGTGCTCTCTGCTGCGGAGGGGGGTGCATCTCGGCCACGGAGTTAACACTCAGAACACACTCAGCCTGGGTGTCTGACACCTAGCAGAGGAGAATCCAGATTCCAGATTTTTTTTTTTTTAATGCACCCTTGCCTGCGACAGTGTGGCTCAGTGGATAGAGTATCGGCCTGTTGACCGAAGGGTCCCGGGTTCGATTCCAGTCAAGGGCATGTACCTCGGTTGCAGGCTCCTCTCCAGTTTGGGGACCTGGTCGGGGCTCGTGCAGGGGGCAACTAATCGATGTGTTTCTCTCACATCAATGTTTCTCTCTCTCTCTTCCACTCTCCCTAAAAATCAACAAAAAAAATAACCTCGGGTGAGGATTAACAAAAAAAAATGTGCCCTTTTCTAAGGTGTAAGCCCCCTGCAGTGAGCCTCTGTGTTTGCTGCGTCCGGCGAACAGGAGGCCTGTGATGAGGACCGCGTGGGAAGGATGATGCTGCTCCTCCTCCTGCTGCCGGGGTTTCATCGTGGGGACAAAGCCTCTTGACACCAAGTAACCGGGCAGCTCCCAATCCTGGACCACAGAGACCAGCCCTTCCGCCAGAGTCTCGGGTCTGCCTCGGGTTTGCTAGAACTCTTTCCCACGAGTGACAGAGTGAGGAGGGCCCTGCTGGAGGTCACTGCTGCCCCGGGTCACTGCTGCCCCAGGTCACTGCTGCCACCGGTCACTGCTGCCCCGGGTCACTGCTGCCCCAGGTCACTGCAGCCCCGGGTCACTGCTGCCCCGGGTCACTGCTGCCCCGGGTCACTGCTGCCCCGGGTCACTGCTGCCCCGGGTCACTGCTGCCCCGCGTCACTGCTGCCCCGGGTCACTGCTGTCCCGGGGTCACTGCAGCCCCGGGTCACTGCAGCCCCGGGTCACTGCTGCTCCCGGTCACTGCTGCCCCGGGTCACTGCTGCCCCGCGTCACTGCTGCCCCGGGTCACTGCTGCCCCGGGT
This sequence comes from Plecotus auritus, assembly GCF_963455305.1. NCBI lineage: Eukaryota > Metazoa > Chordata > Mammalia > Chiroptera > Vespertilionidae > Plecotus > Plecotus auritus. The sequence continues at coordinate 173,333,008 of NC_137773.1, read as the reverse complement.
CACTGCTGCCCCGCGTCACTGCTGCCCCGGGTCACTGCTGCCCCGGGTCACTGCTGCCCCGGGTCACTGCTGCCCCGGGTAACTGCAGCCCCGGGTCACTGCTGCCCAAGGTCACTGCAGCCCTGGCTCACTGCAGCCTAGGGTCACTGCTGCCCCGTGTCACTGCAGCCCCAGCTCACTGCAGCCCCGGCTCACTGCAGCCCTGGCTCACTGCAGCCCAGGGTCACTGCTGCCCAGGGTCACTGCTGCCCCGGGTCACTGCTGCCCCGCGTCACTGCTGCCCCGCGTCACTGCTGCCCCTGGTCACTGCTTCCCCGGGACACTGCTGCCCGGGGTCACTGCTGCCCCTGATCACTGCTGCCCCGGGTCACTGCTGTTCCTGGTCACTGCTGCCCCGGGTCACTGCTGTCCGGGGTCACTGCTGCCCCTGATCACTGCTGCCCCGGGTCACTGCTGTTCCTGGTCACTGCAGCCCCCGGTCACTGCTGTCCGGGGTCACTGCTGCCCCTGATCACTGCTGCCCCCGGTCACTGCTGCCCCCGGTCACTGCTGCCCCCGGTCACTGCTGCCCGGGGTCACTGCTGTCCGGGGTCACTGCTGCCCGGGGTCACTGCTGTCCGGGGTCACTGCTGTTCCTGATCACTGCTGCCCCGCTCACTGCTGCCCCGGCTCACTGCTGCCCGGGGTCACTGCTGTCCGGGGTCACTGCTGCCCCGGGTCACTGCTGTTCCTGGTCACTGCTGCCCGGGGTCACTGCTGTCCGGGGTCACTGCTGCCCCGGGTCACTGCTCCCCCGGGTCACTTCTGCCCCTGATCACTGCTGCCCCGGGTCACTGCTGCCCCTGATCACTGCTGCCCGGGGTCACTGCTGTACGGGGTCACTGCTGTACGGGGTCACTGCTGCCCGGGGTCACTGCTGCCCCTGATCACTGCTGTCCGGGGTCACTGCTGCCCCGGGTCACTGCTGCCCCGGGTCACTGCTGCCTGAGGTGACAGCCTCTTTCTGGAGTTGCCTCTGCACCCCTCCTGCAGGGCTGCCACTCCACCCCACTTCCCTCTCCCTCTCCCTCCCTGGTGGTCCCACAGGAAGCAGCCACAAAACAGCAGGCAGCTAAAGGCGGCACATTCGGGTCGTGGAGAGCTGAGCTCGGAAGAGACCCGGTGTGAACCCTGACTGTGGATGAAACGTTAGTCCCTCCGAACCTCTCCTTCTCACTGTAACACGCGAGCAGTGATGCAAACGGTGCCGAAAAGTTACACGTGACAGCCTGTGCCGGGTGCTCAGCGTGGTACCTGGTCCTCGTGGCTGCGTCGCTGCTTTGCCCCTGAGAGAACGGGGCAGGAGGCCACACAAGGGCTTGGCTTCCTCTCAACACCGTGACACCCTCTAACACGCATCTTCCCGATGTTTATTCAGTGAAACGGGGTCTCCCAAGTTCACACCATCTACCCTAAGATTATACAGCTTCCTGTCTTACCTACACAGTTGGCTAAGCAGGGCCGTGAGATGCTGAGAGTAAAAACATACATGTAACGCGGCCTGCGGAACGGTGCCCGTTTTCACGGAGACAAATGAGAGGGTTTCAGCGTTCAGCCGCTTCCCGGCGTGGCCAGGCGAGACCCAGGGCTGGTCTTTGTCGATGCGTTCATCCTGAGAGCAGCCGACACAAATTATAATGAGTAATCATAAACATAACCCGATTCCCTGCATCCGTGCCTGTTCCCCACGCGCGCTCGGCTAAGTTCATTTGCTGAGTGAAAATGCATTGCTAATGTGTGTCTTGTTCCTGAACGAGTCAGAAGGCTCACTCCAGGCCGGTCTCGCCATCTGAGCTCGGTTATCCCACCAGCGGGAGGTGTCGCCACGATACCAAGGGAAATACATGTGTGCACATACATGCATGTATACACACACATGCACACACACACGTGCACACACACACAGCTGTCGGTCCCTTGGCCACCCAGGAAGCCCACATTTATGCTTAGACTCTGGTAAGGACCATGCCCAGTATTGTATGTTTATCCTAACACCGGTCCCCAAAGTCAAAGACACTGTCTGCTGACGGCTGGTGACTCAGGTTTCGTGAGTCCGGCCCTCCGGCCATCACTGTTCTCTGGGAGACCCGGAGACATGGCTGTTTCAGCGGGGCTTGTGCTCCCTCTTCTGGCTCCGTAATTAACTAATGAGTCTAATTCCCACGACTGTGCTGATGTCACCGGTGATTTCTGAGCCTGGCCCGGGATTCCCCGGAGCAGCGTGTTCTGAGGAGCCACCGTCGGGGAAATTCGCAGGGTCGGGTGCACCGTAGGCCTGGCGAAGGGAGTGAAGAAGTCGTACCTTGGACTTCTCTGATTCTGGGTTTGGAGAACCTGAGTGCAGGCTAATGCTTGTTCTCCGCTCTGCACTGGAGAAAAGAGATCGCGTCGTTTCCACGGGCTTGTTCCATCCCGGCCTCTCGGAGGAGTTTGGAAGCAAACGGGTTTTTTTTTATCCTCAAAACCAGGTTTATTAGATGCGTGTCGTAGGGGAGAGACGGGGAGGCTCAGAGACGCCGTGCCTGGCAGCTGGGAGGGGTGTCTGTGGGGCCCGCAGGGCCAGTGTCCCGAGGCCCTGGGTCCGTCTGCCCTGGCGAGGGTGGGGCAGTGGTGTGGCCGTTTCTCGTGTCCTCACAGCATCGCGTCACCCCTAGGAGCCGAGGTTGAATCCTGTTTCCAGCACCTACTGTGTGCGTCTCGGTGGTTTACCCAACCTCCCCGGCCTCACCTTTCTCGCCTACACCCTGGGAAGATGAGGCAAGAGGTGGTCCCTCCCGGGGTCACCGCCAGGATTGAGGGATATACTCCACGGTGCAGGGTGCCGCTCAGGGCTTAGGCGGGGAGGTCCGGGCGTGGTCGTTGGGCATCACTCATGGTGATTCTGTCTCCAGCACGACAACAGCTTCTGTCCCCACGGTAACAGCGTAAGCCTATCGTGAAGATGAGGAGTGGGAATCCCGATGACGGGGTTCGGCTCGGCAGGAGATGAGATGTGGGTTTCCTGAACAGTTTGGAACGGGAGGCGCCCACGTGGATGGACCTCTAGCAGAAATCAGCCAGGGCACCGGGAGGGTAGACGTTCAAGACATACGTCCCTCACTCAGAACTAAACATCCACACGAAAAAGTAATAATAACCACACTTACTAACGCTAACGATGAAGGGACCAGAAGCGGCTGACACCCCGGGATCAGAGGTGCGATTCTAGTGAACAGCCACGGGTGTTACGTGTTCGTGTGTTTATTCGTGCATGTGCCCACCTGTGTGGTTGTCTGTGAGATGGTGCCACGCTCCAGCCGCCTCTGCCCGCAGTGACTGCAGAGCTCCACCCCGGTCCTGGGCAGTGTTATTCTTGGCCGCTTGGTCCTCGGCATTTATAGGTAGATACCACCCCGCCCAGCTTAATGACAGCCCTCTCGGTTATGCAGATTAATTCCAATAGCGACCTGGCAAAGCAAACCCAACAGGTGCATCTGGAGTCGGGTCCACGCAGACCTTCTCAGAGCTCCGTATCAGCGACGCCGGGGGGTGTCACGTGGCCCCTTCCATGCCCTCCTCCCAGGGGACCTCTGTTCGGAGACACGGAGATGCTGGGATGCGTCGCCCTGCTCAGGTGAGGGTCGGGGGTCATTGTTAATGGGCCGCAGGGTGGGGGTGCAACAGAACCAAGAGGGTCTCTGGCTCGCTCCTCCTGCTCCGAGCAGCTCCCTCCGATTCTCCGGCTCCTGTGGATTTGCCGAGGCCCCTGGTGTGTGTCCGTGTGGTGGTGGTTTCCGCCGCGGGCATGACACTCTCCTGAGACGTACCGGCCTGAGGTGCGAAGCCGGCCCGCTGCCCTGCCCCAGGCGCTGCCTCTTGGCTTGTGTTCGAGCTGGTTTCCGAGGAGGGAGCCCTGCGCCAGAGCCGCTCCCAGGGGTCCGATGATTGAATGGGGATCTGTACCCGTGCCTCCCCCAGGCCTCGCCTGCCCGCTGCCATGAACGCATTTGGGATTTATTCTTCAAACGGTGGAGGCCACTTGGGTTGTTGATGTAGAACATGCTGGAGGCTTCATAACGGTTATTGACGTTGGCCGCACGGACCCTCCGAGGGGGACCTGTTGGTGTTGGCCGGGGATGAGAGGCGCCGCTCAGTGCAGGAAGTGGGATGAGGTCAGCGAGAAAGGCCGCGTTTGCTTCAGGAGCAGAGTCCGCGGGCGGGCTCGCCTGCAGGCCCATGTCGCCGGCGAGGTTCGCAGAAGTGCCAGGTTCGAGGTTCGCAGAAGGGCCAGGTTCGAGGTTCGCAGAAGGGCCAGGTTCGAGGTTCGCAGAAGGGCCAGGTTCGAGGTTCGCAGAAGGGCCAGGTTCGAGGTTCGCAGAAGGGCCAGGTTCGCTCGGCCCACTTGCGGGAATTAGGCACTCTCTTCAGGTACATATCAGAGGGTTTTTCAAAGTATGTGTTCTTAATATCATAGCAATATGGTCGACTTCATAAAGTCGTTGTAGATTCTATAAAATTACATGCAGCCCAGCCAGGGTGGCTCCGTGGTTGAGCATCAACCCGTGAACCAAGCGGTCCAGGGTTCGATTCCCAGTCAGGGTTTGGGGCTTGATCCCCAGTGTGGGGTGTGCAGGAGGCAGCCGATGGATGATTCTCTCTCATCATTGATGTTTCTATCTCTCTCTCCCTCTCCCTTTCTCTCTAAAAATAAAATAAAATAAATGAAACATACTTAAAATTACACATGGACTTCTATGTAACAAACGCATTAAGAATGCGACTGTGTGTTGAGGTCATTGTACTGATTTGAAAGAAAGTACAATAGGGTCGGGCTGTGAAGTATGTGTCCCTGAAGGAGTCCATTCCTGTGGACGCTGCCGGACCTGGCGCGTCACCCGAGCCTGCAGGGAATGGGGACCCCCTCCCCCAGCTGTCCCCTCCCCACAGCACCCCGTCCTTTATTCAGCCTCAGTGTCCATTGTTCATAGTCCGTTTCCCAGGTCATTTCTCGCTGCACAGATGTCACAGACGAGACGGGGGCAGGTGCGTGTCTGACAGCCGTCCAGCAAATCCGTGGAAGGAGGAGGACAGTGCATGGGACGTTGAGAGATGGAAGTGCAGCCAGTGAGAGTTGGGGGGCAGGGGTGCTGGCCTTGTGGGCAGCACTGTCAGCTCATGAACAGCTTAAAAGGTTCCAGGCGCATCGTCCTAGGAACGTGTTAGCGCGTCGGGCGGGGGTACACTGGAGTCGCTAGAACTCAGCCTCGTGCGACGTGGTTCCCTGCAGGGCCCACGGGATGTGCGGTGCCTGGAATTCCCATCGTACGTGGGCGTGTTGGGCAACACGGGCCGGTGGGGGGCGGACTGGAAGGACTGGCCCGGACGTTGGTTCCCTGTGAGCCGGGCGTGCCCAGCGCAGGCTAATGGCTTCAGTGAAATGAGAGGAGACAGTTGAATAGAATCACCCGAGGGGGTTCCCCTACGGGGAGTCCGTGTGGCAGGTAGCTCGTGGTTTCTTGGGGGGAATAACAAATGATGGTGGTCCTGTTGGTGCCAGAGAACAGTGTTTGTTGCTCAAGTGCAAACTCGCCCACACACACTCACCTCCACTTGCGACCCTCCACTCGCCCGCTCACCTGGACTCGCCCGCTCACCTGCCCTATTGACCGTGTTTGTCTAGTCCTGTGCCCTCCACCACCTGGAGGCCGCCTTTGTGGAACAGTGGGCGAGGATCAGGGTTCGCTCTGTAGCCATGCGGCCACTTGCCCTCCCTGCATGGGCACGGAGCTCCGGCCGGGGCCTCAGCTACGTCCATCTGCCCGCTCACCAGCTGGACAACCCGGCAGCTTATTTCTCGCCCGTGCACGTTGGAGCCGGTTGTCCGGCCGCCTGGCCCTGCCTGTGCTCACGGGTCCTGCCAGCAGGAGTCCTGTTCCTTACATGAGAACTGACTTCCCAGCCGACAACCTGAGCGGCTTATCTCTCTCTCTCCATCTGTGCTACGTTAGGGCCTGTGTGACCGGAGCGGGGGGTCTGTGGGACTCAGTGGGGGAGCTGATGACCTCATGCTACATGACGTGATGATGTGTCAGCGAGATTACCCGGCGTCAGCAAGCTGGTGGTTTGGGGAAGGAAGACACACACCTAACAGGTCGCATCCGGACGGGGAGCGGCCGCTCGGCCCCCCTCGGACACTGTTTTGCTTTGGTATTCCCCTCCCACGAACTTTCTCTCCTTCCTGACCTGTGTGGCCCAGGCCCGCACCCTGAGCGAAGTGACAGGCTCCGGTCTCTGCTGGGTTAATCAGTGTGCTCTCTGATCCACGACGCATGCTCCCCGCAGACATTTAAAGTCAACGCATTCGTTTGTGGTCAGTGGTTCAGCGTTGTTAACCGGCCTGATGGACGGGTTTGGGTATTTGCATCCCAAAGACTGCTCTCTCTCTCTCTCTCTCTCTCTCTCTCTCTCTCCCCCCTCTCTCTTTCTCTCTCTCTCTCTCTCTTTCTCTCTTCCTCTCTCACACACGTATCCACTCCCACCAACACTCTCTCTCTCTTTCTCTCTCACACACGTATCCACTTCCACCAACACTCTCTCTCTCTTTCTCTCTCACACACGTATCCACTCCCACCAACACTCTCTCTCTCTTTCTCTCTCACACACGTATCCACTCCCAACAACACTCTCTCTCTCTTTCTCTCTCTCACACACACGTATCCACTCCCAACAACACTCTCTCTCTCTCTCTCTCTCTCTCTCTCTCTCTCTCTCTCTCTCTCACACACACGTATCCACTCCCACCAACACTCTCTCTCTCTTTCTCTCTCACACACGTATCCACTCCCACCAACACTCTCTCTCTCTCACATATATCCACTCCCACCAACACTCTCTCTCTCTCACACACATATCCACTCCCAACAACACTCTCTCTCTCTTCCTCTCTCACACACGTATCCACTCCCAACAACACTCTCTCTCTCTTCCTCTCTCACACACGTATCCACTCCCACCAACACTCTCTCTCTCTTCCTCTCTCACACACGTATCCACTCCCAACAACACTCTCTCTCTCTCTCACACACACATATCCACTCCCAACAACACTCTCTCTCTCTTCCTCTCTCACACACGTATCCACTCCCACCAACACTCTCTCTCTCTTCCTCTCTCACACACGTATCCACTCCCAACAACACTCTCTCTCTCTCTCACACACACATATCCACTCCCAACAACACTCTCTCTCTCTCTCACACACACATATCCACTCCCAACAACACTCTCTCTCTCTCTCTCTCTCTCACACGTATCCACTCCCAACAACACTCTCTCTCTCTCACACACACACATATCCACTCCCAACAACACTCTCTCTCTCTCTCTCTCTCTCACACGTATCCACTCCCACCAACACTCTCTCTCTCTCACATATATCCACTCCCAACAACTCTCTCTCTCTCTCTCTCTCTCTCTCTCTCTCTCTCTCTCTCTCTCTCTCTCTCTCTCTCTCTCTCGTATCCACTCCCACCAACACTCTCTCTCTCTCACATATATCCACTCCCAACAACACTCTCTCTCTCTCTCTCACACACACGTATCCACTCCCAACAACACAAATATTGACTGTCCCCGTCATGCGTTACCCATAAAAATTTGGGAGCAATTATACTTTTACTGCGCTTGCCCTGAAAGACACCATCGGTTACTTCACTGCTTGTGGGTCGGAGCTGGTTTCGGTGACCCGGGAGCCCGAAGCGTTTGCGGCTCGGGGACGGCACAGGGTGGAGAGTGCCGTGGGACGCCAAGCCTCCCCGGCTGTGGGCCTGGCCTCCTCCTGACGTGGGGAAGCCAGGCCGGGCTTGGCCGTGACGGTGGGTTCCAGGCAGGTTCCGGGCTCAGCTCCCGAGTCAGGTGGACCCTTGTGAACTTGGAGTGTGTCCGCTCTTTTTCAGAGAGTGTGAGGAATGTTCCACGTCATCAGGGGACACATCTGGCCACTAACGGTGACAGTCTCCCCCAGGGGCTGAAGGAACTGAGGGGCGTCCCCCAGCTTCCCTCTTTACGTGCTGCGTCCCTGTCTTCCACAGGACAGTCTGGATCAGGCGTCCTCAAACTACGGCCCGCGGGCCACATGCGGCCCGCCGAGGACATTGATCCGGCCCGCCGGGTGCCGCTGCCTGTCCTGCTTAGCAGCCGACGCGTCCCGGGCCCGCAGTGCGCACAGGAATTTGTTCATTGTTTGTTTTTTTTTAAACTATAGTCCGGCCCTCCAACGGTCTGAGGGACAGTGACCTGGCCCCCTGTTTAAAAAGTTTGAGGACCCCGGCCCTAACTGGTTTGGCTCAGTGGATAGAGCGTCGGCCTGCGGACTGAAGGGTCCCAGGTTCGATTCCGGTCAAGGGCATGTACCTGGGTTGCGGGCACATCCCCAGTGGGGAGTGTGCAGGAGGCAGCTGATCGATGTTTCTCTCTCATCGATGTTTCTAACTCTCTATCCCTTTCCCTTCCTCTCTGTAAAAAATCAATAAAATATATATTTAAAAAAAAAAGAAAAAAAAAAAAAAGTTTGAGGACCCCTGGTCTGGATGGTTTTCACCCTTCCGGTTGTTAGAAGTGCAGAAACGCCTTCTGGAATTCAAGCCGAGCCAGCTTGGCTGTGCGTCCCTTCTCGGGCTGGGAATCTCGACAGTCACGTGGAAGGTACCTAGTGATGGGTCGGGAGTGGGCTGGCTACGCCTTTATTAAAATGCACAGGCCGTGCGTGTGGCATGTCCTCGCCCCGCTCCCCCAGAGCAACGTGAGCTGCGTGCCTGGCGTCTGACACCTGGCAGGCCCCCCAGCTGCTGTTGAACCCTCAGCCAGAGACCCTGTCCCCCCGGTTTCTGCTCAGCAGGCGTGTGAGCTGGGACCCCAAACGCGGCGTCATTAAACGGTCACCTGTTTCCAGGATTGGTCGAAATAGCTTAGGCGTACGTTGAGCAAGGGCTTGAGAAGGTTCCCTTGCTCCACAGGATGTGGAGGAAGTGCTGGGAGAAGGACTGGGGGGCCCTCGGCGGGTCCAGCAGAGAGTTTTGTGGGGGACCCCACCCCGAGAGCCAAGGCCGAGGGGTCTCTGGTGGAAGGTTTCCTGAATCCAAGGCCGTTGGGACTCGAGGGGGAGCTGGGCTGCGTCAGCCTCTTCCTTTAAGGTGCTGTCTTAGTAAGACACACACCGGGGTGAAGGAGACGGCGTGGTCTGTCCTTCCATCCCTGCCTCTGAGGGACCCTCCCTCACATCCCCCCTTCAGGAGCAGCCACGGTGTCGGCCGCGTTGGTGTTGGGTGCCCGTGGGGGCGGGGGGTGGGGGGGGGAGGAGGCAGGCTGCTTTTGGTTTGTTTGGCCACGGCCTTTTCCACAAAGTGAGCCAAAGTGAGTGTAGTAAGAGCGGGCGCCTCCTTCACCTGGACCGACCGGTTTCCCTCAGGGAAGGGGTGGGCGGGGAGTGTCTCCGCAGCCTGTGCCCAGCAATGAAAGTTGGGGTTCCCACGTAGCCTTCGCCGAGGGGTCCAGCCCCGCGTGCTGTCAGGAGGAACGTAGTCACTTGCTTTTGAGGCGCTGTTCTCGTCTGTGAAGTGCGGCCGGGGCGGCTGCGGCAGGAAGAAGGAAAAGAATCGCCTTCCACTGTACGAGCCCTCGTCCCGATGAGAAGCCCTGGTCCCGATGAGAAGCCCTCGTCCCGATGAGAAGCCCTGGTCCCGATGAGAAGCCCTCGTCCCGATGAGAAGCCCTGGTCCCGATGAGAAGCCCTCGTCCCGATGAGAAGCCCTCGTCCCGATGAGATTGCCCTGGTCCCGATGAGAAGCCCTGGTCCCGATGAGAAGCCCTGGTCCCGATGAGAAGCCCTCGTCCCGATGAGAAGCCCTGGTCCCGATGAGAAGCCCTGGTCCCGATGAGAGGCCCTGGTCCCGATGAGAAGCCCTGGTCCCGATGAGAAGCCCTGGGACCGATGAGAAGCCCTGGTCCCGATGAGAAGCCCTGGTCCCGATGAGAAGCCCTGGTCCCGATGAGATTGCCCTGGTCCCGATGAGATTGCCCTGGTCCCGATGAGAAGCCCTGGGACCGATGAGAAGCCCTGGTCCCGATGAGAAGCCCTGGTCCCGATGAGAAGCCCTCGTCCCGATGAGATTGCCCTGGTCCCGATGAGAAGCCCTGGTCCCGATGAGAAGCCCTGGTCCCGATGAGAAGCCCTGGTCCCGATGAGAAGCCCTGGTCCCGATGAGAAGCCCTCGTCCCGATGCGAAGCCCTGGTCCCGATGAGAAGCCCTGGTCCCGATGAGAAGCCCTCGTCCCGATGAGAAGCCCTGGTCCCCATGAGAAGCCCTGGTCCCCATGAGAAGCCCTCGTCCTGATGCGAATCAGGGGCTCCGCGGAGGCCGTGTCTCGTGTGGACCGCGGGCCTCGGGGCGGCCGCCCGCCCGCACCTCCCTGGCATGGAGCTCCCGAGACGCGGGCTGTGGGGCGGGTGGTTATTTCTCTGATTTTTAAAGACGATATTCAACCACAGCCCCGGAGCTCAGCCTCAGCGCCCAGTGCCCAGATGTGAATTTTCATCAGACGCCCGGCCGGGCGTCCTCCCGAGCCTGACGGTTGAAAGGACCGTTGGTTAATTAGGAGATGACTTGGCACGCGGTCCCGAGGCCCTGGCCGCCGTCTGTCTTGCGTCCCGTGTCCGATGGACAAGTCGGATGACATCATTACTTGCAGTTTCCCTCGTTAGCCCCGCCAGGAAGTGGGCGTGTCTCAGCTCTCCTCCTGCGAGGCCTTCCCTGCTTCTCAAAGACCAAGCTTCAAACAGAACGCAAGACCTAGAGGTTCAAAGGCCCGTGGAAAGCAGCCTCTGACCCCCCCCCCCCCACACACACACACACACACACACGGCAAGAACGCAGGATCTTCATAGCGTGGCGGCTGGTCGTCATGGTGACCGCTTTAAACCTGAAGGCACCTGTGCCCACCTGGAGCCGCAGGTGTGGGCCTGCCCCCCGGTGTTTGCAGGGCCGTCCCGACCCGCGGGTGTGGGGGTGCCCGCAGGGGGTGCCCCGAGGTTGTTTTGTCTGTGCTTCCCGCCCTCCACTGGCTCCTGACTAAGCAGGGAAGCATGAACTGCTTTCCCAGGGACCAGGCAGCCTCTACTCCGACACCCCACACCGTTCTGTGGGGAGAACCGTCAAAGCAGGTGACTGTTTACCAAACCCTGACGTCCCTTTCCTGCCGAAGCCAAAAGCCTGTGCGCAGCCCGAGCCGCAGGTCACCGCGGGGGGGACGAGCCTTCGCGGTTCCTGTCGCCACGCTGCCCACTGCTCTCCCGGGAGCTCACCCTCCAACGCGCGGACCACTGCGTGCAAAGCGGGTGCTGGGGGACTGATGGTCTCTTCTTTGGGGGATTCTGATGCCCCCAAAGCCTGAGTAATTCTGTTCTAAGTATTTTGGGGGGGGGGGGTCTTGCCATGATAGTGCTCTCTGCAAAGTTCCCTTTTGTGGGTCCGCAGAGCCGTGTAATTCCCCGGAGGGAAGCGGGGTTCAGACCGGGGTTCACTGTCCAAGTGCTGCTGGTCAGACGCCTGCGGGGGATTGGCCTTCGCCCCGCAGGCGGTGCGCACCTGTGTCCCCCCAACGCAGGCGCCTGTGCAGGGGGTCCGGGGGGGGGGCAGTAATGTGAGGGAACAGTGTGAGCTTCCAGGAGGTTGGCAGGAGGCGGGGCAGGTGACCCCATCCTGAGTCCTCCCGTCCCGTGTTCTGCCACCGGGAGCTGGAACGAGCTGGGGTCACAGGATGTGGAGAAGGCGGGGACGGGTTTGTGAGGCCCTGGGCCCCCTCTGCTGTCCACTCGGCCACGTGTCTCCTGGCCCCGCCCCGGGCTGGACAGGTGACGGCCAGGCCCAGCCCCGCCCTCAGGGAGCGGGGTCCCTCTGCAGGGACCGGCACCACTCATCCTGAAGTGCACGGGGGGGGGGGGGGGGGGGGGCGTGACGCCGAGCGTCCGAGGGTGGAGAACGATCTTCGCACAGGGGCCCGGCAGAGGCTTTCTCAGGAGGCTCGCTGCGCGGAGGTGGGGGCTGCGTGGTCAGGAGAAGGGGACGGTCCCACAGGGGGACTCAGTGAGCCCAGGACGGGCCTGGCAGGGCAGACGGACCTGCGTGAGGACAAGGCACAAGGACAGGCCTGAGCAGAAGCTGACGGCTGGAGCCAGAGATCCTGATGGAGAATTCCATTTCGATTCGGCGATGAGACGTCCTTGGCGGGGGGAGGTTAAGGAGGAAGGAAGGGAGCGTGTTTCTTGTGCCAACCGGCCGGGCCGGTGCGTGGAGGGAGCTGGGCAGGGGCACCCCCGGGGCAGCAGCCACGTCCTCGGGTGACAGGTCGGAGATGTTGGGGGCCCGGAGCCGCGCGGACGTTCCGGGGACGGGCTGTGGCTGAGGCGGCGGGGAGCAGCCTGGCTCCCGGGGCCTGAGCAGCTGCGGGGCCCAGGGTCACGGTGCAGCCTGGGAGCCAGCATGACCCCTCCTTGGATCCTGGGACGCTGAGAGCCGGTGACCTGCTCCTGGTCCCACAGGGCCCTTCGCAGCGTCCAGCAAACAGAGTCAGCGCCGCTGCCCGACCGTGGCCTGGCCGCCTCCCTTGCACAGCCTGCGCCCTCTGCTGCCGTCCAGCTGACCGCAGGTGACAGCCGGACCTGGCCCGGCCCCCCTCCCCTCCCGCTGACCCGGCCCAGTGTCCTCGCCTCAACGTCGGGGCCGTAGAATCGGGACCAGGTGTGTCCGCTGGCCGCCAGCCCACGCGGTTTATTGGGGCCGGTTTGGTCACGTCCGCGGGGCCCAGCCTCCGACTGAAAGGTGGCTTTCTTCCCCAGGCCCCGCGACGCCTCCTGCGGGGACGTGGGCGGCCTCGGGAGACAGTTCGCTCCTTGTGCAGGGAAGGGGCGAAGGCGGTGGAAGCAGCGTGAGAGTTTCGAACGCCAGCCGCTGCTCGAGGACGGGGTGCCTGGCATCCGTGTCCTGCAGGCAGTGGGGCGAACATCTATGGGAGAGGTGTCCTCCACCTTCAGCGCCAGCTCCTCGTGGAGAATAAACCCTCACCTCTGCGCTCAAGAAACAAAAGGTGTTTTTTTAAACCGTGGAACGCAGCGGGCAGAGGCGTGAGCGTGGGGGACCCGTGCCACCTCCGCCTGCTTTCCTGGCCCCGCATGCGGACACAGCCGCGGAGACCAGCCGCCGCGCCGGCACCCTGAGACCCCCAGGCCTGGTGCCCGCCACAGTGCCCTCGGCGCCGTGGCTTTGAGACCAGGCAGCACCTGTGTGGCCGTGGGGATGGTTAGCTGGGCTGCGTGGCCGTGGGGATGGTTAGCAGGTGATGTTCAGCCCTGGGACCTGAATCACCTGCTTGGTCCCCTCGGTCCTTACCCCCTGGTCACTCTGCATGTGCACAGGGGTGTCTCAGTTTCACACGGCATTCACACGTGGAGGGTCTTTCCTGCCACTGAGGAAAGCACTGAGCATGATATGAACATTATTCCAAACGTGTCCATTCCGTAAAACCCGTGGACCCGCCCTCATTACCTGCAGCATTAAGTACGTTTTATGATGTATTTAAAAGGAATCTGTACTTAGCACCGGTGCCTTGGGGCTTCTCCTAAGAGACCTCGCTTGGGAACGCAGTCCTGTTTGTCTGTCGCTCCAGCAAAGGGCTTGCGCAACTGTCAGTGTCCTTTATTATTCCCCACCACTGGAGCGCTTGCTTGTTAATTAGAGAAATTTCAACTGGTCCTCGTTGGCAATTACAGCTTCTGTGGCGGTGTCTGTTATGAATAGTCAATGAGAGCTGATTAATATGCATGAGCAGCCCTATATATACACGTGGGCGCCGGAGCACAATGCAGCTGCCAGAGTCGGAGGAGGGAGTGGAGTGCGCGTCTGTGCAGGCTGCGAGGGAGGGGAGGGCGGGGAGGGTGCTCGCGGCCCGTGTCCAGCGCGGCAGCTGCCTGAGGCCCTGGGCACGGAGGGCTGCTCTCCCTCCCGGGGGCCGGCGTCAGAGCCGGCCGCGGCTGCGTCTCTCAACATGGGATGCAGCCTGTGCAGCCTGCGGAAGCCGGAGAAGCAGTACCGGCTGCTCTACGAAGTTTGCCAGGTAACCGTGGCTTCCCCCTGGGCGGTGGATGGGCGCTCACCGGGCAGAGGGCACCTTCTGGGGAAGGAATCGGAGATCCCGGTGTACGTTTGTGTTCTGAACGAGACAGCCTGACTTTTCTGCGTATTTCCTATTGAGTCTCTTACTTTCCGTGGCGCTGGTACTCCGGTGTCTGTCGCCGGGAGCTGGGACGAGCTGGGATCACGGGATGTGGTTATTTGGCCCGTGCTTCCCACACAGACATCTGCATAGTAAGCAGATGGCACCGAGTCATGCCCCAAAGCGCCTCACACCTGCCCGTGCTCCGAGCCCCAGGCGGGACGCGGGACCTGTGGCTCAGACCCACGCTCCGCACCCGCCACGGCTGCCCCTCCCTCCGGGAGAATGTTAGCAACTTCCCTAGCTGGCGGCTGGTCTTGGGGCTGTCATTCACAGCCGGTGACTTCTGGGTCATTACTAACAACATGAAATTGCAGCGGAGAGTGACAGGGATACTTAAAGTATAACCCAGATCCCTTATCTGGCATTCGGGTTGAGTGTTTTCTTCTTATCTTTTGTTTTTTTTATTCGATGTATTGGGGGTGACATTGGGTAATTAAATTACATAGGTGTCAGGTGTACGGCTCTATGAAAACATGATCTGTATATTGTACTGTACGTTCACCACCCCAAGTCAAGTCTCCTTCCATCACCCTTCATTCCCCTCCGAGTGTTTTCTTTGTACACATTCAAGTCGTATCCTGGGCTGGGAGGTTTCCATACGGCTTACTGGTAACCTAACTTGGTACTTATAAACTCTTCTAACACCTGCGAATTTCTCTTCAGCCTTCCAAAAATCATAATCCTGTTAAAAAGGTTTTTCGACGTGAGAACGTTAGAATAAGGTTGTGATAGTGAGAAGAAAAATGTTCTTGTTTCTTCATTCATCACGATCAGTAGTATATTGATATATTCTTGAGTGGAAAACATAATCTGATTAGCGGTCCACCGGGTGTCATTTTTTGCAAGTGCCACCAGAGGGCGCGTGGCGTTAAAAAGACCCTGAGACCCAGCTGGCTGCCGCTGCCTAATGATGCTCTCACCCTAGGGGAATAAAGGGGTGTTTGTGCGTCCACAGCGAGGCACATAGACGGCCAACACAGACCATTTGGGGCTTGACTCCTCCCCGCCCCCCCCCCCCCGCCATATCTGACCAAACACGGGCATCTTAAACAAGCTTTGGACACACACTTCATCTCAGGACTTCAGTCTGGGGCACGTGAGAGGCTTCCCCGTCCCTCTGCGCCCGCCCGGCGGCGATGCTGAAATCCTAAATTTGCCGAGCTCTCCTGTGCAGTGAGCAGTGAGCCCAGTGCCCTGTGAGCCGGTCACTCAGGAGTGAAGCAAGAGGAACACATCCCCAATATGTTGCAGACTTACAACCACGAATGTAGGACGAATACAACGCACAGAAGGTAGTTTTCCTAACTCGGCTTTTTCCTTTTAACCATCGATGCACAGAAACATTCGTCACCAGCCGTCGCACTGGCCGCCTCCAAGGGGGTCCCCCTAGCACACCCCCTGCCAAGCCGTGCTAGCTGGCGGCTTATTCCTGTGTTCTGTGGGCCTCCTGCTGCCCAGCCCCAAAGAGAGGGGGTCTGGATTCTGTTTGTTTGTTTTCCCCGGGGTGAATGGATGTGGAAATAGCTCTGGCCCAAGCATCGCGCCGCGAACGGCTGATAAATGACTTCCATGTGGAGTGCACGGTGTGTCAGCAATGTAGGAAGCCGTCCAGATTGACTTTACGGGAAATTCAAGCTGCTTTCCGGGCCCGTTACCCTTGTGCCAGCTAAGTAGAGTCCCCGTCTGCTATTGTTTGGGGGTCCTGAACCGTAGCATAGAATCCACCAAAACACTTGCAGGAATTAATCACCGCATCCCCGCTCTTGTTACGCGAAGCCTTATTAGAGCAGAGAAACAGAGGTTTCCATAAATGACAGTTCCAGAAGGTCCGGCGTGTCTGCCTCCCTCCCGTACGCCCTCCTCACGCAGCACAAAGAGGATCAAATATTCTGGGGCTCAGGCTTGATCCTTTCCGCATCCCGAGATAATTCAAAGAGACGCTCTTCATTAGGGCCGCTGGCAAGCTGCCCGCCGCTTCTTTGGGGGGCTGCTGTGAGCCTAATGATGCCGAACAATGGCTGTGCCTCCGCTGCGCACACACCTTATTGTACCTTTAATCACATTAGAAAAACAACAGCACGTGAAGTCGCCCAGCGCTTAGAGGGCGCTGCAAAGAGTGCAGGCATACCAGTGACCTGCGCCAGGCGAACAATGCCCGGAGGGTTTGGGGGCATTCGCCTCCTGCCTACCCGGGGGGTTGGGAGGTCAGTGGAGCTATAGCCGTTGTTTGTGCTTTTATGGGAACTGCGGGGGGGCGGGCGGTTTGGGGGGTCCTGGGAGACATTGAGACAGGGTCTGTGCCCATTGGAAATTTAAACTTTAAGTGAGCAGCGGCTTCTTGCTTTGAGCTCCAGACTGTCTTGTGACTTGGCTCAGCTCTGTTAACGCAAAAGGACAAGGAAGTAGGAAGGACGATGCTTTGAGGCCATCGAGGGGTGCGTCTCCCGCTTGGATAAGTTAGCTGGCCCGGACCTCGTGTTCGGGGGCCAGGGAGAGCTGTGAGGCTCCAGGGCTGGGCTGGAACCCGGCTAAGGCTGGTCACCTGGCTGTGGGGAGGGGAGGGAGGGAGGGTTTGCAGGGATGGGGGTGGCTGTGGCTCCGTTGGCTTGGTGCCTCGATGCAGGCCCAGCTCTCCAGCCCTCCCTCCCGCCGTGCCCTTGCAGAACAAGGACAAGGCCGATCTGTGGCGGCTTTGAGGAGGGTCTTCAGGTGGAGGCCTGGGTGGGGGAAAGAAGGACACACTGGTCAGTATCATTCATCCCCTCCACCTCCTCTAGGCCACCCAGAGACTCTTGGAGAACAAGGCTGTGTGTTGCACTGTGTTCGGTGCCTACACACGCTTCCCCTCACAGTAGCACCAAGAGGGAGGTGGTGTTATCCCCATTTCAAAGATGAAGAAACTGAGGCGCAAAGGAATGATAAATGGGGCTGGGATGCTCTCTGTGCTAGGATGCCAGTGTCTTGAGAATTCTTCATTTCCATCAAAGCCAGTGAATAGATCACCAAGATTATGGGGAACACGGATTAAAAATTTTTTAAAATTTTTTCTGGCACCTCCATCAGCCTGAGAGGACCTGGGTCTGTTCCCCGACCAATGAGAGGGGTTCCCGCTGGCCGCCCAGTGTGAAGACCAGATGATCTGAGAGAGCTCACATTCTTCTGCCGATGAACAGTAACTCGAGTATCAGCTAAGAGTAATTTGTGTCTCGCATGCCACTTAATGTTGGTTTTAAAGAAACAAAAACTTTGCCCAATAACGGTAACTTGCCAGAAAACTGTAGATGTATGTATCTGTGACCCTTTATCAGTTAGCCAGTTGGGTCGGAAAAAACACAGCTTTCTAAAGGAAATGGTAATCAAGTTTAAGGAAGATTCTGGAAGCCTGACTGTATACAATCCTATTTTCCTATTCAATTAGCTCCATGCAATGCTAGATGCGTGTCTGCTTGAGAGCAGGGCGGCTGTGCGTCTGCTCAGATGCAGCGGCGTGTGGCACGGTTCGCAAGGGCAGAGGGATGGTGGGTAATTGGATGAACCTAAACTTGACCTCCAAACAGCAGTGTCAAACCTGGTTTAGTTTTCTTGCAAGTAGGGGTGTGTTTGTGCAAACAACCTATCCATTCTGAAAGCTTTGTTTTAGAACCACTTTACATCCCGAATTAGGTTAGGCCAAGCAGGTGTGGCAGAGGAAAATCGCCTCCTCCCGCCATGACAACCTGGGGGCCCTTATTCATGAGCCTGGCGCCCGTCTGTGGCTGAGAAAGTCCCGTCTGTGGCTGAGAAAGTTGCTGTTTTCAATGTGGGCGCTTACCTGTCACCACTATTGCTTGCTCTTCGGTGAACAATGGGAGACAGGCCACTCTTACGCTGAGGAAGGGTTAGGCCAGGCTTGCTGCCCTCTGTCTACCTGTCTCTTCTTCAGGTAGAAAGTTTTGGAGACCAAAAGGAGTTCTGCTTTTCTCTTAAGATGAAGGCTGGTGAGCCACCATGCCAGCTTAGGAGCCCTTCTGAGCCCTCCCATGATGCCCCATGCACCCTATCCCAGCACTGAGCCCTCCCATGGTGCCCCATGCACCCTATCCCAGCACTGAGCCCTCCCATGGTGCCCCATGCACTCCTATCCCAGCACCGAGCCCTCCCATGGTGCCCCCTGCGCTCCTATCCCAGCACCGAGCCCTCCCATGATGCCCCATGCACTCCTATCCCAGCACTGAGCCCTCCCATGATGCCCCATGCACTCCTATCCCAGCACTGAGCCCTCCCATGATGCCCCATGCACTCCTATCCCAGCACTGAGCCCTCCCATGGTGCCCCATGCACTCCTATCCCAGCACTGAGCCCTCCCATGGTGCCCCATGCACTTCTATCCCAGCACTGAGCCCTCCCATGATGCCCCATGCACTCCTATCCCAGCACTGAGCCCTCCCATGATGCCCCATGCACTCCTATCCCAGCACTGAGCCCTCCCATGGTGCCCCATGCACTCCTATCCCAGCACTGAGCCCTCCCATGATGCCCCATGCACTCCTATCCCAGCACTGAGCTCTCCCATGGTGCCCCATGCACTCCTATCCCAGCACTGAGCCCTCCCATGGTGCCCCATGCACTCCTATCCCAGCACCGAGCCCTCCCATGGTGCCCCATGCACTCCTATCCCAGCACTGAGCCCTCCCATGATGCCCCATGCACTCCTATCCCAGCACTGAGCCCTCCCATGGTGCCCTAGATGCTGCTGTGTCTGGGCTCTGAGCCCTCCCTTGATGCCCTAGGCGCTCACCCGTGTATGAGTCTCCACCTCGCCTCTCTTCACCCCCACTCCCAGAGTCCCTGGGCCTTGAGGGTATTCTCACGTTTCCCCCCTATTTCATTGCAAAAGGGGGTGGAGGGACGGAATCTCATTTTTACTTGCGTTCTGTCTCAAGGCACAGAAATGCCTCCAGGGCAGCCGTTCTCCAACGTGCACACACATCGCAGTCCCCTGGAGGGCTTGTTCGTACCCGAGCCTGTGCTCCACAAGGATTTCTGGTGCGGCTGGTCCGGGCACCACCCTCTGCTCTAGGAAACACAGGGATGGTTACCTGTCTGTGCACAGGGGTGGATGGAGGAAAGACAGGCGGGAGGGCGGAGAGAGGACGGGAGGGCACTAGAGTACATGCTGCTTCGGCCTTCCTCATGCCGACTCCCTCATCGCCCTGGTAGAACGGTTCTATGGCTGCGTCTCCTGCCACTGCTGGGAATCTTCGGCTCTTCACTCTTCCAGGGCAGTGACTACGAAGAGATGGCTCACGTCGCTCACACTGGCTTTACCCCGATTGCTCACGAAGGTGCGTGTTTTCCAGTGGCCGGCAAACTCACTGGTCAACAGAGCCAAATATCAGCAGTACAACGGTTGAAATTTCTTTGGAGAGCCACATTTTTTAAACTTAAACTTCTTCTAACGCCACTTCTTCAAAATAGACTCTCCCAGGCCGTGGTATTTTGTGGAAGAGCCACACTCTAGAGGCCAAAGAGCTGCATGTGGCTCGCGAGCCGCAGTTTGCCGACCACGGTGACCTAGCGGTATGTCGGCCGGCTCTGAGTTTCTTGAACAGGCTCAGGCTCCACCGGTTCTCCGTTGGGGTTTTCACCTCCTCCTCTTGGTGTGCAGGACCTTAAAAGACCCAGCCTGGACACTCGTCGTCCGTCAGATCTGAGTGGCAAACATCCCCTCCCCGTCCGTGGCTTGTGTTTGCTTTGTCTTCATCACGTCTCCCATGGACCCGAATCCCGTCACTGAATGGAGTCTGACATACCCATCTTTTCTCACAGTGTCTGCTCCTACTGTGAGGACTCACGCTCCCGGCCTTGATTTGTTCTAAAAGTGTGATAGGAATGTCGCCTTTCACAGCTGTTTTTTAGTATAGGACGTGAGGCCGGAGTCTGACTTTGTTTGTTAAGTATGGTTTTGCCGCCGGGGACCTGGTTCCTTGTCTCAGACCCACACGGTTAGCGGAAACACGGCCGCCAGTGCCCATCCCCCCAGCGGCCCATCTCCAGAAGCATCGCCCATGAACAGCACCAGGGTCAGCTCCCTCCCCTCCGAACACTTTCCTCTTTAAAATTTACCCCCCAAGTCTTTGGCCCATTAATTCCTTCCCAGAGGACTGGCTTCTGGTTGGTTTCTAGCAAATCCTACCCACGTCTCATAAATCATCTTAGGAAACGCTGCCGGTCCTTCTCCATCACAGGGACTGGAGTCCACCCGCCAATTCCCGGGCCCCTGCCCACAGCAGAGCAGTCCCTTTAGCTTCCTTACTGAGCCTCCCTGACAAGCCAGCAGCAAGAGAGTTCAGAATTGGGCGCTGGCCAGCCTTCCGCCGGGGTGTCCTGTGGCCCAGCGTGCTGGCACGCACTCAGGTACAGAAACAAAGTGTCTCCAGGTGGCCAGAGGCTGTCTGTCGGCTGCTGGACTGAGACTGGGGGGGGCGGGGGATTGTCTGCAGGACCCACTGCCCAATGTGATGCTCTCAGGTAACTAAACGGAGGGCCGGAAACTGAAGTCGAGATGTTTTAACCTGGGTCTCCAAAGGGGGTGAAAGGTCCCGGGAACCAGCGCGGTGACAGTCCTACGTTAAAAGTCATCATCCATCATCATTGTCTATCCCAGCCGTGGGCAAACTACGGCCCACGGGCCAGATCTGGCTGTTCTATCCGGTTCTCTTGCTCTCCCCTCCGCTCCTTTACTTTGAATTTATATTAGTTCACACAAACACTCCATCCATGCTTTTGTTCCGGCCCTCCGGTCCAGTTTAAGAACCCATTGTGGCCCTCGAGTCAAAAAGTTTGCCCACCCCTGGGCAAGGGTATAAGATTCTAAGCTTCCGTCTTGGGTGCTCTCTCCCCTCCGGATCTCAGGGTGCCTGCTCTCAGGGTGCCTTCTCTCAGGGTGCCTGCTCTCGGGGTGCCAGCTCTCGGGGTGCCTGCTCTCGGGGTGCCTGCTCTCGGTACCTGCTCCCCCAATTTACAGATGAGGAAACTGATGCCCAGAAAGGATCCGTGGTTTCTTCTGACAAGAGTGTCCTATCTTATTCTGGGGTCTCAAGTGATCAGCAGCCTTTCTGTTCAGAGGGGACCGGGGCGCTCCCCGCGACAGGTGGAGCTGGGCCTCGGCTCCCTGTGGGCAGGACCCCCCGGGATCAGGGCTCGTTTGAGGCTCTGAACTAGGCAGGTCTGCACCTCCCAAGGGCCCTGGTCAGAGGTCCCCCCACCTGGCCCTGCTGGTGAGCAGAGCCTCGGGTTGGGGTTTCTGCCTGGTGCTGTGGGCGTGCACTCCGTCTGCGAGGTCCCCGTGTGGTCGCTGCAGGTCCCTTCACCTTCTCCCCGGTCAGATTCCCAGCCGCTGAGCCCACGGACTCCCTGTGGCTTGAAATCAGAGCGGGGGCTCCCACCAAGGGACCCTCAGTGCTGGGGGTGCTGGTTGTCCCCCCGGGTTCTCTTTCCCCAAAGGAGGAACCGGGGGCTCAGGGGACACCCGGCCCCCGCGGTACATCTCGCGCCGGGGGAGGGGCAGTGCGGTCTAGGTCAGCACTTCTCTCGCCCGCCTGCCCAGTGCAGCTATCTGTGCAGGGGGCGCTCCAGGCTCACCCCGAGTTCCAGGCTCACCCCGAGTTCTCCCCGTGGTGCCCTGTCCTGTAACTTCCTATGTCACCACAGGGGTGCTATCACTCCAAGAACCTTTGTAACCCAAGCTAGATCCGGGCTTAAAACGTTTCACTTTTCAGTGTATGGTTTATTGTCATCTCTCGCTTCCAGTGGAATCTACGTTTTAATTAGCTTGGAAACATAGGTATGATATTTTACAGAATGAAATCGCTGCCCCTGTATTTAATTAAATGAACCCCATAAAAGTTGGGTTTCATCCAGGGGCGTAATTGACAATAGGCTGGATTTGCAGTTGCATTAGCACTTACCCTGGGTCATTAGCACGTGTGATAGAAACAGAGGTGACCCCGGGGCGCGGGTCCTCAGAAACAATGTCTTCCCATATAAAGACGCTTATTTTTTAATTTGGAGAGAGTAGACCGTCTTTTCCAAGTATCCAGTGCCTGCTGTCGGGCCGCTTTAAAGTACCTCGCACGCGCTGCGGCCTCACTTCTGCCCAAGGAACTCTCCCGAGTGGCACGCCAGGAGGGGACACGTCCCAGGAACCACAGCAGGTGCTTTCTGTGAGTGAGTGATGGACAGGTGGACAGGTGGGCTGTCAGTAAAATTTACCCCCCAATGGACAAGCTCCCAGCTCTGCGTTAGTCCTCAGCATGTGGGAACACCGGTCGTGAGCACCTCGGGCACGGGGCGGCGGGCACGTGACCCAGGAAGGAATCGCCCCACGCACTCAGCACGCTCGTCTCGTCTCGGGAGACCTTCCGCGAAAGGACACTTGAGTCCCTTAGTGTCACCTCGTATTTGCGGCTGTGATGTGTGCCCAGAGACAGGCTGATTGGATTTCTACCGTAATGGCACCTACGTACCAGAGCCTGCGGTGCATAACTTAAGCATTTAATTTATAATAAAGATAAACTTTGCAGTCAGCACTTCTTGTTCCAGAACATTCCGTTGACTAGGTTGTAGAGCCGCGTAAACGGTTGTAAAAGCCGTCTGCTCAATGGGGCGATACTGCACCCGCCGGCCCGCCGAGCATTCCTCCTGCGATGGAGGACCCGGTGCTCATCCCGGGAGGAGCGGCTGTCGTTCTCGGTTGGCTGGCGGCGTGAGTCATCACCTCGCCGAGTCTCTCGGGGATGCGATTCTGAGATGACAGTGTAATAAGTGTTATGTGCACAAGGTAATTCAAAACAAATTTGGCTGCAAGAATGAACGGATCGTCTGGGTGAGTGACTCCCGCCTCGTCTCATCGGCTGTTAGGAGAGCGTAATGATCCCGCGACGCTTGTCAAGAGCTTGGGCGGCAAGCGGCGAGTCCGGGACAATTTATCTGTCGCCCCCCTAACGAGGCCCTAGAAATTGGAGGACTGAAGGCATTAATGTGGGTGTCGGTGGCCGGAGACGTGAGATGGGCAGGGAGTGAGCCTTTCCGTGTTACAGAAGCTATTCAGGCCCCCGGACGAGGCTGCATTTTGCTCCTTTGATTTATAGATTATTGTCTCCTGGGAAAATGTGATATCCTGGTATCGGGTCCCATTAGCCCCCTGGTTTCTGAGTAAATCCTTATCCCTTAGACGTTATACCCAGATACTCTCATGAAGCTTCATAAAACCCCCAACCCTTCAGTTACATTCATGTTGTCGACGAGGACAGTGAGACAGAGAGAGGGCCGTTACATTGCCCAAAGCCCCCATGAGGGCGCCGGCCGTGGCCCAACCCCAGAGGTGGGTCTCTGTGCAGCCACCCGAGCCGGGAGGAAGGAGGGGGTCACCTGTGTGTGGAGGGGCTTATCGGAATGGGTGAGGTGAGCAGGTGTGTGGCATCCGGCTGCTGGCGTTGTTCCCGAGGCACAGCGGTCAGAAACGGGATTCTGAGGATTCAGCTAAAGGATTCAGCCCTAGCAGGGACGGGGTCAGGATGGTCCATTGGTTTAGAAAACTGGGAAGAATTCCTTTGCGTCCTTTTATTCTTTTCTCCAAGGAGGAACCGAGAAGACAGTTGTGTGTTAAACCCTATATTCCCACCCTCCAGGGTGGAGGCCTTAGGAGGCGCTGGCTCCGCCATTCTCCTATTCACCGGTGCCCCGAGTCTTTGTGTGGCCCGAGTAACTCCCTAGTGACGTAAGTAAATTACTTAAATAGATTGAATCCGAATCATCCATGATCCCGCCGGCCTGATTCATCTGGGCTTCGCTACAGGGAACGAACCCCACGTCTGTTCCTCGTTCCTCACCCCAAGGCTGTTTACAAGGCGGCCGGGCCTCGGAGTCCTTGTGCCCGGAGGGAGCTGGCAGGGCTTAGGAAAAAGTGGGGCACGAGCTGCAGAATCGGTATCCGTGGTCGGGTTCTGCTCGGACCAAGAGAAGCGGAAGTTGTCTGTCCCGTGGAGGAGGGACCTAGTGTGTGTGCCTTGCAGTCGGAGATACTGAGCGGGGAGATGTGCGTGCCAGACAGGAAACGGGTCGGTGTTCGTCCTGGCATTTTATGAGTAGACGCTAACAGCATGCCTACGGGAAGAAGGTAGTATACATCGATGGTTTACCAGGGGTGGGCAAACTTTTTGACTCGAGGGCCACCATGGGTTCTTAAACTGGACCGGAGGGCCGGAACAAAAGCATGGATGGAGTGTTTGTGTGAACTAATATAAATTCAAAGTAAAGGAGCGGAGGGGAGAGCGAGAGAACCGGATAGAACAGCCAGATCCGGCCCTCGGGCCGTAGTTTGCCCACGGCTGGTTTAAACTCAGGATTAAGTTGCTGTGCGAGTGACATGAATTTGCCAGTTTCTCCGCAGGGAAGGTTTGAGAAGCGGGGTGGGGACTTGGGGAGGTCTCTATTCCGCAGCACGGTCCCTAGACCACGATCCTATACTTGCCTTTAAGAAGCAAACCAACCACTCGGGGAAGATATGGAAGTAGATCGGGGCCTGATGGTGTCGGTGCGGTGCCGTCACTAGATGTAACCAAACTACGGGGACATGATGTCGTGTTTCTCAGCTGCGGGGGATGCGAGGGGGGAAAGTAAGCAGCTGGGCTTCCACGGTGCTGGGAGCGACTTCATTTTCTAGAAACCGTCCGGCTGTGTGTCCCCTCGTGTGAGTTGTTCCGGACGGAGCCGGGGGTGAGTGTGTTCTGAGGGTGCCACTGGAGAGAATCCGGGGTGTAGCACCAACATTCTAACCACCCGGGTGGCCTCCTGTGGTTACTGGACGCTCTTGGGGGAGAGAGGTGAGGACTGGGACGAGAAGGGCAGATGCAAGGGCTGCGCACACTCGGAAACACCCAGCAACTACGCTCCTGCTGGGTTTCCCAAGCGGCGGCCAGCACGTGGGCCATCCGAGCTCCTTGGAGTTACCCGCTGTACCCACCTGTGGCCTGTGAGTCCCTTCATAGTTCCAGCTGGCCTTTTAAGGAAAAGCAGAAGGGATTCATTTCAAAAGGAAGCTTTCTGTCACTCACAGGACAGGGACAGTCACGCCACCTGCATGAGCTGGGGAAATGCGCGCCATTACCGCGTGACAGTGTGATTAATTTCCAGTTCGCTTATTAGCCCTGACAGCGGCGCCGAGCCTGCGGCCGCGCTCCCCTCCCAGGCGAGATGACGCGCTGGTGTTAAAGACTTTCCAGCGGGAAGCCAGGACGTCCCGCTGTGGGTTTGGTATTGATGCCACATCGCAGACCTGCCAACTCGCCCCTCCCACCAGGCCTTCCCCGGGGACCTGAGATGGGGAGAGAGCGTGGGGGACAGGACATCCCCACGCTGCCTTCCCGCTGCCCGCTTGCACGTCAAAACGGTCTTTCCGGATTCTGCTTCATGAGCATCGTGTCCCCCCCACCCCTAAATATTTCGACAGGTCAACGGCAAAGACTTATCCCGGGCGACGCATGACCAGGCCGTGGAGGCGTTCAGGACGGCCAAGGAGCCGATCGTGGTGCAGGTGCTGCGGCGGACGCCACGGGCCAGGGCCTTCCCAGTGCCGTCGGAGGCGCAGCTGGTGGACGCGGGCACCCAGACCGACATCACCTTCGAGCACATCATGGCCCTCTCCAAGCTGTCCCCACCCAGCCCGCCCGCGCTGGGGCCCTACCTCCTGCCCGAGGAGTAAGTCGCACCCGTGCCTCCCTCCAGGGTTCCCATGTTGATGGAGGCGATAAATCGAATCCTGTGACATATTAATTACTTTTATCATAACCCTGGAGCAGAGTTATTCAAATTATATTCTAAGAGCAAAATTACCTACTAATGTCGTAAAAGTTGTTTCGGGATAAAATTTAATCACCGCAAGTGGCGGCGGGAGGGGATGCGGGCGCTGCTTCGTAATAGACACAACGCGAGGGGCCCCAGAGGCGTACCCGCGCGCCCTCCAAGCTGGGAAACACAGCGGGAGGTGTGGGTGACGGGCGGACCTGCTGCCTGCCCCGCGGGCCTGTGCCAGGGAGGGGGATGTGGGGGAGCGGTCTGTGACCGCAGGGGCACCTCATAGCTGCTCCTCTCCTTGCAGGCACCCCTCGGCCCACGAGTACTACGACCCCAGCGACTACCTGGGCGGCGCCCACCAGGACCTGGACAGGGAGGAGCTGGAGCTGGAGGTGAGAGCGCTGGTTTGGGGGCCCGGAGAACACAAGTCAGTTCTCTAGACACACAGAACGGGGCTCCCGGCGAATTTCTTCCCGAAGGACAATGGCCCGCTGCTCCAAAGGCATCTGAGAGGCAGACCCCGTGGCCTGGGGTCCTCTCAGTACCTGCAACACAGAGCCAGTTGGCATTGCACGGCGTCTAGTACCTTCCGTCCTCTTTGGCCTCAGATAACACGTAAGGGTAGAGTTATGGACCCGCTGAATTTCTGCGAGATCTGTGTTAGAAACCTCCGGCCCGGGAGTTCGGGGGCAGCCCTGTTGTGGGGCGTGGCGGGCCCCTTCCCTGGTCACCTGTGCGTGAGGTGAGCGTGAGCGCAGCGACTAAGGAGCGAGGGGAGGTGCTCACGGCGGAGCCCCGAGGGTGCGCGGGAGCCTGGCGGGGCAATTATGTCACCCCCGCGCCCGGAACGGGACTGGCTACCTTACCTTTTGGATACTTCAAATAATTAAAAAACACACACGTCAACGTTGCTCTGGGGCCTGGGCGTCGGGCTCCGTCGTGGAGGAAGAAAAGCCAGGCTCCACGCCCGGCGTCTCAGCGGGAACCAGCCCCACGGAGGTCCCACGGGAGGGCCATGCGGAGCGCGTGGGGATGACCTGGGGGCAGGCGCACACGGAGGGCGGGTGCTCTCTCGGAAAGCACGCAGGATGGTCCCATTCACGTCAGTGTCAGGTCCCTGCTCTTGGGAAACCGCGTCCGGGTGAAAGGGCGATGCTCGCGCACCCCCCAGGGTCGAGCCGCCAAACTCACCCGTAAGTGTTCACGGCCGAGCACCCGCTCTGGACATTCCGGTCGGCAGTTCCGAGAGAAAGCAGGCGTCTGAAGGGGCTTTGTCCTTCGTCTGCTGTTTTAATTTCCCACTTGGTGCATCAGTGGCTCCGCCCCAGTCACCTGTGTTCCACTGACGTGATTCTGACAGCAGCGAGGGGGGCCCCGCTTCCCCCACGGCCTGGGGTGCGCTCCTCACCGGTCCCTAGAGTAGGTGACCAGGGACTGGGGTGTCCTGGGGAACACAGGATGCCCAGCCTTAGCCTCTCAGGCACAGCCTGGGCTCCTCCAGATCCTTCCCTGGTCAGCCCTGCCCCCCCCCCCCCCACACACACACACACCCCGTCACCTCCTCCGCGCCCTCCCAGTGTCATGGGGACTTGGTACCACCACCTGCCCCAAGCCCTCCCAGCTGCTGCACAGCCTGCACAGCACATCCCCCGAGGAGGCGACCCCTCTAGCACATCCCCCTTCCCGGACCCCACGGCACCACCTCCTGCCGGCTGTCTGGCTCCCCCAGGATCCAGGCCCACGAGAGCTGGGTTCTGGTCTGACTCGCTCACACTCCTCCTGCCTGGGCCGAGCTGGCCT
Source organism: Plecotus auritus (assembly GCF_963455305.1). NCBI lineage: Eukaryota > Metazoa > Chordata > Mammalia > Chiroptera > Vespertilionidae > Plecotus > Plecotus auritus. Next base: position 173,305,027 of record NC_137773.1, on the reverse strand, counting down.
GGCATGGGCACCAGCAAGTACTTGCTGAGTGAAGACGTCAGGGCTGTGGCACCCTATCCCGAATGGAAGGTCCATTGAAGGTCAATCGAAGGTCAATTGAGGTGAAGGAAAATGCAGTCTTTTATTATTTTTTTTTTAATATATTTTATTGATTTTTACAGAGAGGAACGGAGAGGGAGAGAGAGTTAGAAACATCAATGAGAGAGAAATATCGATCAGCTGCCTCCTGCACAACCCCCACTGGGGACGTGCCCGCAACCAAGGTACATGCCCTTGACCGGAATCAAACCTGGGACCCTTGAGTCTGCAGGCCGATGCTCTAGCCAGAGCCAAACCAGTTAGGGCAAAATGCAGCCTTTTAGAGGCAGCTCTACATCCCACTGGCGAGAGGAAGTGTTGAGATAATTTAAAGAAATGTGCACAGCAGCGTCCTGGGCCAATGAGGGAAGCGTTGTGCCTCAGTGACCCGTCTTCCTACAGGTAGATCAGCTGTCATGTCGGTCCTTGGGGCCCTGGAGGAAAGTGTGGCTCCCGTGGGGGAAGGGCCCTCTTCTCTCTCTTAATTGGACTAGCGTTTCGGTCGCATCTGAAATGTCAGGCGGGAGCCGCTCCTTGTTATCCAGGGATCCATCTAGACCGAGAAGCAACAGGACCCCGTGGGGGGAGGGCGGTAACCCGGAGGACGCCGTGCATTATTCATCCCGTTTGATTCACGGTCTTGGAAAGCGTATCTCCAGCGTCACGGACAGATGTGTGGCCACCTCCGTGCCTGTGGCGGTGTGCTCAGCTACCAGGAGGAAATGTTGAGAATGTACAAAACTCCCGATAAATTGTCATTTCCCCCGAGCCCCCAGATACCGCGTCTGGTTAGAAACTGCCCGATAGCCGCCTTCATTCCCCTGGCCAGCACCGCAGTGAGGACACGGGCTGGGACGCCGTGATGCGCTCCGAGGAAGCCGCTAGAAAGAGGCAGAGCTGGGATCGGAGGTCGTCACAGCCCCGGCTGTTCCCCACATTACACTCCACCGGGCAGCGGAAAGGCGGGGGCGCTGGGAATAGTCAGGGCGTGGCGGTGCTCATAGAACTTGTCACGGTTTCCCACGACGCCCAAAGAAAACGTGAGTTCTCACGCTGGGCGCGGGGCCCTCGCTGGTCCAGCCTTACCGCCCGCCACACGCAGCCCAGCCCGCCCCTGGTCCTGGCACACCGAGCATCGGCCCCCCTGGGCCAGGACCTCAGTCCCTGCTGTTCTGCCTCACGGCGTCCGTGGCGGTGGGCACCCTGCCTTTTCCAGGGAGGGTTAGGATGTAGCTGCTACACAACCACTTTGAGCTTCACCCCAAAGACAGACCCTCCTCACCCCCCTCCACCAAGAGACTGGAGGGAAGAAGTTGTCCCCAAAGACAGTAGCTCAGAGACCCCGACGCAGAGTCCCTCCTCGCCGGGTTGTTGAGCAGATAACACTAAATCCAGACCCAGGGACCTGCCGCCAGGAGCACCCCAGCAGTCCTTCCATGGGCGGCGGCAGCTGCGGCTGCAGAATCGTCCTGGTGCGGCTGCACCCAGGAGAGGGCAGCGAGGCCGCCTGGTCATCTCGCTCAGGGCCCCAGCACTTCCTCCCGGGCCCCAACAGTCACCAGAGCTGACTTCGCTCGGCGGCAGGACTAACTGGCAGACACGGCAGCGTCCCCTGTGCTCGAGTGTCTCACCGTGGGGCTCTCGTCTTATTTAATTTGCAGTACTAGCGGCTGAAAGTAATTTCTGGACTCTGACTATGACAGCTGCCGTGGGGAGCAGTCGTAGCTGCAATCACATCACCCCCCTTTCTTGGATCTGTTCGCAAGTTCTGTTACCGTGCATAGTCAGGCAACGCGACCTGGCGTCATCTCACCAAACGCATTGAAACGTTCATCGAGAAACGGCCGGACGGTTAGGGGCATGGAAATACTCTTGTTTGTGGCAGACGTGGAAGGAGTGCTTTTTAAAACCCTGCCCCCGACGTCTGGATGTTGAGTGAAATATGGGTAATTTTTCTTTTGGGGGGAATCAATAGAATAACTATTTCCAAAATGACTTTCTATTGACTGAAAGGTCAGAAATGCCCTGTGCATTGATCCTGAGTCCATCATCGCTTTGGGTTTGGTAAGTTAACCCCTCTCATAGTCGGCTGCAAAGAAATTCAGTTCATCATTTAAACGAAATATTTTTAAAGCACCTGAGGCCCCGGCCGCCGCCCCGCGTGCGGGGGTCTCACGGGGCCTCTCTCTCTGCAGGAGGTGGATCTGTACCGAGCCAACAGCCAGGACAAGCTGGGCCTCACGGTGTGCTACCGCACAGATGACGAGGACGACCTTGGCATCTATATAAGTGAGGTAGGAGGGCAGCTCTTCACAGCGACCACATGGGGACCAAGAGAGGGGGGTTTTCTTTCTGTCTTTTTTTTTTAAATATATTTTATTGATTTTTTTACAGAGAGGAAGGGAGAGGGAGAGAGAGTTAGAAACATCGATGAGAGAGAAACATCGATCAGCTGCCTCCTGTACACCCCCCACTGGGGATGTGCCCGCAACCAAGGTACATGCCCCTGACTGGAATCGAACCTGGGACCTGGGACTCTTGAGTCCACAGGCTGATGCTCTATCCACTGAGCCAAACCGGTCAGGGCAGGGTTTTTCTTTCTTTTATGTGGTAACCAACCCTAACTCTGCCTCACTGAGAATCCCTTCGAAAGACACAGACACATTTCTCTGTCCCCTTCATCACACTCCATGGAGTCTCATCTTCCCTGGGGTTATGTTCCAATGTCAGCACAGATGGCGACATGGCCCCGGGGAAGCCTACAGACCGGCCATAACATGGTTGTGTGTGCTCAACCCCGAGGGGGCGGCCGCCTCTCATTTCCAGTCTCGTGTTCATCGGATGGGCCGGTGGGAACGGTCCTGTTGGAAACGGAGCCTGTCTTAATGGCATGAACATGGGTGTGTCGGTCCGGCTCAGTAACCTTCCCTCTGAATGAATGTTCTCCATCCACCAGCTCCAGGGGGTCCGTCGGCACTGCCGTCAGGGTCTCTTTCCCAGTCAGTGTCTCAAGTACTAGTATACTTTGGTTTTTTGTGGAGTTTTTCTTAGTTTTGTTTTTAATATATTTTTATTGATTTCAGAGAGGAGGGGAGAGGGAGAGGGAGAGATAGAAACATCAATGATGAGAGAGAATCATTGATTGGCTGCCTACTGCACGCCTCCCACCAGGGATGGAACCCACAACCCGGGCATGTGCCCTTGACTGGAATTGAACCCGCGACCCTTCGGTCCACAGGCCGACGCTCTATCCACTGAGCCAAACCACTTTGGTTTTAAAGTTATTTTCCAAAGTTTATTAGAAACATTTGGTAAAGTAATCGAGGCGCGGTTGCTAGTCACCGTAGCGAGTTTCATTTCTATGCAGCAAGAGTCCGCTGGGCCTCACGTCCCCGAGGCCGGCAGGGCCAGGACACAGGGCTGTGGGACAGGGTTGCCAGGCAGGGACCGGAGGACACGCCCTGGAAAGTGCTTGGAGACGTGGATCGACCCATGTTTGCTCCCTTGCGTCACGTGGGTCCTGTTTAGGCACGAGCCTGGCCGTGTTAGCGCCTGCCTTTGGGCGAGGCCGTTGTGTCTCTGCCCATTGAACTATCCGCCTGGTGCTGACACGGTCACTGTTTTTTCCAGATCGACCCCAACAGCATCGCGGCCCAGGACGGGCGCATCCGAGAAGGCGACCGCATCATCCAGGTAGGTCGGTCTCGCCCCTGCCTGTCCGCGAAGATCAAACTGGTTGTGGTAACAGCTCAGGGTTAAAGAGCGAGGGCCACAAACCAGGGGTGTAGGGAGGCCAGACGAGCTAGCTTAGTGGGTGAAGCCCAGCCTTCGACAGGAGATGCACGCGAGTGGTGAGGACAGAGACAGTGGGGACAGGGCACCCCATCGAGGGGGCGGCGCCCCGCACGCCAGCAGGAGCTAGCTCACCTGGTGCTCTGAGCTACTGTGTTTATATCTGCCGTGACATTCCTCACCGTGAGTGAGTTTTGTCATTTTCCACTGCTTATTCGACATTCCTCAGACCTCAACCCAAACCTCGGCTCCTCAGGGACCCCCATCTGGTGGAGTGCCCCCAAACCTTCAGGTCAGCGCAGCCTTCCTGTGGTTGCTGTGGGTTTCCAGCAGCGTCTACCACTCGGCATGGCCTCCATGGTCTCAGCCACCCCATTTCTCCCTGGTAACCGAGATCCATCACTCCAGCCGTGGAGTCAGCCCTCCGCGGGCCTGTTGGGCACAGGCGTAAGGAGTTGGTGGGACCAGCCAGCTCAGTGGGACCAGCCAGGTCCCCTGGAGGAATCGCCCACCCTGGGGCTGAAACCGCCAGACCAGCAGAGCCCCAGATTCTCAGGACCAGAAGCCGAACTCCTGCGGGAGGGTTCCCAGGGGTGATGGTGAGAGAGCCCCTCCCCATGACCGTCTGCCCTGCCTGAGGCTGGGACCCAGACCCCCTTTATAACCCCATTTCCTTCTCTGCCCTCAGCTTCCATAACGTTCCCATCAGACCTGCCACTGCTGCTTCTCCCGTGTTACCCTAAAACACCTGTAATAACCCTTCATACTTCCCCTTGTACTCCTGCCCGAGTCTCACGTCTGGTCAGTTGCTCACGTGTTCCTCTCCACGCGCTCCGTTCACATGGCCTCCACGGTGCCCTGGCCTTGGACACCGGGGCTCCGTCCTGGGCCAGCCGCTGCATCCGTCCAGGCAGGGCCCCCTGAGAATGAGCATTCTCTCCGAGCTCCGAGGACCTTCCATGTCCTAGCCCCAAGTGGGTAACAGATGGAGTAGTGCAGCGTGGTTCTGCGTGATCTACTTCTGCGTTTGTCCACCCTCTTTTTTCTTTCTCTTTTTTTCCAGATTAACGGGCTAGAGGTACGGAACCGCGAAGAGGCCGTGGCCCTTCTAACCAGTGAAGAAAACAAGAACTTCTCCTTGCTCATCGCAAGGCCCGAGCTCCAGGTGAGTCCGCTTCCTGAGCGCAAGGCTGGGCCTGTATTTCTAAACCAAAAACCGGAGTCCCTGTCCCTGCAGAACACGGCCCCGGAATTGGGCCCGAATGTGAAGACCCTGTGCCCTGGAAAGGTAATCTTACTGTGAGACTCAGAATCACAGTGACGTGTCCACCGTTGAAGGAGGGTGCTGGCAGCCACGCTGGCAGTTACCCTGCGGGCCCAGCAGGCGCCTTAACGCAGGGATTGGAAAGAGGGAGAAGAGGAAAACGTGGAGTGGAAGACACCAGGGTCACGGCCTGCAAGATGTTAGAGGTCAAGACCTGGCCGAGGTCCCCGCTTGGAGCTGTGTCTCATCACAACTGCAGGGGGAGCACAGCGTGTGCCTGGATTTACGATATTGCCCTGACGCCTGGGACTCTGCCGAGAGGGTAGATGGCAGGTGCCCTTCTCACACAACACAGTGACTGTGAGGGGCCGCTAATTAGCTTGACCACTGTAATGATCTCACTACGTTTATGAAATCATGATGTCTACCTTAAACATAGAACAATTTTTATTGTATTTTTTAATGAAAGACACCAAGGTGATTCCTTGTCCAAGGGGCTTACTGTGGCCTCTTCAGGAAAGGAGCAAATTGGAATAAACTCTGGCTTCAGGGTGTCAGCGGAGAAGGTGAAGCTTCAATTCCTTGGCCTTCCTTTGGCTGCCTACTTGTAAGAGAGAGAGAGAGAGAGAGAGGAACATGGGTCAACAAACTTTTTATTAAAACAAATATAAAAGGCCAGATTTGGCACCTGGGCTGCTGATCAAGGGCCCCTGAAGAGTCTGCTCTTTCCTGGACAAGGAAGAGGGGGGCCCTGCTGCTTGTGTGGGGCCGGCAGGCAGGATGCAGGGCTTGCTGTACCCGGCCCTGCACCAAGGCCTGAAAATAGCTGATGTGAGAGAAAGGGTTCCATCCTGCAAAATGAAACAGCAGACACTGGAGACCGCTCCCCCCCCCCTCAGACATGGGGTGAGGCAGGGCGTTTCCTGGAATATAGCAAACAACAGGCAGACTGCCCTGGAAATGTTTTTCCCCAAGGAAATGTCTTTTCTTTAAAAATATGAATGAATTAAATGAGAGCAAGAGGACTCTCCTCTGAGGCGTGTGTTGGCTGCTGCTTTTCCCCAGCTGGACGAGGGCTGGATGGACGACGACCGGAACGACTTTCTGGACGACCTGCACATGGACATGCTGGAGGAGCAGCACCACCAGGCCATGCAGTTCACAGCCAGCGCACTGCAGCAGGTAAGGCACGCTGCCCTCGCTAGGCCACTCCCAGCCCTCGCCCGGCCACGCCCAGCCCTCGCCAGGCCACGCCCAACCCTCGCCCGGCCACGCCCAGCTCTCACCCGGCCACGCCCAGCCCTCGCCAGGCCACGCCCAACCTAGCACAGTAGCACAGCCCTTGCCAGGCCACGCCCAGCCCTCACCCGGCCACGCCCAGCCCTCGCCAGGCCACCCCCAACCTAGCCCAGCCCTCGCCAGGCTTGTGGGCAGCCCAGCTGCAGGACACCGCTCCCTGTCTCCCTTAGAAGCTAACTAAGGACCATGGGAGACCCCACCTGGAAGGCAGCAGAAAAGCCGTGCTTGCCCTTCTGGCCCCGAGGGAAGCGCTGCCCTGCACTCAGAGAACTGGGAAGGGACCGCTGACTTTCCACGTTTGCGGAGAAAACACCTGTGGGGGCGGCATTGATGTAGAGCAGAGACATGGCCGCGTTTCCAAAAGTGAAGCCCTTCCCTGTTTAAGCTGAGCTGCCCCTGTCCCGTCTATGCCACCACCACTGTCCTCCACACCCCGCTGACCGGGAGCTAGAGGTGGCCCTGTGCTCTGGGTCATTCATCCAGGCCAGGCGACTGTCACCTCACTTTTCCGGCGGCATCAGTGGTCGCCCAGGTAGGTCTGGCTAATGCCCAGGCCCCGTCCTAGTCCTCACCGGTGCGGAGTGGTGGAGGCCCGCCCCACTGCAGAGCCTTGTCCTGCAGGAAAAGGTCACAGGTAGCTGCCCCCAGGCCCCTCGCCGTGACCGGTGGTTCTTGTTTTGTGCAGAAGAAGCATGAGGAAGACGGGGGGACCACGGACACCGCCACCATCCTGTCCACCCAGCACGAGAAGGACAGTGGCGTGGGCCGCACGGATGAGAGCACACGCAACGACGAGAGCTCGGAGCAGGAGAACAACGGCGACGAGGCGCCCGGGTCGGCCCCGCTGGCCGGGCAGAGGACACGCACGGGCAGCCAGGACACGCTGGGCAGCGGCGACCTGCCCTTCAGCGGAGAGTCCTTGCTCTGGGCCGACTGCGCGGATGATGCGGAGTGTGAGAGCTTCCGCCAGCTGCTGGAGCTCAAGTGCCCGGGGCGCGGCGCCCCCGAGAGCACAGACGGGGAGCTGGGGCTGCTGGACGCGGAGCTGCTGGAGCTCAGGTGCCCGGGGCGGGGCGCGGGTAGGGGCGCCCCCGAGAGCGTGGACAGGGAGCTGGAGCTGCTCAACGCCGAGCTGCGCAGCATCGAGCTCGAATGTCTGAGCGTCGTGCGCGCGCACCGGGCTCGGCAGCTGCGTGAGGCCTGGACGCTGCACCCCGGTGGCTTCCGCGGCTGCGACACGGAGGCGGATGGACGCCGTCATGAGCTCTCCGACATCACCGAGCTCCCCGAGAAGTCGGACAAGGACAGTTCAAGCGCCTACAACACCGGGGAGAGCTGCCGGAGCACCCCACTCGCCCTGGACATGTCCCCCGACAGCTCCCTAAGGAGAGGGGCCGAGGCGACCACAGGGGCCTGCGGGCCATCCCCTGAGAGTCCACTCTGCATCACGGAGGAGGCAGACCTGCGCGGAGCCCAGCAGAGCCCTGAGCGCAGCCCAGGGGATGGCCCCAGCCCCGCACCCCCCATGCACGCGCCCCACAAGCTGGCCCACATCCCGGCGCACGCGCGGCGCTACCGCAGCTACATGCAGCTGGTGCAGCAGAAGTCGGCCGTGGAGTACGCGCACAGCCAAGTGAGCCTGCTGGGGGTGTGCAAGGACCTGGGCCCCGCCGGCCCGCCCGAGCCCCGCACAGAGTGGAAGGTGAAGGTGCGCAGCGATGGCTCTCGCTACATCACCAAAAGGCCAGTGCGTGACCGCCTGCTGCGGGAGCGCGCGCTGCGGATCCGCGAGGAGCGCAGTGGGGTCACCACGGACGACGACGCAGCCAGCGACATGAAGCTGGGCCGCTACTGGAGCCGCGAGGAGCGCAAGCAGCACGTGGCGCGCGCCAGGGAGCAGAGGCGGCGGCGCGCGCTCCTGCTGCAGAGCCGGCTGGACGGCCCCCGGGAGCAGCCCGCCGACGAGGACAGGAGGGAGGTGAGCATCCTTGAGCTGAGCCACAAGAAGATGATGAAGAAGAGGAACAAGAAGATTCTGGATAACTGGATGACGATCCAGGAGCTCCTGACCCATGGCACCAAGTCCCCAGATGGCACTAGAGTGTACAATTCCTTCCTCTCAGTGACTACTGTCTAGGCGTCATGTATATAGACAGCGCTACCGTTGGGGTAGAAAACCCTGCCTCGTTCAATGTGGCAAGTCTCTGTATGTAAGATAACAAGGTCATGTTTATAGCCCACCTCTGCACTTCCGGGGCAGGCCTCTATTTTAAAGTGGAGAGAAGCCACCCAGAACTGTCTTGGGAGGCAGTATTGATAAACAGGGCCTTGCTCCAATAGCAAGGGTACTTTTTTACTTGCTATGGGTTTCCAGCAGCGTCTACATAAAGTGCTTAAATTTCAGAAAGGTCTTTTTAAGCATACTTTCACAGGATAATGTGTTTAAACTATATTCATACGGAAAAAGTTACACATGCTTTTTTTTTTCCTGCCGAGAATACAACTACCATTATGTATTTTTAATGGAACCCTATTTTATAATGTTACTTTCCTGAATGTGTTTCCTATGAGTGACCATTAATATATTATTTAGGTCAGGGCTTCAGCTCAAAACCACCCAACCGGTTAATGATTGAATGCACATAACCGAACCAGCCGGGTTTAAATGTATGTTTCAACTGTAAACATGTTTCTGGTTAAAGTTCCCAAGCGAGCGTCAAGGTTTAAGCAGAAAGCTAAGTAGGGTGCAGCTTTACGGAAGTGTTGAGCACGTTGGCAAATAGCGCAGCCGGTGGGGAGAAGGTGCGAGCACCGGGGCGTTGCGGATGGAGATGGTGTGTGGACTTTTTAAGTGCTCTCCTCGCAGACCGCTTTCTGTGTAGATTGGAAGGGACAGACTCTTTTTACAGGCAAGTTCACAAAGTCATGATTACTCACAAACATTAAGGAAAATGAAGTTAAAATAAATTATTTTCTATTTGATATGTTTTGAAGTGATTTCTCATTTTTTGAAGTGGTGCCTCTAAAATAAAAGCCCTTTGCCGTGTTGATTTTTTTTTTTCCTTCATTGTTTTACCTGCTGCTTCTCGGATCATTAAACCCTTCCTTCTGCCTGGAACCTAAAGGCCGATATAAAACCAAGGTCTGTCGGCGGAAAGTAAGGAATCAAACTCACCGTGTCACCCTGCTTGCCAGCAGTCTCATGCAGAAAGCCTCCACATGACCCCATCTCCTACAAAGAGGAATAACTATGCACGTTTAGGGGTGGGCAAACTTTTTGACTCGAGGGCCTCAATGGGTTCTTAAACTGGGCCGGAACAAAAGCATGGATGGAGTGTTGGTGTGAACTAATATAAATTCAAAGGAGCGGAGGGGAGAGCAAGAGAACCGGATACAACAGCCGGATCCAGCCCGCGGGCCATAGTTTGCCCACGGCTGGGTCAGGGTCATGCTCACGATGAAATCTCTGGTGGACTGCCACCAACCCTGCCTGGCGGTGGTCATTAACGTCGGCGGTGAGGAGACCCACCCTCCCATTTCTAAGGTGCGTCTGAAAATCACACAACACGTCCATAGAAGGGCCAGGGTCACCGAAGTGGGTGGGCGTCAGCACCGCTATCTTTCAGGACCCTAATGTTCACCACGGGCATCCTTTGCCATGATGCCATGCATCTCGGGCATAGATTCCTCTCACAGAACCTAGTCCAACCCAAACTCCTCTCCTTTGGGGCCAGTGAGCCTCGTAGTCACACTTGCAATAGAACCACTTGATGAAGACAAGACACTGGAATACTCACGCTCACAATGAAGCCGTCTGCCCATCACTTCTTTCAGAACCGGCCCGGCAGAGAGAATCCATTCTGCTCAGCCCTCCGGAGAGAAGCTCCCGCAGGTGGAGTGCCGGCCCTGGTTTCCGCGTCTCCAGGTGAGCCTCCAGCAGCAGCGCCCTCCCAGCCTCCCAGCGCATGCCCTGTCTCCCAGGGAACAGACACCCCTCGGATGAACTATAAAGCGCTGATGGGCACAGAGCGGGTCGATGTCTTTAGGGAAATAGCTTTGCTCCCCTCGTGCGCTCATTAAAGATGGGGGAGGGGCACACCCCGGCGGGAAGAACACAGTTCCCACCTCACTGAGCACGCAGCTTCAGGGTCAAGCAGAGGAACTGCTCACCAGCGCTCCCCGTGAGCCTCTGGATTAGGGGGTCACCCGTGCCGCTCATGACAGGGTGGAGGGAGAGAAAGCCAACATACATGTCTGTCCAATGCCAGATCCTCCCACACCGACCTGTTTGTAAATCACTTTGTCATGTAACTAACGTGTGGGTGTAATTTGCAATGCAATGTGAGGGTTTCCCCGAATCTAATTTAGCAAATCAACTCCTGAAAGAAATTGGAAGAGACCTCAGAAATCATCATTTTATGAATAGCAGGAAACTCAAGGAGACAAGAAATGTAAGAAACGTGGCTCATTAATGAGCCCCCAGGATTGGAGAGAAATCCGCTCCTAATGAGTATCACCTGCAGCCTCGCCTCCCCGCCTCCCATCAGTCCTTGGCTGTGATTAACCACTGTCTTTGGTTAATGGCCTTAAGCATCCCACTCCTGCCGATGTTGACAATGGGGTGGAGGGGGGCTGGAGTGGGGACTCAGCCACAACTCCTGTTTCTCTTGTGGCCTCAGGGAGGTTGAAACCCAGGTCTCCAGAGAAGAAAAGTCACTTCTTTCACCTGCGACAGCAGGACCCTTCCCTTAATCTAATTCCGCTGTGGCCTGTGCTGCTTCCCTGAGCTCCTGGCGTGGTTGCGAGTCCGTTCAGGCTCAGAGCCACTGTGGGGGCAGCTGCGTCCCATTTCCAGTCTCTCTCGGTCCCTGGAGGACACGTGCTCACCCCGGGGACACAGGCACAGCCATCCGGGCTGAGTCCCCTTCCCACCCGTCCATCCTCCCTCTTGTTTATTTCCGTTGCATGGAATTGAATTTGCAAAAGTCAAACCCCCTGGGATCCAGCCAGACTCGCGTGAGACACCAGGAAGCTGTGACTTTTCACAGAGAGAAGGCACGTTGGGGGGGCAGCTCAGGGAGAAGGGGCTTCCGCAGGCGGATCTGCTAGACATAGAGGTGCCCCAAGTGCCCGTTGGCGGTGCCAGCTTGCCACTGGAGAGGGTCTTCCTGATTCAAGACACGGCGGGTCACATCCCAGCAGCCTGTGCACCTAGTTAGCTCACCTCACCTCCTCCAGGCTCCCAGCAACCAGAAGCTCTCACCTCTCCCCAGGGGACCGCTGGGTGGCACTTGGCATTCAGGTAGGAGAAGGGGACCCCCCTGCCACCTCCCTCACCTTCCGAGCCACTGTTCTGCCATTTCCCTCCGGACTGGTTCCGTTTTCTGCTTTCATGCCCAGCACTACCTCTTGGGCCCGCTCTTTGCTAACGCCGCCTGCCATTGAGACTCAAATATAGTAAAATACACAGGACCGGCCATGTTACCAAGTCATCATTTATGAATCCAGCTCGATTCATTTGTTTAGTCAGATGTAAAGGGCAATAAAAAGCGATTGACTAAGAACAATTAAAACAGTAAAAGTAAATTGTTTGTGTCCATTAAAACCTGCTGAGGCCGTCAGTGGAAAATTGTGGGCCTCAATGTGAAAATTAAAACTATTGATTTTCCCCGAATGTATGTGAATAGCAGAGTTCTAATTTGTTTTGTTTTTTTTTACTGGCTGCAAGCCCCTGGGGTCACAGCGAAGGTAGGCCTTCAATAAGCTCTTTTGGTGGAGTTAATAAAGATTTGGAAAGACAAATACGATAAGAAACGGCCGAGATGTTTCAGGGGGAGAATGAATGTGTCTGAGCGGCACCATGCCCAGGCTCATACTTTGTAATTTATTGCATTTTTGGGGCTGAAAATGGAAAATCAACTGCAGAATATATGATCTTCATAAGCTGAATTTTTAGGGCTTTGGCTTAATTTATGTGAGTGAGGGATTTTTTTATTATTGTCATTTTATGTTTTTATGTGCCACACTAAATCTTGTATTCCACGAACTGTTACTTTTTTAGTGTTCGATTAAAACAACGACATAAAAGGAATTCACGTGGACAGATCTTTAGCCGTGAGAGGAAACTTGGGGGGGAACCCTCTGGCTCAAATGAGGAGGTTCGATCAGGAGACGTGTTGTTGGAATTAAAAGAGCTGGGAAAACAGCATAACATGAAGGTGTCGTGGTATCGGGTTGGACATGAGCTGGTATTAGGTTTACATTCTTAATAAATGAGAATGCAAACTGTTACACTTCTCTGGAGACCTGGGTTTAAACTTACTGTATAACAGTAATTAAGTGAGTGATCAATAAACAGAAATCAGACTTCCTTTTAATCTTTATACATGTCAGGCATGGTTTTCAAATAAGGGTGGATAAAGTTAGAGAATACGGCCACCCTTGGAATATGACGCTTAAAATTACAATTACTATTACAATTGTGGTGTTATATAAACTTGACTCCAGACACTGATGTTTAGGAGAGAAACGTTTCAAAACAAACAGTTTCTTTGTTCCCTTCTTGGGAGACTTTCGTTTCATTCTTCACCCCCATTCCCACCACAGGAGTTTTCTAAAGAGACTATAAATAGTTTACCTGCAGAAAATGCTGTGGTTTCTGAACATTTCTTCTTTTTCCTCTTTAATTTTATTTCCCAGCAGTATTGAGGTGTACTTGACCGATACAAATTGTATATATTCAAGGTGTACAACATGATGATTTGCTATCCATATACATTGTGAAATGATCACACAATCGAATTAACACATCCTTCACCTCACATCGGTCCCACTGTGTGTGTGTGTGTGTGTGTGTGTGAGAGAGAGAGAGAGAGAGAGAGAGAGAGAGAGAGAGAGAGAGAGAGAATAACACTCAGGATCTACTCTCTTAGCAAATTTCAAATAAACAGCTCAGCATGATTAACTCGAGTCACCACACTGTACATCAGACCCTCGCAACGTACTCACATCACATAACTGAGCCTCTGACCAACGCCCTCCACCCCACCCTCCCGCCCCTGGCAGCCTCCATTCTACTCTCTGCTTCTATGATTTGAACTTTTTTTCAGATTCCACATAGGAACAACATCATACTGTATTCACCTTCCTGTGTCTGGCTTATTTCACTCAGCATCACGTCCTCAGCGTTCATCCATGTTGTTTCAAATGACAGGACCTCCTTCCTTGTGAAGACGGAACCCTTTGCCATCGTGTGTGTAAACCACCTTTGGTTTGCCCATCTCGCAACACTGCTGCGTTATTCACGGTAGCTGGGACACGGAAAGCACCTGGGCGCTTGCTGCTCCTGACCGAGACTCAGACGTGGGCCAGCTGGGCACGCACACTGTCTCCCAGGGCGATGCCAAGGCGTTGCCTGCAGATATTCGGGGGGAAGGGTCCGCAGGGTAGGATGTGCGGCTTAAGGAAGTGCTGCTGCAGGTGCCCTGGGGGGGGGGGGGGCAGCCTCAGGACCACCCAGGGCACAGCCTCCAGAACAAAGATGCAGAACCTTGGGGATCAGGAATCTTTGAGAATCTGCTCAGAAGGATATACATATTTTCTGTTTGTTTATTTGTTTGCTGGAAAAAGCCTGCCTGTTACGGTCTTAGATTAAGAATTCCTGCTACTTTTATTTTAAAATTGGGCTGGGAGGGAGTTTCACCTGGAAACAGAATTAAGCAGAGAATCACCCAGCTCCCCCTGCGGGGCCTTTTACTGGTCCTCCAGGGCTAATGCAGCCTGAGAGCTGAGGTGCTGTGACCCGATGACCTCCGACTGGTATCCAGATGCAAGCGATGCCAGGTGAGCGGTGCCCGGGGTGCAGGCTCCTGGGTTCTGCACAGCCCCTCTCCTGAGAGGCTGACGTGGCGGTAATTCTGAACTTACTCGGGAAAGCTGACTCCTTCGCCATTTAAACTGATGAATGGCGAGGAGGGGTTGGAAGGCTGGGGATGGAGAGATTTATCCCATGCCCAGTGCGGGGACTCCATCCATGACCCTGCCAGCTCTGGTGTCTAAGTGGATTTAGGTTTTCACTTAAATAGGAAAAAATACGAGCGTGGGAGTTAGAGCAGATGTGCTTTAAAAGACATACAGGCTGCTTTTCCTCTTTGATGCTCATTTTTCTTAACTATGCCCCACCTGCAGCACCCAGGTACCTCCTGTAGCTTCCGGTGGGGGCGGGGACATCCTGGCCAGGTGGGAAAATAACGAAATCTAACCATCTTCTCATCTTTGTGGCAGATGTTGTAATGATTTTTTGTTTGTTTGTTTTTTACTCTATACCAGGGGTCCTCAAACTACGGCCCGCGGGCCACATGCGGCCCGCCGAGGACATTGATCCGGCCCGCCGGGTGCCGCTGCCTGTCCTGCTTAGCAGCCGACGTCCCGGGCCCGCAGTGCGCATAGGAATTTGTTCATAGTTTTTTTTTTAAACTATAGTCCGGCCCTCCAATGGTCTGAGGGACAGTGACCTGGCCCCCTGTTTAAAAAGTTTGAGGACTCCTGCGCCATAGTAATTTATTCCAGAATTCTTGGGCAGTTTTAACCTTTAGAAGTTGGGATGTTCCCAGGACCACAGACAGCACCCACTCCCGTGGGAACACGAGCTCTGTGGAGGTTTGTGTCAGCACCACGCTCCCGAGTGAGGACCAGGCACCCCGCAGCTGCATTTCGGTGGGACCCTGGAATGGGGCCTCCACAGCAAAGAACCTGGGCTTGTCGGGTTCCGTGCGATCCGGGCAGGGCCCGCTGGGCACCGTCATCCAAGAGGGGGCACCTGTTCTCCCTGGTTTCTGAGAAAAACGCTCCACTTTCCCATAAACCAGCTGGCGGGCGGGCCCATCTGCCCGGGGGAAGGGGTTGGCAGGGCTTCCTAACCCTATCAGGACGACCTTGGACGTCCTTGGAGAGGAAGAACCAGCCCTCTCAGGCCGGTGGACACGTTGCTACACTGGAAGCGACATGAAAGCCTTGCTCGGGGAGACGTGTCTGTAGTTAAAACCGCGCTTGAGAAAAACACGAGACCGTTCAAGGAAACCCACAAGCAAATATTTGCAGGAAAACAGCCACGGCTGTACCTGGAGACTTGAAAGGATGCGTGGCTGGGTTCCCTTCCCAGAAGGCAGAGGCGTGGAGCCCCAGGCCAGCACCGCCCCGTCTGCGGCGCCCATCTCAGGACGCCTGGAAAACGCTCACAGCCGCGAACGCTCCAGGTACTGCTTTCACTTTGATTTTATTTTTTTTAAACTGCAGTTTTGATTAATGACAAACATATTGATGTTTGGTTCTGAGGTGCGGGTGCTTCCCCGTTCTTTCTCCGTGAAGTCTGGACCGAGGCGGCAAACAAAATCTAATTAGCCCTTTTGAAGTTCCCCCAAACCCCAGTTCTTTCTAAGGCCCGCCCCCCACCACCTTTCCTTGTCTAACATGAAGTGTGTGGTCTCTTCTAGTTGTGAAAGTTTTTTCATTCTGTGTATATTCAAAAGCAGTTTGCATGTGATGCGAATGGAAATACTTAGGGGGGAAGTAGACTCATGCCAGCAATTTACATTGAAATATATAAAAATAAATCAGTAGATGAGGAGAGCAGTGGGTACACCTGTGATAAAGCAAGAACAGCAAGATGTTAATCGTGCACGCAACATAGCGGGCATTCAGAGATTCGCTTTCGTGTGTGTCTGAGGATGTTTACAGTGAAATACGGGGAGGGGAAAGAGCAGGTCTCTGTCCCGTAGGTTCCTTACTCAGATGAAACCCAGGCTATAAAAGTCCTGATGTGCAGGCAAAGTCGGGGTGCTAATTACCTCTGAAGACTGGGGAAGTCCCAGTAAGCATGGATTTGTTTTTCTTGGGTCTTCAATTTGTATGTTTACAAATCTGAAAGCCCTGCTTTTTCTTAAAACATAAAAATTAGATACATGCACAACTTTTAGAAAAAAAAAGGAAAAAGAAACTTCCCCTCGTTACTAGGGCCGTGGTCGGCAAACTGCGGCTCGCGAGCCACATGCGGCTCTTTAGCCCCTTGAGTGTGGCTCTTCCACAAAATACCACGGCCTGGGCGAGTCTATTTTGAAGAAGTGGCATTAGAAGAAGTTTAAGTTTAAAAAATGTGGCTCTCAAAGGAAATTTCAATCGTTGTACTGTTGACGAATGAGTTTGTCGACCACTGTGCTAGGGCCTAGTACGTAACTCTTTCTTCCAATGATCCACCTTCCCCTCACGGTCACCGTGATCTCTTCAGATCTCGCTGTATGAGCACTGACCACTCGGTTTGTTTATTTTTTATCTCACAATAAATTTGGGACATCTTTCCACATCACCACGCGTGGATCTTCCCCCGTTTTTTCTTCAAGTCTCCCTAGCTCTCCAGTTTCATGCATCTGTTGTCATTTATGAAACCAAATATTGGCTGATAGATGCCTTAGGCTGCTTCTGCTGCCATAACACAACAGCATGGGGGGGGGGCAAGGGGTGCTGAAAACACAGTTACTGCTCCCCGTTCTGGAGGCCGGAAGTCTGAGATGCAGGTGCCGGCAGACCTGGGGGCGGTGAGCCCTCTTCCTGGCTGCGGACAGCTGGCAGCCTTCTCCCTGCGTTCTCACCCGGCCTTCCCTTGGTGCCCGTGGGCAGGCAGAACCCTCGAGTCTCTTCCTCTTCCAGCCAGGACACCGTCCAAGGGGGCTGAGGGCCCTCCGTGTGACCTCACTTAACCTTGATCACCTCCTGCCCCACCTCCAGACACGGAGACAGTGGAGGCAGAGCTTCAGCATAGGCCTCTGCGGGCCGCAATTCAGTCTCCAACGGGACACATGCAAGTGGTTTCACATGTGGGCGCCATCAGCAAGTCGGCCGTCAATGCCCGTGCACGAGGCTTGCAGGTTATCCATGTTTAAAAATGGGTAAAACTAATCGATCTATTTGAACCAATGAGGTTAATCAGGTTAACTGTTCTGTCTTTCCCACACATGGCCCACACTCACTTCCTTCCAGCCCGGCCTTTCACACCTGCTAGGGCCAGGGGTCCTCAACTTTTTAAACAGGGGGCCAGGTCACTGTCCCTCAGACCATTGGAGGGCCGGACTATAGTTTTAAAAAAAAACTATGAACAAATTCCTATGCGCACTGCGGGCCCAGGACGAGTCGGCTGCTAAGCAGGACAGGCAGCGGCACCCGGCGGGCCGGATACATGTCCTCGGCAGGCCGCATGTGGCCCTCAGGCCGTAGTTTGAGGACACCTGTAGGCGGATCACTGACATGTGTTGGATCAATTTGTCTTTCTTGGATCATTAGTGGTGACACGTTATTCCATTTAAACATCTTTCGTGTCCTTATGGACCTAGCATTTTCCTACGAGGTCATCTGGCTTTTTTATGGATTTCCAAGAAGGAAGGCGTTGTTGGTAACAAAGGGTGTAACCATCTCTCTTCACGATGGCTTTTCCCCTTTCGGTCTTAGGTCTTGTTTTTATAGTTTCTTAGCATACTGCCCCTGTGTGTTTTCTGGAGCCATTTTACTATATTCATCAGAGCAGCTTTCTCTCGTATCCATCAGCATTGTTCATCGTCTAACTCAGTGGTCGGCAAACCGCGGCTCGCGAGCCACATGCGGCTCTTTGGCCCCTTGAGTGTGGCTCTTCCACAAAATACCACGTGCGGGTGCGCATGTACAGTGCGATTGAAACTTCGAGGCCCATGCGCAGAAGTCGGTTTTCGGCCTGGGCGAGTCTATTTTGAAAAAGCGGTGTTAGAACACTCAAGGGGCCAAAGAGCCACATGTGGCTCGCGAGCCGTGGTTTGCCGACCACTGGTCTAACTGTTTCTCCACTGCATCCCCTCTCCTGGGCTCATGTCCCCAGGCCCCATGGTCTGCAGTGGACAGCTCTGACCCCACCAGGAAGCACGAGCTGCCCCCCCGCCCTCGCCTGCCTGGTCTGTGCGGCCGGGGCCTCCTCGGAACCCACTGGTGCCCGGCGGGACCAGCTGTTAAGTATTGGGACTCTCACCCCCGCCTGGAGCCATTGGAGCTGCTGACTCTGCAGAGAAGCTGCGGTCAGCTTTCTATGGGAACCCATATTTAGATTCTGACTCCGGGTCCCTGTGTTACAGGGACAACCTGGGAGCGTCAGAATTCTCCACCATTTCACCGATGGGGCAGGGCTTCTCGATGGAATCAGAGATCAGAAGGACTGCCCTTGTCTGTGCTGATGGAGGGGAGCCCTGGGAGGCCAATCGGCCTGCGGCTGAGGCCCTCCTGGGGGACAGTGGGTCCTGATGAAGTGAGGGGCTCGGTGGCCCGACAGCGTCCTGATCCCTGTCGCATCCAGGTCACGGCTCCTCGCTGGCCTCAGCGAGCAGAGAACATGTCCCACGGGAACAGTGCTTCTCCACCCGCGCTAGGCTGTCCCTCCCACAGAGCTGAGCTTGGAGGGATAAGGAGACTCCTCCCATCCCTGCCCACCACGAGCACACCTGGACCTCACAGGCGGTGTGTGACAGAGGAGGTGGCCCATGCTGTCCTGTCCCAGCAGCGGCCCAGCCCCAGGCCACATGGCCCCTCTCAGTCACAGGGGTGGCGGCTGCAGGCGCTGGGGGAGCTCATGTGCTGCTGTCCTATTCCAGGGACCAGGGAGGGGGACGCCATGGGAATAGGAGGACAGAGAGGCACCCGGCCACGGTGTTCAAGGCGGCAGCCGCTAACCCCAGACACAGGGGCAGAGACACCGTAGGGCCTGCAGGAGCCGCGTGGACGGAGCCCCTGGCATCGCGGTTATGGTGTGACCCTGTCCTCGGGGGCATGACGTCGGGGCGTTCCCTTTCCATTCATGCCCATCGTGGGCTCCCCAGTAGACAGGAGGGTCATGTCTGATACTGGCCGTGAACTTCCAACTCTTGGGGAGCTGCTATTGGGATCTGCTGGGCAGAGACCAGATCTGCTGCTCAGCCCCCACGAGGCCGGGACAGCCTCACGCGTGGGCCAGGATGGCAAGCCCCGCTCCGGGTGTGAACGTTCACGTCTGCTTACAACGCACTGTAAAGTCAACACAACTTTACAAACCGCGTTCACATCACACCGTCAGACCAAGGGAATTAAAAGGAGCCGTTTCACGGGAAGGTGAGGCCGCACTGTTTTGCTGAAATTGAACCGAGCTCTGAGTGCGAGGGTCAGTGGGTGGCTCTCGGCCCTGAGCCGGCCACTCCATCCCTCAGCCGTGCTCTGCTCACGACCAGGCGACCTCTGCCCCACAGGGGCCCAGGGCTCATGTGGGCCTTTATTGGGCACCAACAGTTTTCACCTGGAATCTACCGTTACCCTGTCTCCCTAACCTGGTGCACTGACGCTACGCTGACTGGTGCCAATATGTTCATTCGCTTCCTAGCGCAGGGCAGTGGTCGGCAAACCGCGGCTCTGTTGACTAATGAGTTTGCCGACCACTGGTGCAGGGGGACCCTATGTCATTGCTCGGTCCTCCGGATAGTTTTTAAGACGCCATAGAATTTAAGGCGAGAGTAAAGTCACGTGCTTATAGAGAACATGTGGGCCCTGAGCCTCCGTCCTGGGCGAGAAGCGTGTTCTGGTCTCCCGTGGGAACAGACCCTGCTTCCTCCCCAGGCTCTCACGGGAGACGCAGAAAGCCCCCACTGGGCAGAGGGGTGCTGACGGCCAAACTCCTCAGCTAAAGGAAGGCCTTTCTAGTAAAAGCACCCCTGCCCCCCCCCCAACCCCCCGGCTGCACAGTGGAGCGCTCACGCAGTCCAGTCACCATGCTTTGCTTACTCGGCTGTGGCTCTTCCCCGTGGCCTTCCCTGGGACGTGAGGACGGCACGGGATGGTTTTCTCTTCGTGAAGAGATTGGCTGGATCCCCCCCTTGCCCCTGGCTGGGGGCACGTGTGAGCTTCCGAGGGCTGTCGAGGGTGCACTGTGCAGACCTGCTCTGCACAGGGCTCGCGTTCCCAATCCCACCCGTCCTGTCGCTCACCCGCGACCACATCCATCTCAACACCCTGCCCTGCTCCTGTGCTCACGCATTCACACCTTCCGCAAATCGAAGACAATTACGAGACCATTTGAAAACAATCATGCCTAAATGCAAATGCTTAAGTCTTATTAAGCTGTTAGCATGTTGCTGAATTATTTCCTTATGGTTAATTACTTCATTTCTTTATAGCTGCCCAGGACTGATTGCCGGCGAGGCTGGTTCCTGCCGTTAGAAAACACCGCTACGTGACCAGAAACTGTCCGGGGAGCCCACCGCCCCCGGCGAACTCTCTCCGCTCTTTCCGTTCTTCTTTGTTTGTGGCCAGTGGAGTTCTTCGATTTCATGTAGTTTTTATTTTTAAATAAATATTTAGCTACGGGGATTGTGATGAAAAGCTCTTTACCGGCTTAATGAAGGATTTTTATGGGTCTCCATAACATCAGTGTCTTAATTACTACAAATGGGTAATAAACCCTTCCTCATACATGAGGATGGGAAACCCAGAGTGGGTGCCATTAGGAGCAATTGGATTCTCACTTGATAATTCAGTGAAAAACAGAGTCAATACTGCGAATCACAGCCCAAGGGGTAGTCCCTGCAGAGCCCCCAGAAACCAGGCAGCATAACTAATTTTCGCAGAGACTTTCTCCATGTTTTGATGTTGTGTGTGTGTGGGGGGGGGGGGGCGGGGGTGACAAACGAAAAATAGAAATTCATGCAGAGCATGAAATAGTGGCTCATTTGGTGGCTGCTAATTAATTTCTTGGTGTGCCAGAGACACTTCCTTCCTCAGAGAAATGGTCCTTGAATTTAGGGGGACACCCAGAGGGAACCCGCCACAGTGCCTCAGGGAGGGTGCTGTGGGTTCTCATTGTGTTCGTGTGTTTGTGCATGTGCATAAGTGTGTATTTGTGTGTGTGTGTGTGTGGTGTGAAGAGATTCAGCCCAGCTGGTGTGGCTCAGTGGTTGAGCATCAACCTATGAACCAGGAGGTCACGGTTCGATTCCTGGTCAGGGTGCATGACCGGGTTGCGGGCACGATCCCCAGTGTGGGCGTGCAGGAGGCAGCCGATCCATGATTCTCTCTCATCATTGATGTCTCTATCTCTCTTCCTCTCCCTTCCTCTCAGAAATCAGTAAAAATAGTTTTTTTAAGAGTAACTTTGAGAGAGAGAGAGAGAGAGAGAGAGAGAGAGAGAGATCCCCTTGGTTTTACAAGCTCACTTATTGCTGAACCTGGTTCGCAAAGGCCAGCCAGACAACCTCAGAGGCAGTAGGTTCAGTCCTGCAAATGAGGAAGCGAAGAGCTCTTCAGATCTGGAGTAAACCACAGAATGAGCTCTCGTGGGAATTTCCTAGTCAGAGGCTGCAGACCGGAGTGTGTCTGAGAACTGCCTGGGAAAGGCGGCAGAAGGTCCGGGCCCCTCTGGGAGACGGGGACTCAGCGGGTTTGGGCCGAGTCCAGGGTCTTTACTAACAAGGACCCCACGCACACACCGTGTTTGCAAAACACTGGCTGCTCCTTTTGGTGGTTTAAACGTTCCACTTGAAACTGTCCCTTTTCTTCTTTCTTTCTTTCTTTTTTTTGTTCTTGTTATATAAACGTTCTTAATTTTACTCAGTCCCTAACCAAAGGGGCCCAAATTTCAAGCTAAAAATTGTAAAGGTTGTTTATACACAGAAGGTCTATTTTTTGCTCTTTTCTTGGCCATCCAATGTGCTATAATCTTCAGATTCTAGCAGCCCCAAGATCACTCTAGAAAATGGCAATTATTTGCAAAAATTGGCTTATGAATTGAGTATATAATGTTGTCTCTACCTCTTTTCATAGCACTGGTTCAAATTAAGGGGGGGAGGGTGTCCTAGAGAATCCAGAGCATAGCTCCGAAGAAAGAGTGTGCCCCCAGCTCCAAAATCCTAATTAATAAGCTCTTCCAGTAATATTTTTGTCAAACCTGTTTCTTCAATGATATTTGACTTGAGGCCCGGTGCACAAATTCTTGCACCAGTGGGGTCCCTCGGCCTGGCCTGTGGGATCGGGCCGAAACCGGCTCTCTGACATTCCCCGAGGGGTCCCGAATTGCGAAAGGGCGCAGGCCAGGCCAAGGGACCCCACTGGTGCACTATCAGGGCCGGGGAGAGACACAGGAGGACTCCAGGGCATATCCGGCCCATCTTGCTCAGTCCCAATCATCCAGACCCCAGCAGCAAACTAACCACCAATCGGAGCGTCTGCCCCTGGTGGTCAGTGCACGTCATAGTGAGCAGTTGAGTGGCCTTAGCATATCATTAGCATATTACGCTTTGATTGGTTGAACGGATGACCAGATGACCGGACACTTAGCATATTAGGCTTTTATTATGTAGGATTAATCACTTTAATTGGGATTTAGCATTTAAATCTTTTGCCCTACACTTTGTTCCTCTTTGCCCCCCACCCAGTTTCTAGATTCTCAAGGTTCCATAATGTGTTATTTATTTTCAAATTAACTGGTTACAAAGCCAAAACATTTTCTTCTTCACTTCAACTCCAGGTTCCATGACATCATCTCATTTTTCCCCATTGGAAAAATGGGTCCACAATATGTAACCCAAGAGGATCACTAAGCCCCACATAAATCTTGTATTTTACTTATCAGCTCACTAATTGAGGCTCAAGCTTTGATTCAAATAGTAACACATTTTCAATCCTTAAAAGGTATAAAAAGGTCAAAGGAGAAAAAAAAAAAAGTTTGATTCTACTACCCTGATGTAGGTTGGTTAGTATTTTGGCCAAGTTGGCTTGGAGTCTTTCAGATGTAGATTTTGCTCAGGGTTGAAATTCTCCAGAACTCTGTCGTAGAGAGTTACTAGAAACATCTCATCTGTACGCCCACATTTCTTCTGGAGCCATCCCTTGAGGAGAGCCAGGCATGGTTCTTGGAGGTGCCTCACACAACCCACAACAATCTGCTCTTGGCGCCTTTCAAGCTGGTCCTCCCTCCGGGTCCTCTTGGACGGTTCTGAGATCCAGTTTGGGGAAGAGTGAAGGAAGTTTCTCACTCTCTACTTTCACCTCCTCATCTCCCTCTGCCCCTCACTTCTTTCCTCCGCTGTTTCTATTCTGGGTGAAAACACAGACCTTCCCATGGGGTCTTTTTGATCAATACCCACAGGACACACCACAGATGTGGACTTCGGGTTGTGACTGTTGTAATTTGATACTTGCCATGCCAATAGCCACCACATGTTTTCTTCTGGTTAAATGACATTTATTTGACATCCTTTGTCACATGACTGATCTTTATCCTGTGCAGCCCATTTATCTTCTCCCAGTCGATTGGTCACAACCTCTGCACAGATGCTCACAGCGGCACGGATCCATCAGCTACTGAGCGTTGACGGTGGGCTAGGCACAGGGGCAGCGGCTACAGCACGTTCCCTCACCTACCCTCCCGCCCCTCTGCCTGGCCAGTGGTGGCATCGTGACTTGACAAGTGAGGCTGGCTCAGAGGGATTAAGGAACTTGCTTTGACGTGGCAGAGCGAGGGTTCCAACCTAGCTGGTTTCCTGGAGGTTGAAGTCAGTGAATGATTAAAACGGTCTTCTGTCAACTGAAGGAACTTTCTCGAATGGCACTGAGATGTCTGCCAGAGGAGGGACCTCACAGAGCAGCAGGAATTGGTTTTGCTGGGAGGTTCTGGGCAATGAAAAACCTGCCAGCCCCTAGTGGTGTGGCTCAGTGGATAGAGCGTCTGCCTGTGGACTGAAGGGTCCCGGGTTCCATTCTGGTCAAGGGCACATGCCCGGGTTGCGGGCTCAGTGCCCGGGGAGGGGCGTGCAGGAGGCAGCCGATCCATGATTCTCGCATCATTGATGTTTCTCTCTCTCCCCGTCTCCCCTTCTCTCTGAAATCAATAAAAGTTTATTTTTTAAAAAGCCAGGGCTGTCACAGGTTCTGACGGAGTCCTACAGGGCCTGCCCACCTCTCACCCAGGGCATTCCCCACGCCAGGTTCACGGCCAGGCGCAGGCCTCTTCAGTGCTGCCCGAGGCTCTGGATGGCACCGGAGCAAAGCCTTGAGGACCGGGAGACGGGCTTCCTGCCCCGTCCACGGGGAATCTGCCTGGGGCGCCACGAGGCCGAGACGGGGCAGGCGGAGGAAACGCTGGTCTGCGGAGGGCGTCGCGGTCACGGCGTGGGCTGCTGAGATGCGATCGGGTCCTTTTCCCACCTGGAAAGAGGAGAGTCTTCAGGTGACAGAGGTGGGGGTATAGCCTGGGGTCTGGGGAGTCCACCCCAGGAGGGAGGATGTGGACACCCGAATGTGGTCCATCAGGCAGCCTGCAGAACCCGCCGGACCCGATTTCGCTTTTGGTCAAATTTAGTTTCATGAGAAAAACAACCACCGCCAAGAACCCAAGCCGAGACCGGTTTGGCTCAGTGGATAGAGCGTCGGCCTGTGGACTGAAGGGTCCTGGGTTCGATTCCGGTCAAGGGCACGTACCTTGGTTGGGGGCACATCCCCAGTGGGAGGTGTGCAGGAGGCAGCTGATCGATGTTTCTCTCTCATCGATGTTTCTAGCTCTCTGTCCCTCTCCCTTCCTCTCTGTGAAATATCAATAAAATATAAAAAAAAAGAACCCAAGTTCTCGTTCAGGTTGTTTGGAGGCTGAGGGTGGCATAAAGGGAGCCATCCTCCTCCTCACGAAAGACGCGGAGCCCCCTGGGCTGTGTCTGCACCCCCTTCTCCACGCAGCATCGTTTTCAGGAATAACTATGAAACGAAACCAAGAATAGCAACAGGCAGAGAAGGAATACGGGCAGTCCGGCTTTTCTCCTCTTGACCTGCTAGGTAATCATCCTCTTCAGAAAGAAAAAGGAATATCACAGCACCGAAGAGGGGGAACGTGCGGGATGAAAACTTCCCATCGTATCGCTATGGTGTTTTGTTTTGTCTTTACAGAAGGGAGCGGATCCTGCTGTTATTCTGCAGTAATACATGGTTTTGTTTTCAAGGCTTCCGCAAACTTGCCATCTCAACAAATCTCAGCCCGTTCCAGTTCCACAGATGGTTATGGTCCGTTTCGCGAATTTGTCGTTGCTCCTGGTTGCTCAAAGGACATCTTTAAATATAATTTTAAAACGCTTCTTTCACATGAAGTGACAGATACATAAATATTTGGGAAAAGCCTTAAGCACGAGGCTAAACTGGCAGGGGTCCATAAAATTCTTATTTCACCACAAATTCTAGAACTCACAACACTGCCCAGGTCTTCATTTTTTTTTTTTTTTCCCCTCCAGGATGGATTCTAGGGGCTTTCGAACGTCTCTGCAGTTGAAAAAATATAAAGACAAACACCCCAGGGGTCACACCAAAGACACAAGCGAAGTAACTCACATTCTATTTCCTGGTCTCTGACCCTCCTGTTTAAACACGGAAACACGTTGTCCGGCAGGCGCTGGAACTAGGAACTGGGCCCCAAACAGGCTCACACCTTCAGGAACTTACCTTGGAAACCAACACGTGCAGTGGGGTCCCTGTGTTTGGGAGGAGGACCGACCGCGTAATTGGGTTTCAGAATCGACTCTCGTGCAGCATGCAATGTCTCTTAAAGGATACGTAGCAAAGCCGTGCTAATTGGAAGCGTATGTACATTACAGTATATATTGCTGCAACTGCACTGAGTAACCATAGCAATCGTTTAGAACTTGGACCAAGGGAAGTGTTTGTTTTTTGTTTTTCTGTTTTGTTTTTTGGTTTTTGAGGCGTAATCGTCTTCTTTAGCACTCTTTTAGAAGGGTCAGCTCAGGGTGGGTATCAGATGGAGCCTGGTGACTAGGTGGCCTTTGCTCCTGCCGGTGGGGAGAGCCAGCCCCGCCCCCAGCTCCCGGCTCCCAGGACTGCTTTGGCTTCAGGTCCTTCGAGCTGTTTCGAATGCATTTCGTGAACCTCTTTCCCCACCGTTTGTCTGCTCCGGGAGGAGGATTCCTGGTGGCGGACACCCCAGGTCTGTCTGTGAGCCCACTGCCCAGCTCAGAGCAGGAGCTGGGGTGGCTCCCGGGAGACCCCAGGCCAGGGGTGTCACCACAGCTGGAATGCCCTGTGACCCCGGGGCAGAGAAGTGCCTGGTCTGTCTGCATCAAGGTTGCACGCCTCTCTAATTCAGGTTCCTTAGTCACCAGCGTGCTGGCCTCCCCCTTGAGCCCGAGGCAGAAATAGCACGACCCCGGCCCGGGCCGTGCTGGCCAGGCGGCCCCCGCTGCGTTCACTCCTCTGCCGGGCTGCGTTTTCGCCTGCAAGGGCTGCCGCACAGCATGCGTGAGCGGCTAATCCCATTAGGAGACGGTCCCTTTGCGGGGCAATCTTATCAGAAATTCCCCTGGAGGAAAAAATGGGTATTAAATGTGATTGGGGAAATCCTCCTTCCAGATGACACAGCCTCTCTGAAATAGGCCGGAAAGGCCTGCCTGTCCTCCTTGGCTTGCGAGCCCTTGTTGGAGATTTTACGTTTACTGTGGGAAGGCTAACGGCAGCAAGTGCGTTCTGCTTGGCGTTCGGTGTGAGATAAAACAGACGTGGGGACAGTTAGGACACCGGCCATGGTGACGAGAGGTCACCGAGGTATTTTAAAACTGCCTTTGGGGTCAATGCTGGCTTCAATGTTTAGTTAATAGATGAATGAATCCTGGGTTTAGAAGCAAACTCCCGATGCCGTCTAGTCTCTCCTGACAACGGCACTTAAGAGAGAGGATTCTAGAACTTGACCTCATTTTAGAAACGAGCGCAGTCATCCAAGCGGCGTTTTCTGGCTGCACGTGTGTTAGGGGAGGTGGCTGTGTTAGGGGAGGTGGCTGTGTTAGGGGAGGTGGCTGTGTTAGGGGTGGTGGCTGTGTTAGGGGTGGTGGCTGTGTTAGGGGAGGTGGCTGTGTTAGGGGTGGTGGCTGTGTTAGGGGAGGTGGCTGTGTTAGGGGTGGTGGCTGTGTTAGGGGAGGTGGCTGTGTTAGGGGAGGTGGCTGTGTTAGGGGTGGTGGCTGTGTTAGGGGTGGTGGCTATGTTAGGGGTGATGGCATTGGTGGGCTTTCCTGACATCGTCATCACAGAGAGAATTAAGGAACCGGGTCTCTGCAGAATTGCCGGGATTATATGTGAACCATCAGCCGTCTTCCCGTGATACACGGCAGCCTGCATCTTTTGGCTATAAAGCCGCAATGCCGTAAATCTGGAAAGAGACAGGCAAATTACAAATTAGGCATATTGTGCGATTAGCTGCAGATTCCGTGATAAATCCTGCCCATAAAAAAATCCCCTGCAATGGCTCTAGCTAAGAGAATCTGTACACACTCCATATATACCCTTCAAAAGGAAGACCGATGAATAATGGTTTGGCCAAGCAATAAATACATAATGAAGCATCACCTTTGACCTTCCCTGCTTTCTATGAGGTCAAAGTTGGCATGGGTTATAAACCATGATTTATGCCTCGAAGTCTCTGGAATGTTTTTAAAGTAGCCCTCCCCCCACCCTCACTGGTTTGATTTTGAGTAGTTTAATTATTCATCAGCGTATAGAACTTCCACTTCCTAGCATCGGGTAGAATAGTAGGAACCTTTGTTTCATGTTGGCTGCAATTTGATTTTCAAGGTTTGGCTTTGTCTCCCACCCCCATGCATTATTTTTCACCTTTGTCTTGAATCTATTACAGTATACTAACCTTAGCTGAAGACGGTTGCAGTAAATAAAAACCCAAGATACATATGCACATCCCGGTGATCGTAATGCAATTGAGGTAAAGATTTTTCAATAGAATTTCCAGCCATTTTCTCCACCAGATACAGGTTTTCCTATTTTTTCTTCAAAACTCAAAGGTCTAATTGCTTATAGGAGCTTTGAGAACTCAAAGACATATGTTTCACACACAATTCTAGTGAATTTTAAAATGCTGCCTGAGCCAAAACCGGTTTGGCTCAGTGGATAGAGCGTCGGCCTGCGGACTGAAGGGTCCCGGGTTCGATTCCGGTCAAGGGCATGTTCCTTGGTTGCGGGCACATCCCCAGTAGCGGGTGTGCAGGAGGCAGCTGATGGATGTTTCTCTCTCATCGATGTTTCTAACTCTCTATCCCTCTCCCTTCCTCTCTGTAAAATATCAATAAAATATATTTAAATAAATAAATAAATAAAAAATAATAAAATGCTGCCTGACTTGATGGCGGGGGCATCTGACGAAAAGAAATCTTTAGAAATGGTATTTCCTTACAAGGTGATTGGTTAATAGTAAGAGAAGACAAACTGGTTTTGCTCCCGAAGGAGCCGCACGTTCATTGGAAACTAGAGAAGCGCATGCAAATGTCTCTGTACCCCAGTGACTGGCTTTAAATTTGGGGGTTGATGGATGAGGACGACTGTAATGCGTCCGACCCCGGACCTGCCGCAGCGGCGGCTATAGTGCAGCAGCCTGGACGCTGGCAGGGGCTGACTCACACGTTCCTAGTGCCAACCTGCTCTGTGCCCTTTCTTTCCCTGCCACGTGGTACCTCTGGGGAAGAGACTGTTGGCAACCCACTTGGAAAACACAAACAAACCCGGAGCAGCCCTCACCTGCGGGGGAGCGCCTCTCTCCTCCCCACCGTGTCTTCAGACCTTGAGCGTTCGTTCGTTCTCCCAATGGTGCCCAGCATGTCCCAGCGAAAACGGCGTGGCCTCCTGGAGCGTCTTTAGCGAGGGCCGGGTGTGGGCCTGTGGCCACGGCCGGGAACCCAGTCCCAGCCCTGAACACAGTATCACCACCATTAAAAGCGGGACTTTGAAGGAGCCGCTCCCCCCTCAGCTACCCAACAGGCACAGCGTCTTAGGATGACATGTCTCGGGTGCCGCTGCTTCCCCTTGTTCCCTGAGCTGTCATTCCTGCTGTGCCCGTGCCCACCGCGGGGGACCCTGCTCTCCAGTCCCCCCAGATCCACGGCCGCCCACGGCTCACTCACGGGTTTTGCTTTGCGTGCGCCTTCCTCTTGTTTCCATCCTGGAGCAAGCGCTGCTGCGTCTCTGACGAGCTGCGGTCGGCGCCCCCAGGACGCGTGGCCTGTGCGCCCGCACTTTGAGTAACTGCATCCCCAGTAACGTTTCGGGGCGGGAACCAGCGGGGCAATGGTCGGCAGGGAAGGGGGAGGATGGCCCCCGCTCTCCCTCTGTCGGCCTCTCCGCTCAGGAGCCCACGTCCTGATCGGCAGGAACCTTTCCCAGCAGCTGCGACCCGCCGTGGCCTGGCGCTCACTGCACACCCAGCTGTTCGTGAGGGTGGACACGCAGGCACGGAAACGTCCTTGAGGCAAAGCCCATCCTAAACACAGAAGAGAAAGGAACGTTTCCCGCGTCGGCGGGCGCGTGCCGAGCCCACCAGGCGGCACCCACCTGGCCGAGGGTAACTGTTTCCCTTAAAACTGGGCCTTGCTGACACCAGGCATCTGGAGCCAAAGCTGCTGGCTGCAGACGTGTTTCCTTTGCTTGTTGTTTGGGAGAAACGTCAGCCGGCGTGGTGACGGGCTTTCCTGTAGCAGCTGAGGCTTTGTGGTTACCCAGCGCGGTGCAGGGAGAAGCCCCCAGCACTCGGCGGCCTTTTTAAACACGGCGTTTGTTGGACTCCGTTGTGTTGTATGTGTGTTGTATTGTGTGTGTGAGGGTGCCGCCTGGCAGGGCTGGGGGCCGGCTCGCCTCTGTTCCGTGCGCGGCGGTGGGCGGACGGCTCGCTGACCTCGTCTGCAGGCTCACTCGTGTCCGGCTGCTGAGCTGGGAGACCACAGCCGCTGGCCTTCAGCCTCTCGGTCTTCAGTGTCTCCCTCCGGAATGCAGGCTCCTGCAGGGCAGCTCAGGGCTCCAAGGAGGCTGAGAGGGGGAGGGGAGAGGGGGGACGGGGGCGGGCGGGGCCATGGCCTGGGATGACCTGTCCTGGCACAGCAGCACAGCCCTGAGTTCTCAGTCACTGCGCAGTTTCAACGCCCCGAACGGGGCTCTCCAGACCAAGTGTCAATGTCACGTGCGCAGCGTGTGTGTCTGTGCGGTTTGTGCGGTGTGCTGTATGTGTTGTGGGTGAGTGTGTGTTGTGTTGTATTGTGTGTGGTGTGTTATAGGTGAGTGTGTGAGTTGTGTGTATGGTGTGTGTGGTGTGCTGTGGATGAGTGTGTGGGTGTTGTATTGTGTGTGGTGTGTTATAGGTGAGTGTGTGAGTTGTGTGTGTGATGTGTACGGTGTGTATGTCGTATTGTGTGTGTGGGTGTGAGTGTGTGTGTGTTGTATTGTGTGTGTGTGGTGTGCTATGGGTGTGAGTGTGTGTGTTGTGTGTGGTGTGCTGTGGGTGAGCGTGTGTGTTGTATTGTGTGTGTGTGTGGTGTGCTATGGTGTGTGTGTGTTGTGTGTGGTGTGCTAAGGTGTGAGTGTGTATGTGTTATATTTGTGTGGTGTGCTGTGGGTTTGAGTGTGTGTGTTATGTAGTGTGTGTGTGTGTTGTGTGTGGTGTGCTATGAGTGAGTATGTGTTGTGAGTGTGTGGTGTGCTATGGTGTGAGTGTGTGTGTGTGTGGTGTGCTGTGGGTGAGTGTGTGTGTTGTATTGTGTGTGTGTGTGTGGTGTGCTATGGTGTGAGTGTGTGTGTTGTGTGTGGTGTGCTATGGTGTGTGTATGTGTTATATTTGTGTGGTGTGCTGTGGGTGTGAGAGTGTGTGTTATGTAGTGTGTGTGTGTGTTGTGTGTGGTGTGCTATGAGTGAGTGTGTATGTGTTATATTTGTGTGGTGTGCTGTGGGTGTGAGTGTGTGTGTGTTATGTAGTGTGAGTGTGTGTGTTGTGTGTGGTGTGCTATGAGTGAGTGTGTATGTGTTGTGAGTGTGTGGTGTGCTATGGGTGTGAGTGTGTGTGTGTTATGTTGTGTGTGTGTGGTGTGTGGTGTGCTGTGGGTGAGTGTGTATGTGTTGTATTGTGTGTGTGGTGTGTGGTGTGCTGTGAGTGTGTATGTGTTGTGAGTGTGTGGTGTGCTGTGGGTGTGAGTGTGTATGTGTTGTATTGTGTGTGTGGTGTGTGCGCGTGGCCACCGTTAGAAAACACGCACTGACACAGAGGCTCAGGGTGACATCTATAGCCTTTCGCACATACATGCCCCCTGATTTTCCCGAAGAGAACAGACTGCTTTAACAACCAGGAAAGTTACAGTGACGCACCTTTACAGAAAGGACTTTGTGCGGGACCTAGAGCCAGAGACGAGAATACACCGTGTGTTTCTTCGCCTCTCAGAGCCTTGATGAGAAGGCAGTCAGGCCCGATCGGGACAGAGCAAGGCCTGGCACCTGGCTGGTCAACCCCCGGGGACGCTTCTCATGTCCTCTTGGGAGCACAGACCTGCCGCGGGACTGACTTCCTGGGACTGTCTCCGCGTTGTGCTCGGCGGGCGTGTGCCTGAGAAGCGGGTGCGTTCTAGCTGCAGGGCACGGTGCTGGGTGGTGCGTGGGTCTCGGGCTCAGCCCCTGCGGCCGGCCGGGCCCTGCAAGGAGCACTAATAACACGGCAGGAATGAAGCCATCTACCGGGGCTGGCAAATCTCTGACGTAGATGTTCTTTATGTTGCTATAGGAACTAGTTAAACGTGATGGGGCAGCTAATAAAAATCTTTGGTGGTCCTGCCCTCGCTGGTCTGGCTCAGTGGATAGAGCATTGGCCTGGGGACTGAAGGGTCCCGGGTTCGATTCCAGTCAAGGGCACATGCCCTGGTTGCGGGCTCGATCCCCAGTAGGGGGCGTGCAAGAGGCAGCCCATCAATGATTCTCTGTCACTCTCCTTTCCTCTCTGAAATCAATAAAAATAAAATTTAAAAATCCTTTGGTGGTCCTAACGACACAGCGTTGACTTCGGCGGTTGACGCTGATTGCGGTCTCAGGAAGCAAGAGGCAGCTGGACTACTCAGGAGCAGGTCCTATTCCCTGCGATGGAGACTGTGACTGATCCTAGGACCCGAAGGCCCCGTGCCCTTCCCAGGCTGGGAGGCCCCTGCCCTCTCCTTTCCCTCAAAGGGCTGGCTCCCTGGCTCCCTGGCTCCCTGGCTCCCTGGCTCCCTGGCTCCCTGGCTCCGTGGCTCCGTGGCTCCCTGACTCCGTGGCTCCGTGGCTCCGTGGCTCCGTGGCTCCGTGCCTCCGTGCCTCCGTGGCTCCCTGGCTCCCTGGCTCCCTGGCTCCCTGGCTCCCTGGCTCCCTGGCTCCGTGGCTCCGTGGCTCCCTGGCTCCGTGGCTCCCTGGCTCTGTGGCTCCCTGGATCCGTGGATCCCTGGATCCCTGGATCCATGGAGTTGGGCTTTTGCAAAACAAAGGGAAGTGGAAACATCACCCTGCTTCCGCTCTCCCCCAGAAAGTTCCCGAAGCAGTTTGAAAAGAGACTGCCTCCCTCCCAGGAGGGGGAAGTGGTGAAAACCTCCCAAAAACACAGCTGTAGCCCCGATTCCAGTGTGGCAGGTTGATGCTCTGGATGAGAGACAGGGACCTGGGGGGTGAGGGGATGTGGACAGAATCACACTCATAGAGGCAGGCCTGGGCCAGGTTCTGGCGGCCAGAGTCCAGCGAATGTGAGTGCCTCTCCGTCAGTCAGAACCACCCTGACCCAAACAGGCAGTGAACGTCCACTATTTGCCCTCGCTCGGCCCAGCTGTGGCTCCTGGGTCCTGGGCACAGAGCAGCGGACTGTCAACACCCGGGATCCGGTTTTTGAGCCGCCATCCTTATGTGCTTTTGGACAAGTCACCTGACCTCCCTTGATCTTGAATATTGAAAATCGAAACCCCTTGCTGGGTCCACCTCACGGGTCGGTGAGGATTAGCGGGAAATGCTGGAAGCCTGTGGCGAGTTATGGGCACCAGAGGGTCAAGTGTAAACGGTCTTAATTGCTAGGATCTGCTCTACTGGCCTCGAACCCCAGGCATTGTCTACGTCACCTTGTCTAGTCCCGAGAGCCTCCATAAGCAGCGTGACATCTCCTTCCAGGCACGGATGAGCTTATTTTTTGGCATGTGGCCTGGGTTGCTCTCCTGTCTCACGGGGATTTGACTCCTACACAGGAGTCGGGCCTGTCATCTGTTGACAGAAATCACTGAACAACGCACCTCTGTCATCAATAGTTGGTTACCCACCTTGCTGCTTTTGCTGATGGGTGGCCCTGGGCACGTCAGCCAGTCCATGGATGTCTCTCCTGGT
This sequence comes from Plecotus auritus, assembly GCF_963455305.1. Classification (NCBI taxonomy): domain Eukaryota; kingdom Metazoa; phylum Chordata; class Mammalia; order Chiroptera; family Vespertilionidae; genus Plecotus; species Plecotus auritus. Next base: position 173,271,375 of record NC_137773.1, on the reverse strand, counting down.
CTACTGCGGAAGGGTGGACGGCTCTGGGGGTTCTGCCCTGGCGGGGGCGGGGAGGTGGGGGTGGGAGAGGAAGTTCTTGCTGAGAATAAAGGCTCCTCTCTCACCTACTTTGTCAACGCAGCCCCTCCCTTGCTCAAGTCCTGTAGGTCCAGGTACCCAGGAGAGCAGAACGCTCCTTCTGTTTATGTAACTGGCTGCTTCCCCTACCAGGTGTGGGGCCAGGGCCCCTCTCTCCTTTGTGGCATCACCAGCACCCCCTGGCAAGATACCTCGCAAATTGTAATTGCCCAACACAGCTTGTTTGAATTGAATTTTACTACTGACTTGGCGGCTCCAGAAAGAATGGCTGGTAGACTTACCCGCTGTTGGTATTCGTGTATGGTGCAGATAAATTGGTTGTTTACCTGCAGAGAGTGAGTACAAGGGGTGCATCTTAAGAAATATCTGATTTGCCAAATAGAATGGCCCAGTGGGCACCATCGTGGCACCGACAGGTCCAAATGTCTTCCTAACCACAGCTGCCGAAACACCTCTAGGAGGATGTTGGAAATTGCCTTGGAAACAAGCAATTCAATTCGAATTGAAGAGGGTCATGAAGCCAGAATGGATGGGGGCAGGGATGTTGAAAGACACCTGTGTCTGGCCCCACCTGCCCAGATGGGTATTCAGGGAGGTAGGGGCCAGGTCCAGGCATCTGCATATGTAACAAACCACCCAGTGGTTGAGATAAAGGTGGTCCTCAGAATGGAGCTTGAGAAACACTGACAGCACCCCCCCTCACCCTCCCCCCATTCATTAACAAAAAGAAAACTGAACAGGTGAATGAATGGCGGCACTGCGATTCCTGAAGAAACATTGAAAAGCCTGGCACAGTGTTCCAGAGAATGGCACCCACCACGGAATTCAACTTGAACAAAGTACATATTTTCTAGGTGAAGTTCAACATGGAAGGTCAATGTTCTGGTTTTCCATTGCTGCATAGAGAACAATCTGTAGCTTAAAATAACTTCCTTATGTTGCTTTTATTTCGGGTCAGGAATTTGGGAAGGACTTGGTGGCAGTTTGAGTCTGACTCACGGGCCATCGTCCGCTGCGCCGATGGAGCTGGGGGGCCTGCCTCCAAGACGGCCTCTCCAGTGACAGGGCACTCCTCGGCCTCTCTGTCCACGTCCCCTAAGGCAGGTGGTCTCAGTGTGGCTGTGCTTTTTCCTGGCGAGTCACTTTCTGTCTTTTTTTTTTTTTTTAATCCTCACCCAAGGATATTTTTCCATTGATTTTTAGAGAGAGTGGAAGAGAGAGGGAACGACAGAGAGAAATATCGATGTGAGAGAAACACATCCATCGGTTCCCTCCTGCACGTGCCCCACCAGGGCCCGGGCCGGGGAGGAGCCTGCAACTGAGGTACATACCCTTGACCGGAATTGAACCTGGGACCCTTCGGTTCACAGGCCGACGCTCTATCCACTGAGCCAAATAGGCTAGGTCTGGCGGGTGACCTTCAAGGAGCGGGAACTGGAAGTCACAGGCCAGGGAAGGGCTGGTGTAAGGGGCACAGGGGCACTCCGCTGCGTGACCTGGCCACAGCACGCCTGCACCTGCCCAGGTCCGAGGGGGCGTAGGAATAAACACCACCACCTGATGGGGTGTGGCAAGGTCTCAATGCAAAAAGGGCCTGTGGTGGGGGGTTGTGGACGCCGTCCCGGGAAAACACCCTTTGCACACGTGACTGGCGGGATTGGGCCAGCAGCGCCCAGAGAAGGCAGCCTGGGTCGAGGGTCGTCTCCTACGTGTAGCTGAGGAACCAGTACGTGTCAGGAATGACAGCGTCGGTGGTGGAATGTTCCAGCACAGGCGGAATCTCCATATCCTCTGAGTGCTCACTCCGTTTCTCTGCATGTTTCCTTGGCATTTTTGAGGAAAGTGCCCGTTTTCACTTGTTCTCTGTCCCATTCGCCTTCTTGAACGGGGTTCCAGGCCCGTGTGCACGTGTCCAGCGGTCAGTTCTGAATCCGGACTCTGGCCCCTCGAGTCTAAAGCATTCGCGCAGCCGTGTCTTTCCCCCTCCGCAGGGTCGCCTCTTCTCCAATCATACTTCAAAACCCAATTTCACTGCTGTGTTAGCGGTGGCTCTTCCCTTTTGATTTCTGCTTTCCTCACTCGTTTGCATTGGGTGCCATCCCATCAGCCACCCTGACTACCAGTTACGCTTTATTACACGAGAGCGTAAGAGAATTGCATTTCCCCTCATTTATAAATGCCGTAGCGCATCTGCAAGCAGCCTCTGCACGGACCGCACCGAGCGCCCCGAGCTTGTTAGCGAGCCCACGGATCGCACCGCTCCCTCCTTCCGGTCAGACTTTATGCTGCACAGCAATTTCACACTTAGAACTGCCCCCGTTGGCTTGTCTGTTTTAAATGTCATTTGCTCCTATTTATAAATGTGGAATGAGCTTTACTTAAATTGGATTTCTTGGTTCCGAGCCACTTGTGATTTTCCTAATGACCAGAGAACCACAGAGCAGAACAGGCGCAGGAGGAGAAGGGAGGCTCGGGCAGACAGGGCGTCCCAGCAGCCGGGAGTGGCTGAAGCCGCCTTGTTCGGCAGGAGTGGCCAATAAAGGAAACGTTTCCCCAAGGAGTTGCGGTGGCCTTTAATTGCCCTCCTCTCCCGTGGGTCTGAGACACGGGGCTGAACAACAGGCGGTCAGTTTCTCTGCCTGGGGTCTTGGTCCCAGGCTGGGCTTACCTGGGTCCCGGCCCTCAGGGACTTAGGAGGGACACAGGCAGGCTGCCTGGGGTGCAGGTAACTGAGGAGGCTGGATGGAGACCAGCCTCGGTGCCCTCGTGGGAGCCGAGCTCGCGTGCAGGGGCCTGGCTGTCGGGGGGCTGTTGACGCCGTCCTGGGAAGAGGGGCGACGTGAAAGAGGCTGACCCAGGGCCCCCTCCACCGTCATGGACTCTGGGACAGGGGATGGGGGATGGCATTCGCTGTGGGATTTTCCCAGGAGAGCAGAGCGCTAGGCAGCCCTTCTCGCCTGGAGCGCATCGAGTCTCAGAACCGACTTGTGGAAACGCTGTGATGGACACGCTGTTGGGAAGGACTGGGAGCTACTGGGGCTGCTGCAGAGGAAGGATTTTCTCTGGCTTCTCCCTGCCCTTGAGTTGAAAATCGCTGCGTCAGAGCAGACATGGGTGCTGGGGTGCTGAGCGTATCTAACGCAGGTCGTTTTTTTGGAGGAAATGCCCCCTTTTCTTCTTGACTGGCCCGGGATGGGCCATCCACCCCAGGCCCCCCCGGCCCATCCCCGGCCACACGTCGTCGGGAGGAAACGTGCCAGCCCACGGGCACCATGAACCGTTTATTTCTTCATCGGCGTGGCGGTGCCACAGCTGTTCCTTCTGTGACACTGGTACTCAGCAGCTCACGTGGTTTACGTATTATATTTGTGTATGAATGACGTTACCAATGAGATTGCTGCCTGAGCTGGTTTTGCTCATTGAGTAGAGTGTTGGGCCATGGATTGAAGGGTCCCAGGTTCCATTCCGGTCAAGGTAGTTCATGTGCGGGAGGCAACCAATCGATGTGTCTCTCTCACATCAATGTTTCTCCCTCTCTCTCTCTCTCTCTCTCTGCCCCCCCGCCCCCCTTTCCTTTCCTTTCTCTCTAAAACTCAATGGAAAGATATCCTTGGGTGAGGATTAACAAAACAAAAAAAGAGAGAGAGAGAGAGAGAGATTGCTAATAGTTGACCATTTCAACCTCTAAAAATGGCCATTTTGTAAGTTTCAATGTAGTATATATCATACAAGGAAATGATAAAGTAAGGGCATGTAATACCATTGGAATGTAAGGGATGCATTTCTGTGACACAGGTGTGGGTGGTCTTATGGACGCTGGTGCACTGAGTAATGGTCGTTCTTTGCTGAGAGACCGTGTGTGGCAGTGGTCAGCCCTGGGCCACCCGTGCTCCAGGCCGATGCTCTGCTTCCTCACCAGCTAGCCGGTGTTGGGGAAAGTCCTGGGCCCCAGTTTCTCCATCTGAAATGAGTTGGTAAGAGTGCCTACTGCCCGGGATTGCTGAGCAGGCCACGCTAGAGGTGCCGGCCTTGCCAGATGCGTCTCCCACCGCGTCCCCTTGAAATTCCATCTCTGCACTCTCTACGCGGGTGTCCTGGGATCCCGGCTGCCGCCGAGTTCCGTCTCTGCATCGGCTGTTTTCTCCAGAACATTCTCCCCCTACACGCTGCCCATGGGGCTCCTCCCGACGCCAGAATCCTCAGGCCACGCCCTGTTTTCTGAGCTGCTCTTGGCATCTCTGACCGGTCATGTTGGTGACCCTTAGACTTTCATGAAAACCTGTCACTACCCGATGGCAGCTGGGGTTTCAGAGGGAGATGCGTGGGAGTTTGATCCCTCTGTCGTTTGACTGTGAGATTCGTACGGGCAGGAAGAAAAACATTTTTGCTCACCATTGCATTCTGGGGGGCCTGGCGTATAGTGGGGACTCAGAAATATTTTACAAATGAAGAGGCATACGTTATAACAGTTCTACGTATTTCAAGGCTTTAATGAAAGTCCTGTATTTCTGATAAAATAATGATATGGGAAGCCTATCATTGTGTATAAGCAGTGTGTATATGTGTTTGCATAAGAATAATTGATACGTGCCCAGCCAGGGTGGCTCAGTGGTTGAGCACTGACCTATGAACCAGGAGGTCACAGTTTGATTCCCGGTCAGGGCACATGCCTGGGTTGTGTGCCCGATCCCCAGTGTGGGGGGCGTGCAGGAGGTAGCCGATCCATGATTCTCTCTCATCATTGATTCTATCTCCTCCCTCTCCCTTCCTCTCTGAAATCAATTAAACGGATATATCTTTTTTAAAAAGAATAATTGATAAACATACCAAGTTTCACAAATTCGCTCTGGGCCTTTTGCGCAGAGCGGTGGGTGGGCGGTCACCACAGGCTCAGAGCAAGCAGGGTCAAAGGTCAAGCTCAGCTCAGGACTGGTCCGCTCGGTGCTCTTGGCAAAGTTCGTTTCTCTGAAACTCAGTGTCTACTCCTGTAAACTGGACATAAATAACAGTACCTGAAATCTATGGGCTGACGAATGTCACTCCAGAATTCACACGGGGGAGTCCTAACCTCGTGTGAATCTTTGGAAAGGGGTCTTTACAGGTGCAATCAAGTGAGATAACAGTGGGGGGGGGGGTCCTACTCCAGCGTGACTGGCGTCCTCCTGAAAAGGGGGGATTGGGATTTGGAAAAACCCATACAGGGAAGATGGCTGAAGAGACAGACAGAAGATGGCTTTCCACAAGGCCGGAGAGAGGGCGGGGGAGAACCCTCAGCCCAGAAGGGGCCGGCCCTGTTGACCCTTGATCTGGGACCTCTGGCCTCCAGGACTGTGCGAGGACACGTTTCTGTGGGGCTTGGTTTTTGCAGCCCTATCAAACGAATACACTGAATGCGCTGGTTTGATGACGGTGGTGTCAACCGAAATCTCACAGCATCTCATGGAAGGAAGCACTGGGTTTTCCCGCTCCGGGCCTGTGGGTTTGCTGCAGTTACCCAGACTCCGGGCCGGCTGGGTTCCCATCTCCTCTTTGTGCCCGTGACTGGCAGCTCCCTGGGGCATGTCCTCCCGGGAGAGGCAGGGGAGGAGCCCAAGCAAACGCCACAGCTCGTGGAGAGCCGTTCCGGGCCGCGGGCCTGGGAGCCTTCCGTGGGCCAAAGCAAGCCGCCTGGCCAAGCCGCCTCCAATAGGCAGGACCATACTGGTATATGTCCTCTGTCCTCTGTCCTCTGTCCTCTGTCCTCTGTCCTCTGTCCTCTGTCCTCTGCAGCAGGAGGCAGGGAAAGTCACGTAGAAAGGGAGGGGAGTGACGGTAATCTAACGGCCCACAGCACCCGCACAGCCATCGAACAGGACCTGCAGGCGAAGCTCTCAGCACGGGGCCTGGCATGCCGTGGGTGCGCGATAAACGGCCACTGCCATTGCTGTTTTTATTTTTGAACAAATCCCAGTGCTTATCTTCCGTTGCAGGTCTACACGGACATGTTCCTTCCGCACACGTAGAATTAGCTGAGTAAATAGCATGAATATTGGGTTAAAGAAAAGCCTCTGCAGACCACATTCTCACAGCTGTGATTAATTCTGCTCAGTTCTTCTAAATTGCATGTGTGCTCCAGTGGATCGGAGCAAGAGAGATGATTTCAAGCTGATGTTTCTCCTTAAGACAGCGAGGTCACAATTAAACATCCTTTTTCCTCCCTCTTCTTTGGGGAGAAAAAAAAAAAAATCGAAGTCTCTTCCACTGTATTGTTGTGAAAGGACACATCAATGTCTGAATCGATCGCTGAATTTTCCCAAAGCGCCATCGGGACAAAGTGTTAAACGTTCTGATTAAGTCTGTGATCGGTTAAGCTAGAAATCCATAGAGTCGCACGCCACACAAGGTTGAATGTGTGGCACGCAGCGCGTCTTAATTGTACCCATCTATCACTTCCCTCTCTTCCTAGATGCATAAAGTTATCAGAATCTGGAAACGCAAACATTTTTATTTCCTCTGGCTTGGTCGGGCTTTGTCCTCTCTCTTGCTGTCGTGGGTCTGGTTTTGACTTCAATATTTGTCACACGACCTTCATGAGTCACGTTCATTTAAAGAGTCACAGGCAATTTCTTTGCCAGGAAGGCTATTGGAATCAAATTTTACACCAGATCTTTTTGTGGTAAGAGATGTTATTAGTGATTATTTTTACATCCAAGCACTGTTTCCCCTTTTCCTTTTCGTACATCCAGGTATGACAGGCAGTGCGTGAGGTTTGTGTTTTTCATCGTGGGTGCTTATTGTTGCTTCTTATGCTCATAGCTGGCACCAGTTGCTGTAATGTTAAAAATTAACCAGCTGGCGTGGCTCGGTGGTTGAGCATCGACCTATGAACCAGGAGGTCCCGGTTTGATTCCCGGTCAGGGCACATGTCCGGGTCATGGGCTCCATCCCCAGTGTGGGGCGTGGGAGGCAGCCGATCAATGATTTCCTGCTCATCGCTGATGTTTCTATCTCTCTCTCCCTCTCCCTTCCTCTCTGAAATCAATAAAAATATATTTAAAAATAATAATAAACAGGAAGCTTTAAAAAAATTAGAAATGGACTTCTGAGATGGCCACTGCCTTCGCTGTATTGTGTTGCAGGGGTCTGAAGTGTAAGGCCTGCTCCTGACTTGTTCCCTGTTGAGTGAGACCTACTTGTAGGACGGGGAGCGTTTAACTCCAGGGCAGGGGATGGAAGCAAACAGATTCCTAATTAGCAAACTGAGGTGTGGCCTGCAGCGGGCCAGATGCTGGGAAGAGTAAGTGGAACTTGGTGTGCGTTGAAGAAGATCTGGAGTCAGTCCCTGTAGCTGAGAAAACAAGCCTCGTCAATAGAGGGCCAGAGACCAAAACTTCCCAGGCAGAAGTCTGCGTGGGTTCCACCTGCCACACCACCTCACGCCCCCAGGAATTCTCCCGAGCAGGTCTGAGAACCCCAGGCCGGCCTCCCGGCTCGTAAACCGCCGTCGGGCATCAGCTCCGCTAGACGTTGTTATTCTAGATGTCTGTGGGAGGAAGAACCGTGCATTGTGTGCTGCGCTCTGGGCACGAAGCTTCTCAGATTGGGTAAGAAAACAAAGCCTTGTTGAAGCGTAACTTCAATTGCATTGAGTGCTTACCCCGGAGGGCGTGGGGAATCTTTCATCTCATTTCGTGTGAATCCTCCCAGAGACCCATTTTCGGAAGACACACTGAGGCCCGAGGAGGACGGGTGGGCAGCGTGCCCGGTGGTGGGGCTGGGAGTCCACCTCCTTCGAACCCGCGTCTGCCCTCCGGCAGCAGCCTCCCTGCCCTTGGGCGTTTATGGAGCCGCCCTGTGTCCTAGGGGAGGCGCTTCTGCTTAAACTGACCCTGGGGGGTTCTTGGTGAAAGGATTTTACAAAAAAGGGCACTGACCGAGGGGCACAGAGGGCGGTCCTGGAGCCTGATTAGAGTTTGGTCAGACAAGTCTTCATCTGGGTGGAAAGACCCTGGTAAGGGAGGTGGGGAAGTCCAAAGGGTCCCCGTCCCTCTGCTGAAGGGAGGACTCCACTGCCTAAGTGACCCACGTGGGAGGGGAACCCGCCCTCAGAACCCCGTGGTGTGTACCTCGGCGAATCTTCCGTGGTGAGTACTTCCTGGCGTTCCCAGCAGCCTGGGAACAGGGGCGTGGCATAGGCAGCTGGTGTGGTTCCCCAGGCCCTGCTGGCAGGCGTGGGATCCAGCCTGAGACGGATGGTACCCGGGACAAGCCGCCCGGGGGGGAGCAGGGCTCTCGGTCCCCTGGAAGCATCACAAGTTCCCATCCTGACTAATAGCGCTTGGCGACCGTTCATGGCCAACCGGGGCGGTTCTAACCACAGGGGAGCAGCAGACACTTGGGTGGGAGAATGTGAGGACGGAGCCGGCAGGTCCGATGACTGATTTACAGACAGGTGAGGGCGCAGGCGGGATGACGGAGGGGCTGGTGCTGGGCGCAGGCTCCAGGTGGGCGGCTGGAGGAGGCTATTGTTCCATCGTGGGATGGGGCCGGTCCCTGGCGGCATTGGGAAGCACGCAGTGTTGGTCTCTGGTAACCCTCGCCTCCCTGTCACTGCGCCCCATTGTGAAGGGCTCCTTCCCCGTGCGCGGCCCTCACAACAGCCTCCCTGTCTGGCGTGTCCAGGCGGCAGGCCTCCCGCCTTTGTTTTCCCAGAAAAGGCTCTTCGGAGTCGTCCGTGTACCAACCTGCCTGTGATGATGATGATGATGATGGCTAGAAGTCCCGTGGGACTCCAGCCCGTGTAAATGAATCTGTAGTTTTAAAAACACACACACGTTTATTTTTTGAACGTGTTTTAGATTTACAGGAAAGGTACAAACATAATAGAGAAGGTTCTGGTAGCTCTACTCCACTTGCGCTGGTCATACGCAACATCGCCTATAACCACAGTCCAGTTGGAGGAATAAGCCATTGAGGAGAGACTGTAGCACTTCCTGTATAATAAAACCCTAATATACAAGTCAGCCGAATGGTGGAATGACTGGTCACTATGACACACACTGACCACCAGGGGGCAGATGCTCAACACAGGAGCTGCCCCCTGGTGGTCAGTGCGCTCCCACAGGGGAGCGCTGCTCAGCCAGAAGGACCCCGAGGGGGATGTCCGCCTGCCGGCTTAGGCCTAAGCCAGCAGACGGACATCCCCGGAGGGGTCCTGGACTGCGAGAGGGCACAGGCCAGGCTGAGGGACTCCCCCCTCCCCCCACCCCCCACCCCAGTGCACGAATGCCGTGCATCAGGCCTCTAGTTGTGTATGAGAGGAGAGAAGATGACCAAGCCTGGCGTGGCTCGGACATCTTCCCCAGAGCCATGGGCCATGGCCAGGCAGGAGAGGCCGTGTGCTGGGGACGTGGCTGCCACATGGACGGCTGTTCCCACAGCAGAGGACACAGCCAGCATTCCAACTGCGGTCTCCTGACCATGTGTGTGGCACGGACCCTGCCCGGTGACCTTGGGGAGGGGGCGAGAAGCCTTCTTCTCCAGCTCAGTCTCTGAAGCCACATTGCGCTGTTCGCCGCAGCTGCCCGAAGCCCTTGCTGTCCGGGGGCTGTTGAGATTCGGGGACCCAGGCTGGCTGTCTGCGCCCCGTGACAGGGACCTTCTTCCTCCTGGGCCTGGACAGCCGTGTGGCTCTGAGCAGCCAGGACCGAGGAGCCTGGTGCCCTGCGGCTCCTCCTCGGTGAGGGGCTTTCATCTTTCTAGAAAAAAATATATACATTCCTTTTTAAATGTTATTTTATTGTTGACAGTCTTACAGATGCCCCCCAATTTCCTCTCTCCTCCCGCTGCCTCCCAGCCCCTGCTCCACCCCAGGCCTTTCCCACACTATTGCCTGTGTCCATTGGTTCTTTTCATCTTTGGCAGCACAGCGGACACTGCCCCGAGGCAGGAAGCCAGCCTGGTCCTACAGCAGTGGGAACCCGGTGGGGACACGTGGGGTTCCTCCACAGGGGGTGCCAGCCAGGACACCAGAGCCGAAAGATACATGGAAAGGACTTTGCTAAATAGTGAGCACTTTTTCTTTTCTCCTCACCCAAGGATATGGTTTTGTGGATTTTACAGAGAGGGGAGGGAGAGGGGGAGAGAGAGAGAGAGAAACATCGATGTGAGAGAGGAACTTCCATTGGCCTCTCAGATGTGCCCCAAACAGGGATTGAACCCACAACCTAGGTAGGTGCCCTGACGAGGAATCGAACCCGCCACCTTTGGGTGGACAGGACGATGCTCCAATCAACTGAGCCGCCTGGCCGGGGCTAACCCGTGAGCACTTTTGATGTCGGGTGATTTCTTTGCTGCCATTGCCGGCCGGGTCTGGATTGCTCAGTTTCCACTGAAAGCTGCCGACACTTTGATTTAAAAGCAGCACTGTCATTCCACACCGTCGGCCAGCGGCAGGTTCTCCTCCTCCCGCAGACTCCGGCACCTGACACTCAGGCCGAGGGAGTGACCAAGAAAGCTGGACCCGGTCACTGCGGGGGACGGCTTTTCCAGGTCCCAGAGGACGCGGTCCACGGGTCAGGGGCTTCTGGTCTCTCCGCTCCCGGAGGCGGCCCCGGTGTGTCGTCAGCACACGCCGAAATAGCTCACGGCTCGTTCTACCTGTTGTTTTTAAAAAAGCAGCATCGAGACGCTTGGCATAGTTTGCTGAGGGGGCCTGGCAGGGCACACCACAGGGAGGGGCAGACCGCGGGGAGGAGAAAATGCGTTTCCCATGAAGGATGGCCGGTTAGGACATGTGTGCGTTGCTTATGGATGTAAATGAGAATATTTGGAGGCTCCGTGGTATTATTCCGCAGCCCTTTACTTATTATTCATGGCTTCATTATGGCCCCTTTTATTCCCACACACATCCAGGGCGGCGGAGGGGAGGAGCAGGTGCTGGGTGAGCCTTCGAGAGCGCAAACATAAAACTCGCCATATATTTTCGTTATAGGTGCCTGCATTTTTCCTCCCATCAAATCTCGCTTCTCCATTTCAGCCACATAAATGGTTGTCATAGTGACATTTGCTTCCAGGCGCCCTAGCTTTGGCGCGAGGCTCCGTAGGACGCAATGACCATAAATCCAGCTCCACTGTCCCCGCTCCGCAACCAGTTAGAACCCAGGCCCGCCTGCCCGCCGCCACCCGCGCCTGAGGCCGCAGAGCAAGTGACCAGGACGCTGAAACTGGGCCACGCCTGGCCCTGGGTCTGAGCTCCTCAGAACGCTGCTGTTCATTTCCAGAGGAGAGTTTGCCAGTTCAGCTTTGAAAAGGTCATGCAGCCAGTCAGAGGCTGGAGTCCTGTGATTCCGCCGTCGAGTAGGAAGTTTTATTCCTTGTAGGAATCCCTGCAGATCTCGAGTCTGGAGCAAGCATGTCAAACTCGGGGCCGGCGGGCCACGTGCCTCCTTTATTAAACGGGCCATTCCTAGATGGAAATGACAGCCCCTTCTATAGTCCCGAAGAAATGGAAGGACGGGCCGTTCCTAGCGGGAAAGGTTTTCTGGGGTGAATGGGAAGCTATTCCTAGAAAGGACTGGCGCTCAGGAGCCAGTCTCTGGATGGAGGTGGTATTTATTTTCCCTTCCCGCCATCAAACGCACCGCTGAGCGAGGCGGGCACAGGTCCCCAGCCCCGTGTTCCTGCCGCCACCGCTCTCCTCACCCGCTGTCGCCGAACACGCACGGCTTCAGGAAGCCGAAAGGACCCCGGCCTTTCGGAAAGTCCTTTATGGGAACTTAAAATGTGCACATTTACTTGTGACCTTTGGGCACAGGTGACCCCTACCTTCTAGGGCAGACGCCAGAGACTTGCTGTTGCCTCTCACAGGATGTGAAGCACGCAATAGACATCTTAGCGTTTTCATGTTCAGGGCGGCTGTGAGCCGGGTCTGGAGCCGCTGGCCGGCTGTGCCGAGAGGGGAAGGTGCCGACTCGGGAAGCATCAGGGCCCCTCTCCGCCGTGGCCTCGGAGGGCCATCCTGGGACTGTCGGTCGGTATTGACGTTGCTGTTGAAACTCTTTTTGAGTGAGTGGAACTGGATCTTTTGTCCATCACCAGAAGCATGTGGGCACTTAATAAGAGCCAAATCAATACCTTCCCTGATATTAGCAAGTAGACCAGGCCCTTCCCAGAGGGCTCCAGGGAGAGACCCTCCACAGCTGTGCTTTATTCGACGGAACCGGGAGCACAGACCTCGTAGTAGCCCAAGGACCCTGGACGCTGCTGCGTGGATGAAGCCGTTCTGAAATCTTGGGCCAAGTCAGACTGTGTTCACCGGGATCATCCCTTCCGGAGGAATCTGGTGTGTGTTGGGGGAGGGGACATCCTGCAGTTAGTACTGTTGTTGTTGTTGTTGTTGTTTTTTAGTTTTCCTATATGTAGCCATTTCTGGTTGAACTTGATCAGCCAGGATTCCTCTCGGCCACATGCCCGCTCCGTCCGAGGTGGCTTGGCTTCTGGGTTTCCGAACTCAAAGGAATTCTCCCAATTTCTGCAGAGCATTACCAGGCGATGAGTCAAAAAGGAAACGTCACGAACCCGTTCTCGAGACCCCCACTCACGGGCATTCCGCCCCTGGACGTGGCGACAGCCGCTGGGCGGCCTGCTCTCCCCAACAGAGACTCTGTCTAGGGAGGAGAGGACATTGAGAGGTGGGAGGAAGCTGACGCTGGAATCCCTTCAGGTGGCGTCAGGCTGTTGAGCGGGAAAAGCCAGAGCCGGCCGTGGAAACGTGGGGATTTTTTGGTTGAATGGTCTCGTCCCGCAGCACAGAGTCCCCGCTGGCCTTTGCGGGGTGCTCAGCAGGCATCGATCGGGCCTCCTGTCGGCTTGAGAAGGACAACCTGCCTCAGTCAAAGTCAATCATGCAGGGACACTGGCTGGGCTGCGGTTCGAGGCTCAGCTCCCCTCCTTACGGAGCCTGGATCACGTCTCCGAGTTTAGAGGTTCCTCGGTGAGTGCCCGTCACCGGCTTGTGGGCGCACCTGCAAAGAGTCTCAACTGAGGTGTGTTCTGGGATGAGGAAGTGGAAACATGTGGAGAGAGCCCACTTCCAGACCGCCCGGAGGCCCTGCTCGGAGCCCCCTGCGTGAGGCTTCCTGGGCAGAGGGCAGTGACCTGCGTTCCCACAGGCTGCTCGGAGCAGGACCCACCCGGCTCTGTCTGTGCCTAACGGGTTCCCGAAACGTCTCCCAGTGAGTCATACGCAGACACGAATGCTCCCCGCGTGGCCTCTGGGAAGCTGTATCCCTGAGAAGAGGCCGAGGCCAGCTGCCCACGTGGGCACAGAGCTCGCGGGCATTCTTCTGGCTGCCCCAGCGGCCTCCCCCGCCCCTGGGCACGCGAGCAGGGCGTCTGCAGGAAGCAAACGCCAGACACCGAGGCTGGGCTCAGGTCCCTGTGCGCTTCGCGTCCTTCGCGATGGTTGACGTTTGGACACGGAACTTGGCAGCATTAGAATGGCATGTAGCAGCCCGTGATTTCCAGAGCTGGTTGGGGGTGGGGAGGGCAAAGCAAAAGGACACTGTGGGGGAAGCGGACCTGACAGGGTTGCGTGCAAAGGTGAGGACAGTACACTGTCCACCGCGCTGTAGGAAAGTTCCCCGAGAGGCCCCTGGAAACATACTCACATGCGGGGAAGCCTTGCTAGCAAGACCAAGGGTCATGTCTTGCGGTCTTGGAAACGTAGGCAGGCACGAGACTGAGGCCACAGAAGCCAGGTCCTCCTGTTCGAAGAATTAAACAATAATAAGGGACGCCGGCTTCCCAGGCATTCCGCTCGGGACTTAGTAATTACTTTCATCCCGAAAGCATCCCAGGAAGCTTGATTTTATTGCTTGCAAAGGAGAAGTGCCCTCCAGTTATCTGAGAAAAGCCCGTCGCATGCACGTTTATCACGGTATTGACCTTCAGACAATAAAGCGAGGGGTCCAGGCTCCGTGAAGGCATATTAGGTTTGTGCAGGGGCTGTCGCTGGGGAGCAAGGTGGGGGAGGAATAGGAAAACTGAAGCCCAGAAAGCAATTCACATGCATTTGGGTTCTTTTATTTTGTTCCGACTCAGAGAGGCCCGTCGTCATTATGGAAGGTAGGTAGCCCTGTGCCCAGTGCTCGTGTGGCTTTCTTTGGGGGGCAGCTTCCGTGTGTTGGGATGTGCAGAAGGAAAATAAGGGGGTCCTATATAATAAAAGGCTAATATACAAATTGTCCCCCCCTCGGGAGTTCAACCGACCAACCGGGAGTTCGACTGCTCGCTATGACATGTGCTGACCACCAGGGGGCAGCGCCGAACGAAGGAAGGACCCTGCTGGCAGCCGATCGGCCCTGATCACCAGCCAGGCCTAGGGACCCTACCCGTGTACACATTTCGTGCACCGGGCCTCTAGTTTTAAATACAATGACAAGTTTCGTGCTGAAATCTTAGATATCCAGAGAAGGCTTAGGTAATCAGAGCCTTTAAATGGAGTTCCAGCCCTCGACCCTAAATCACAGGCTGGCTGGCAGGAAGCGCTATGACAAGGAAAGACTCCTTTCTCCTCTGAAATACATTTTGTGAGTCAAGCCAGCTCTGGTCCGTACGTCGAGACGTGAGCCTGGGGTGTGGGATTTGGAGAGGCGAGTGGTTTCTTTCTCTCTCTCCCTCTCCTTTCCTATCTGAAGTCAATAAAAATATATTTTAAAAAATAAAATTACATCAAATCAAATTTCCCTGAGTTTACGGTGCACATACACTTAGAACAGAGGAACCGCCCCCCTTGCCTTCCCCGTCCCCTCCCAGGGGCCCAGCGGGAGGTTAACAACTGGACCCCTGGACCCGGGACGGCCAGCTGCTGGCCCACAGCTGGCAGACAAGGTGCCAGGTGCTGTCTCCCAAGGAGGGTTCATTTGTCTCATGTTTTAATCTGACAGAATCTGGCCATGTCGTTGGGTATTCCTCGGAGGTGGCTAGGCGGTTTTTGGTCGACATAAGGAGAGGAGGTGGAGTGTACTTTGGGGTTATTTGAATGATAAAGCGGCAAGCTGGAATTTGTAGAAAGCCTGCCTTTCTGGTGACCGGAGTAACATTCACACAGAGAAAGAGCATTCGGCAGAGAAACAGCGATGAGGAAGGAGGGCGGCATCGTGTTTCTGGAAGATTCCGTTTGTGGTGGTCTCGGCGGGGAGTACAGAGCCCCCACGCACACGTACTGGCGTGTGATTATTCTGCCCTAGTGACTCCGCGTTTCAGACACGGCTCCTACTGGTGTGGGGTGGTTCCTCCTGTGAGAGAAACACAGACCCTCCCATCCTTAACTGAAGACCAAATGTTTTCACTGAAAAAAAAATCACACAAAAAATAGTAGGTACTTAGTGTAAACATTACAATAAGTGGATCAAATTGACCATTTTTCCCCTACCTTGAATCCCGATCACAGATTTTCCGATGTAAGCGCTGGTAAGCTGCTGGGATCGGTGTTGGATTTGGGGGAAGGAGGCCCTAAAAGCGTGTGTGTACCTATTCCCGGTATTGTGGGGGGTCCTCCAATTAAATTCGTACCGGACAGAACCCTCCAGAGCGTGCGCCGGCTGCAGACCCGCCTGCCAGCACAGTGGGCCTTTCGCTAACACTACGCGCCTCATCTTTGCCTTGTTCCCTGTGAACATGGATGGACAGGGATCAACTGGGGGGGAAGGAGGGGTTTCTTCCATGGACTCGGAGGGAAAGCATCTCTCTCCCAGGCAAAACAGCTCGCCCGATTGCAAGCGTCCCCTGAGCACACATCTCCGTGGGATTCTGAGGCTGAACGCCAGCCTAGGTGCTCCGCCCCCTCATCAGAGAGGTGCTTTAGGCCTCCCCTGCGCCCTATGAGGGTGGGGTGCTGAGGAGAGGGGGGCTGTTTGCAGGGAAGGGGGTTGGGCGATGCCGGGAGACACTGCACATTCAGGCAAAGCCCCGCTGTCGGTGCTGAGCCTTTCCTGTCTTGGCACAGGCAGGGGGCTTCGGAATCTCCCCAGCTGTCAGGCGTGAAAGCTCAAGCGACTTCTTGGCCGCTGCCTGTACGTTGCGTGACTGACTCCTTTGATGCACCTGAGCTGCTCTCACAGTGGGTCCTCACAGGGCCTCCTGGACCAGAGGCAGAGCTCGGCTCCCCCTCCCCAGCCCCGGGGACGCCCTCCGGGCTTGTCTCCCTGGCCTTTGCTTGTTTGCAGCGTGAAATCCTGGGCTCTGTTTACGTCTGACAAGCTGTTTATCCGGCTAATCACTCCCAATTATGAAGCACTCAGCGGGGCCTTTGAAATGGAAGCCAAGGCTTATTAAAGACTCACTCCTGGGTCTTTATGCCCTCCTCTACGTGGCCTGTGATCTCTCTCTCTCTCTCTCTCTCTCTCTCTCTCTCTCTCTCTCAGCCCCTCGTAAGCAAAGTAAGTTTGGTTCTAAATTTCGGTCAGGTCATGGAGGGAGGAGAGACTGGGTGTGGTGCCATCTATGCAAACCGTGCAGAAAAGGGTGTGTGTCCCTGTCCGTGCGTGCAGGGAGAACAGATTCTTGTCACACACATGTGTGTTCATTTCATCGTGTAGAGAGGCCTCCTTCGTATGTCCGTCTGAAATCCCCTTGTCTTCCCAGGGAAGCCCTGGGCAGGTGAGGCTCGCGAGCCAGGCTCGTTCTGCGGGATGGCCAGCCTCCCTGGGCATTTGGTCTGGGGAATCTGTCTGCCTAAGGGCTGGAGCCGTGGTCGGCAAACTCATTAGCCAACAGAGCCAAATACCAACAGGACAACGATGGAAATTTCTTTTGAGAGCCACATTTTTTAAAGTTAAACTTTTTATAACGCCACTTCTTCAAAATAGACTCGCCCAGGCCGTGGTATTTTGTGGAAGAGCCACACTCAAGGGGCCAAAGAGCCGCATGTGGCTCGCGAGCCGCGGTTTGCCGACCACTGGGCTGGAGGGTGCGGCAAGGAGAAACCAGATCCGTGCGCAAGGCACCCGGCTGCCCGCCGTGCTTCATCCCAGCAGTGTTACAATAACATGGGTACCGAACAAAAGGAGAGGTTTTGTTAAGTTTTATTTTTCTGCCCGCTCTATCCAGAAGTTTCCATTGCCCGTTTGCTGAGTCATATGCAAGTCACCCCGTGATCCTTCTTTATACTTGGCAGCTTTAGAAAAAACCGAACTGCCCTTTACTTTCATCACACGCCAAGGCTCACAGGTACCCAGAGGCGTCAGGTCGGAAATAAATCCCATCTTCCTAGAATTACTGCAAGCAGGGATGGCCGCCCCGGGGGACTAGTTCAATATCTCAGGTTTTATTCTTTGCGATTACTTGTTTAGCTTCCTAATATCTGGGACATGCTATGGGGTATTTTCTCGTATTTTCTCTTAAAGCAAGCATTCAGAAGCGCTCAATGACAGGGGGAGGAGGTCCCTCGGGACGCAGGGAGGGGACCGGCATTTCAGAGTTCACACGCAGCGCCCGCCCACCCGGGCCCTCCGGCCTGGAGGACTGTGTTCAGCCGAGAGGGTCTTGGGGTGCTCACCCCCAAAGGGCATCAGTACAGTGCATTCGTGGTGTCATTTTCTTTCAGAGTAGGTAGGTTTTCCTTCTCGGTATAGACGAAAGCATCTATCACAAAGATTCTTCTGTCCCATCATGATTGTCTGCACCCACCGCGAGTGTGGAAGTGATGGGACCCTAATCATTAAGTGTCGAAGCTGCCCGAGTGTAAATTATTCTTAAAAGGAAAGGAACGGTTTCAAGGTCATGTCTGTCATAGCGTCCTTCTCACCTGAATCCTGGGGGTGCTCTGGAGTGGGGCCTGAAGGGGAAGTTAATTCACTGAAACGTAGGCACAGGCTCCTGTTGGTCATGCGTGGAGCATCGTGCATGTGACCTGCCCCTAAAGATGGGGCTCCCGTGAAGACGGGGGGTCTTGCACCATCCTCACCTCAGGCCAGGCCCCTCCCGGGAGGAGCTCCTGGCACTGCTGGCACTTTCATCTGCCTAAGCCACACGTCTGAAAGCACAGTGTTGTTTTCATAGGCATGGCAGGGATATTGATTCTTTTTTTATTTGTGGTAAAATACACATAAAATTGATCATGTTAGCCCTAGCTGGTCTGGCACAGTGGGTAAAGCGTGGGCCTACAGACCAAAGGGTCCAGGGTTCAATTCCAGTCAAGGGCTCATACCTTGGTTGCAGGCTCATCTCTGGACCAGGCCCTGGTTGGGGCTTGTGCAGGAGGCAACCAATTGATGTGTTTCTCTCACATCGATGTTTCTCTCTGTCTCTTCCTCTCTCTTCCACTCTCCCTAAAAACCAATGGAAAAATATCCTCGGGTGAGGATTAACAACAACAACAACATCCTATCTAATAAAAGGGTAATGTGCAAATTAACTGTCACTCCATCACAAAGATGGCGCCTATAGTGGCTGGGGTGCTGGACGCTGGTGGTATCACCCCAACGACCCGCACACCCTGGCCCGCAGAGGGAGGGAGGGTGGGCAGGCGGGCCTCTGGTCAGAGGCTGGCCGGGGCACAGGACACTGGCGTCATTGCAGGCCGGGCTGAGGGGACCCCTCCCCGCCCCGTGCACAAATTTTGTGCACCGGGCCTCTAGTAAATAAATAAAATAAAGCATCATCTTTAAATAAATAAAAATTAATCATCTTAAGCATTTTGACTGCACAGTTCAGTGACATTAAGTCCATTTAATGTTGCTGAAACACCTTGTTCTTAAACTGGTTTATGGTGGATTTCTATTTTCATTTTACTTAGCAGCATGTCTTAGAGATTTTCTCTTTAGCATTTTTTGTAGCTTTGCCTCATCCTCTTACCCTGGGATTGGCATCTCACGGTAAGCAGTTCTTCAAATCGTTTCTGTAGGTGCAGCCACAAATTCACTTCCAAGTTTTTGTTTTGCATGGAAACTGTCTTCACAACATCTGCTCGCTCTCCTGCTCAGTAACAAAGCACGATCCAGAGCCCTGTCGGGTAAAAGAGCAGCTTTCCCACTTTTCCCTGTTGCTGGAGGCCATGGCACGCCCGCTCGGTGGTGACCCTGTGCGTCAGAGGTCATCCTCTGTGCCATCTACATACGAAGAGACCGAGCATCAGGAGGCACTTGCATCCTGTGGGCAGGTGTGTGCACCCCCTGTGCGTGCCTTCCCCTCGGTTGCACAGGGAGCAGGGTCCCACCAGCTCCTGCTCCAGCCCCACCCCACCCAGTATCCCTGGGCGACAGCATCATGGCAGGCGCCATGGTCACCTGTGCAGCAGGTGAGGCTGTGGTCCCTGCCTCGGGCTGGCCAGCACATTATCCTCAAGAGCTGGCTCCCCGGCTCCGCAGCGCCCCCAGTCCCAGCCATTGCCCTGGCTGAGGGAGCCTCAGTAATGCCCTCAGGTACGCGGGGAGGGAGGAGGAGATTCAGTTCCAAACTGCTGAGCTGGCGCGGGGCAGGGTGGTGACTGCTGTCCCCGGACAGACGGACGGACACAGAGGACTTGAGCCCTCGCAGGCAGCAGGGCCTCTCTGTTCAGGTCAAACAGGTGGGGCTCAGGTGACGTCCATGGGACGGTTCTGGTGCTCTCTCAGGTCAGTCCGTCCCTCTGCGTTTGAGGGCACTGTTTTCGGAGTGATGTCAGCGCGCCCGCTGGAGGAAATACAGATGGCGCATCTTGAAAGCTCTGGGGCTCACGTGCCCTCATAATAATGTTCTGAATCGTCTTCTCAGGCACTTTATGAAATCTATTTAGGCCCGGGAGTCCATGCTATTGATTTTAATGTTGCTCCCGGAGATTGTTTTATGGTGTTTGGGTTTAGAGATTGTGTAATTGCAGTTTCTAATCAAATCCAGCCTCAGATTCTACCCTCCCCTCGGCCCGAGCTCTGTCCATCCCCAGGGGGCGATGGCGACAGGGGATACAAGGCTTTGTAATCGAACACTCAGAGGTCAGTCACTGGAAAAAATGAACCAGCATTCGCCTCCAAGGTCCCGGATGATGAGTTTGGGGTTTAAAAAACTCCTGTATTTCAAATACAGCCAGAATCAGCCTAATTGTCTGAACTGTGGACTTCCAAATGGGTGTCAGCAGACTGGCCATCGGCCCACGTGCGCATCTGCTGTGGGTTCAATCCCCAGCCCCAGTGGGGGCAGGTGCAGGAAGCAGCCAATCAATGTGTCTCTCTCACACTGATGTTTCTCTCTCTCTCTCTCCCTCCCGCCCTCCTCCTTCACTCTCTCTAAAAATCAATGGGAAAAATGTCCTCGGGTGAGGACTAACAAAAAGAAAAGAAGCACAGGCACAGCACCTGATGCTTCAAAATAACATGTGAGACCTCGGGGAGCTCCCAAGCTCTCCCGTCCGTTGCTGAGGTGGGACAGACAGAGGCCTCGCCGGCATCGCACTGCCCGCCCCGTGTCACCATGCGTGCCTATAACCAGCCCACGCGTGAGAACGCAGCACCCCCAAAGCTACTGCGGGCTCAGGGCCGGGTCCCAGACCTTCCGGCCTGGCCGTCCTCGCCCTCGGCACTCTGCTCACGGCCTCTGTGGCATGGCCCTGGTTCCGACTGTCTGGGGCAGGTGGCCTCACAAAGGAATATTCTTTTTTTTATGATTAGCATATCCTGCCTTCCTGTCATGCTCAGAAAGCAGAAAACGCATTGAGGACGGAGACACCCTGATGGTCTTGTCGCGGAGCCCGCTGTCGGTTTCAGAGGAGAACCATCCACGCTGAATTTAGAATGAATTACCTTCAAATGGCCCCGCTTCACGGCATCCCGCTGTAATCTGGGATACTGTGAGCCGCTTAACGTGTCGGGTGATGACACGTGTGGCCATTATGCGGCTCTCCCTCATTGAATGCGCTGGGCGCAACCCAAATCATAAACCAGCCAGCAGACAAAACATCGAATCTCCATGCCAGACCAGACCTCCCGTCCTGCCTCTGACACCAGGGTCGCCCGTGGGTAGTAAATTAAGATGGATGCAGCATAGAAGGTGCCTGCCGGGGCTGACGCACTGGGCCATGTCAGGACCGGAGACGGCTCTTTCGTTAACGACGCCGCTGTCTGTGATCAGAGCTGCGTGAGCATAACCACGGGTCCCTGTGCATGTAAGGAGAGGGGCTCTCTGTCCCTCAGACACTCTGGATTTTTTTTTGGTGTGAAGTGCAGTCACCTCCTTTACCCAAACAGCAGGATATCTGGTGCCAAGATCTGGGTGTGAAATAAACCAAGGAGAGCAGGCAGGCGCACACGGCCTGTCATGCTCACATGTCTCCGGGTGACAAGGAATCACCCATATGCTTTAATGTCACGCAGAGCAGAAGCCTCCTGGGGGGGGGGGGGTTGAAGCAGGTGGGGACTTAAGGTTGGAAATCCAGAGCCGAGAACCCCCAGAAAGCCTGGAGGTGCCCAGAGCCTGGGCTCCGGATGGTCCTCTGAGCCCCTCTGAGCCTCTGTCCATCACCAGGAAGGAGGAGGAGCCAGGAACCCCTGTCACCCGCACGGCCACCTCAGCCGCCTCTCGACAGGGACTGTGGAGAACGCTGCGACCCGGCCCTCGTGACACGGAGCAGCCACGCGGGCAGGACGGTGCCGGGGGTTACATGTCATTGTCTTGTGATTGTCAGCATCCTCAGTCGAGCATTTCTAGCCGCAAGGCTCCTGCAGGTCGCAGGGAACACAGCAGCGCCTGCCTCCTTGGTGCTGTCGGTGCAAGGGCAGCGCGTGAGGCTGCGGGAACAATCGTCAGGTCCCCTGGGGCCGGGCCATCGCGGACAATGCGGCGGGCGTTCTAGGGTCCGATAAGGGCTCCCGGGAAAATAATCATGAGAAGTCATCATCGCCAAAGCCACCCACCGTTCTCGTGCGCTGATTACACTGCAGGCCCCGTGCCAAGCGCTGTACCTCCATTACCGCGTTTTATTTGTTTCCTTTTCGAATGCCATTTGAGTAGGTAATAGAGTCACAATTCCGAAGAGCACCGATAAATATTCCCGTCCCCTGGCCATCAGCGCCAGGAGTGATGTGTGTGTGCCCGGGCAGAGTTATTCCATGCATACATAAGCACATATCCACATGTATCATTTACTCCTATCTGGTTTTCGTTCTTTCAACACACAGATGAAGACATCCAGGGCCCCCGTTCCACACTCGGCATTTTCGCTTAACAATGTGCTATCATGTGGGGTTCTCTCCAGGTTAGAACCATTAAAGTACCCATTTATTTTTGTTTATTTTGGGGAAGACGGCATTATACCCCATGCACGGTTTGGATGAGCATTATTTGTTTAGTCTTCTATTAAAAGCAGGGGTCCTCAAACTTTTTAAACGGGGGCCCAGTTCACTGTCCCTCAGACCGTTGGAGGGCCGGACTATAGTTTAAAAAAACAACTATGAACAAATTCCTATGCGCACTGCGGGCCCGGGACGCATCGGCTGCTAAGCAGGACAGGCAGCGGCACCCGACGGGCCAGATCAATGTCCTCGGCGGGCCGCATGTGGCCTGCGGGCTGTAGTTTGAGGACGCCTGATTAAAAGCCATGGAAATTTGTTTCCATTTGTTGGTGAACACAAATAGTGCTGCAGGGAGAAACCTCGCGTATAAGTCATCTTCCCCTGTGGGTACACACGCCTGGAAGAGGGATGGCATGTCCAGGGCGTGTGCCTTGTGATCTGGGCGCCGTTCCAGTGCCCCCCCTCTCTCCCCCCCCACCCCCCAGTCACATCTACCCACAGGGCCGGCCGCCACGTTCCACTCCCAGCACGGCAGGTCACCCAACTTCTGCACCGCTGCCGGTGAGCCGGGTGAAAGCTGGCATCTTCATAAAGTTACTCAGACATCCTCTTCTTGCAAATGGGTGTCTTTCTGCGCATTTGGTCATTTGCACTTGCATTTATATTTTTCCTCTATTTTGGGTCATCTCTCTGACTTCCACTCCTAAAAGTTCTTATTTCTGAAAGAGAAAGGTTAACCTTCAGTCTATGCTGTAAATAGCTGATATCCCCACCCCTCATAGGTGTGGCTTTGCATGCTAATTTTGAAAACTGGGTACCACTGAGTGTTTTATTAGCCTTTTGGGTTTTGGGGCGTGTCAGAGGGTGTCTCCCATGGTGGTGTGATGGAAACAGACCCCCATGTTGCCCCAGCACGTCCGTGGCTGTGTTTGCATGTTTCCATCTCGGATCCATTGCAGGTTGTTCTGGCACGAGATGCAGGTCGGTGTACTTTGCACATTGCTGATGGCTACCCGGTTACCCCAACACCATCTGACAGGGGCAGAAATGGAATGTTGGGGGCCAGTTAGAGTTGTAAGAAATATCAATCCTGCACTGTTGACTGTGATTGGTTTGTTCTGATTAAAGAAGGCCCATGCTAACCTGGCTGGGAGTTGCCGGTGGGACCTGGGAGCTCACCTGGAAATGCAGGGAACTGCCTGTTACCATGGAAAGATTAACAACCTGGCAGAAACCAGAGCCACCAGCCCTTTGGAGGCCCCCAGCCTTTGCATACCCACAGGCCTTTGCAAATCTCCAGCCCTGTAAACTGCCCATTTGGCCTATGCTTTGCTTACTTCCCCAGGTAATCTTTGTCCTTCTACCCCAATATAAGCAGCTAGCTTATGGGGAGAGGCAGAGCAGATTTTGGGGGGGACCTGCTGCTCGTCCGGGCTGCCGGCAGCATTGGAATAAACACTCATATGGTCCAACCCTGTCTCTGCTGAATTGGCTCCAGTAGTGGCAGGCAGCCCGCACCCACTGACTGTCCCGTCACACATCTGCGGAAAACCCGTCCTCTCTCCCTGGGTTGAGATGCTTCGTTTCTTACACACCATGATCTCACCTACTTCTCATGACCGTCCTTGGAGGGCAGTGTTTGTCTCTCACCACACAGGCGAGGCTCCGAGAGGCTACACGACTCGCATCGTGCAGCTGGGAGTGCGGCCGCCAGGCCGGGGTCTCTCTTGGCAGCAATCCTAGAAGTTGCTTTGTGAGGAGCTGAGCCTCCGCCCGACCCAGGGCCTCCTGACACTGTGGCTCAGCTCAGCTCCATCTGTCTCTGTCGCTACTGTCCCTGCCACCATCTACTGACATCCACTCTCTGCAGCTCCTGAGCTCAAAGGCTTTAAGAGGGAGGCTGTGGGGTCTGCCTGCAGCCGCTGGGAGGTCCTCTCAGGCAGGACTGCCTCTTGGCGACGGCCAGCGGGTGGTTGTAATCCAGGGCCCCATCCCCTGGGGGCCACGATCACGGCAGCAGGGCCGGGCTGTGTGGCATCAGCTGCCCATGGACGAGCATCGGCTCTGAGGCTCCTCAGAGGGGCCCTGCTCGCTGCCTCGGGTGATGGGAAATGCTGTCACTCCGTGTGAGTCACGGCTGTGACTTCTGTGTGCATCAGGACTCTGGGTTGTGACAGAAAGCCAACTTGAACTTCAGCAGAGAAGTTCATCTTATCTTCTCCTCGAACCACAGAGAAAGCTGGGGTCAGCTTGCCCCGGGGGTGCCAGGATTCGGGAACATCAATACCATCAAGTCCATCTGTCTTCTTTGCTCTTGTCCCCCCTTCTCTTTCTGTGACCCCTTCATTCCAGACGAGGCAGCCAGGAGGCGCTGACAACAGCACAGTTCACACCATCTCAGAGAGAGATTCCGCTTGACCAGAGCTGTGTCCAGGGAAGGGAGGCATGCGGCTTATCACCGCCCAGCCTGGCCAGGTGACCGGCACCGCTGAGCCCAAACTGGGTGCCGAGCGGAGCAGGGGGTGGTTCTGCTGTGGCCCGGAGGCGGGGGTGGATTTTAGGTTGTCTGGAGTGGGCAAGGGTTTCTCCTTGTAAAGCCACCTGTGAACCGAGAAAACAGCAACAAGATTAATCCACTGGCCCTTTGCTCGCCAAGAAAATGTTCAGTGTCCCCGATTTCAAAGTCCCTGAGTCATGTGGGCGTGTGATTGAATCGGGAGGAGCTCATCTCGTCAGCAAAGTCTGCCCTGAGTCACTGCGCTGACAGCTGGGGGGTCTGGTAGTGGGGTGTCCTAGGGTTTGGGGGGCCTGCAGAGGAACTGTGCAGCGAGGGGATGGGGGCGGTGTATGAGTGTGCAAGTGTGTGTGTCTGTGAATATGTGTGCATGCATGTGTGTGTGTGAGTGCGTGTGTGTCTTTGAGGATATATATGTGCATGTGAATGTGTGCGTGGGGGGGTGTGAGTGTATAAAACTAAACTCTATGATGCTTTAGTGGAAATTGAAATAAGGCTCAGGGTCAGAAAGCATATGTACTTTTTAACTCAATATTGCAAAATGGATGCTCAGCATTTTTTCAAGTCCAATCAGTTAAATTTCTTCTCGCTTTCTCTCCCTTCCTGGGTAAACGATGAGGTTTTAATGTTCGTGAGAGTCATTTCATGATAAAGACATGAATCCAGCCCATTTAAACTCCCTCTGATGGGCTAGAGCCAATGCTATGATTTTTTTTTTTTTTTTTTGCTCCAAAAAGGAGAATTTTGTTTCATCTTATACTCAATGTAAATTCTTACCGTAAGAGCGCACACATCCACCTCTAACACGTACGGAAGTCTTTTGATAAATGACACCATAAACGCAGGCAATTCTCTACATCTTGCTCACGAGCTTGAAATGTATAAGGTTTCCTTTTAATACAATTGTCTATCCAGCTAACAGGCCATTTTGCAGTCCACCTGTATTTATCATTTGGATAAGAAATACCCTCACCTTAGATTCCTTATTTGCACAGGAACATAAATATCCAAGTAACTGGCAATCTCTTGCCCACAATTTGATTTGGTGGCTCGGGGGGAAATAGCTCCAATTTTGATAACTGCTAGACCCCTTTCCACCACGTTCCTGTGACTTTCGAAAGCCTGGGCGAATCCCAAAGTGTGTGCTGTGAATCTGATTAACGTGTACCACGGTGCTGAAATGCACGTTCGAATCATCATGACGTTATTGAATTTCCTCTGGACCCTTATCACACCTTCATTTAGGTTGCTTTGGGGGAGGAGCCGAGAAAGGTGTCAGCATGGCTGGACTTTCCAGGTTCCCCCTGAGAAGGTCACAGATCACAAATGTATAGAATTGTTGGAAATGGAGTCACTTTTCCATTATGTTGGTGCAGTCAAAAAGTCTGTCATCCTATTAAGACAATAGAGCAAATCCATTTTCCCCCAAAATGCTTAAATTCATCCATTTTTGTAGTTTTTAGTACTTGTTTTTCAAAATAGATTTCAGCCCCTGTTACAAACGTGTTATAAAATACTAGAGGCCCGATGAACAAAGATTTGTGCAAGAATGGGCCTTCCTTCCCCTGGCTGTTGGCACCACCTTCGCTCCAGCCGGAGCCGCCTTTCTGCCTTCCCACGCTGCCCAGAGGCCCAGAGCAACTGGAGCGGTGCGGAATGCCTGCGTCATCACCAACGATGCAAGTGACCTGCCCCGCCCCTGGCCGCTTGGCACTGGCATATGCAAATTAACCCGCCATCTTTGTTGGGTTAATTTGCATACGTACTCCTGATTGGCTGGTAGGTGTCACGAAGGTACAGTCAATTTGCATCTTATTCTTTTATTAGTGTAGATAACAAAATAAATGCATGCGTATCAGGAGACATGTTATACCTTAGGTATGTAACAATTATATCTTTCTTCGTTTGCTACTATTTACTGCCCATGGCTCACAAGCCACTTTCCCGGACTGTTCAGCTGTACACTGCTACAACAGGTAAAAGGAAAATGACAGGATGTAAGCAAGATTGCGTTAACTTCTCTTTCCCAGAAATTCATCAGGTGCCAGGAAGTCCTCAGGGACCCTGATTGCTCCCAGCCATTTCTCCTCGTTCCTTAGAATGGGCCCCTGACGCATGGTCCAAAGCGATTGCCGGGGTGCCGGGCATCACAGCCAGGTGCCAGGCGGCAGGACAGAGGAAGGAGAGAAGTTTTAAAGTGTCCTTGGTATGCAATGTCATACTGCTTGCAGGTGCACAACACAGTGATGGCCATGTATGTGTACTCTTTGAGATGGTCAGCAATGGGCACAGCTCAAACTCAGGATTCTGCAAAAGTCAGACAACACGGCCACACCCTCATTTTACAAGGGGAGAGGGGAGAGAGAGGGACCTGCCAGGGAAAGGGAACCGGGCTCTACCTGTTTAAATGCTGAGCAAACGCTGCCTCTCTCCTCTCCGCCTCCTCCTCCTCTCCTTGTGCGTCTGGTTAAGGAGAAGGCTAGCACCTTACGGGACAGCTGGGGGGCGGGGGCCCTCTGTGCACTGACCCCCTGCACGGGCCCTGGTGGCCCCCACATCAGGCTGAGACGCTGCCTGTGCTGGTGGTTCTGTCTTGGGGTTGCACCGCTGCTGTCGCGGACGGCAGGCTGGCTGCCCCCTGCTGGTCAGGAGTCTCCCAGGCCTCTCCTGACCCACCTGTCTGCTCAGAACTTCCACGGCCACTCTTCTCACCTGCGTGCAGGCAGAGGGCAGCCAGAGGCGGGACCTCCGGCCCATCCTCCTCCTTGTCTTCTTCCTCCCTAGACTCTGTCGGGGAGATGGAGGCTCAGAGGTCTTCTAGGGGACACAGGTGCCAGCCCCACCTTTCTGCCACCTCCTCCCTCAAGGTCCAGCCCCGGGGAGGAGGAGGTGGCGGGGGAGCGGAGGTCTTAGGTCTTTGTCCTGCTTTCCTCTCTCCTTTGGCACTTTGGTTTCTGAATTCACTCTCTCATCCGTCCCGTTCACCAGCACCCCTCCCCTGCCCTCCTGCTTGGCCAGCCCCCACTCCGTGCAGTTCTGTGCGCTGGGCTCCACAGTGAGGACAGGGTGTTCTGCCTCCCTCACCTGGTGACACGGGGGAAGGGAGACCGTCCCAGTGCTGAGGGGAGAGCCACTGTTTCTCACAAGAAACTTTCTCTCTCCCGTTTCCTTCTCTCGTGTTGGTGGTGAAGTTCCCCGTATCGAGAGCAGTGAAAAGGACAATACAATGCTTCCTGCGACACGTGGGGCTTCAGGCCTGTGGCATTTATTTGCTTAGATATTTATTTATTCCTTAGAGTGTTTTTTTTTCTTTCCAGGTCTAATAAGTCTGCTGGAGAGACCCCGGCAGCCCCTTTCTTATAAGGTGACCAGATATTAATCTGAAGATGAATTCGGGTCCCGCCACCTCCCTGGGGCTGTACGAGGTGCTGTGACTCTGGGTTGGACGTGTCATTCTTTCCCTTTGAGACAGAAAAGGCCTGGGGATTTCAGGGCTTTATTGCTTGGTGACTGGGCGTTTGCGGCTCTGTCATTTCCTGTCTGGGAGAAGCGGCGTCGCTGTGTCACTGCTGTGAACTCTGCTGGGCGCTCTCTTTTTGGCAAATATTTGCTCTGCTCCCCACAGGGGACCCCTGAGATGATTCCTCTTGGTCGGCGTGGCTCCTCTGAGGAACGTAGACCTGTCTAGTCTGCTAAGTCCTAAACCTCATTCTAAAGCAAAACCTACAGAGACATGAGCGAGGTTTTCTCAGCCCATTGGTACATAGGAGGGAAAGCCGCCCCAGCCTGAAAACTAAGCAAAGTATTTATGTCTACACTGAGCGGCCAGATTATTATGATCTCTGAACGCATAGTAATCTGGCCCCTCAGTGTGTGTGTGTGTGTGTGTGTGTGTGTGTGTGTGTGTCTATATATATATATATATATATATATATATATATATATATGAGGCCCGGTGCATGAATTCGTGCATGGGTGGGGCCGGCCAGCCTGGCCAGGGGGAAGGGATATGGGTGGTTGGCCGGCCTGCCTGCTGGTTGAACTCCTGGTCGAGGGGACAATTTGCATATTAGCCTTTTACTACATAGGATATATACTGAGTGGCCAGATTATTATGTGTTCAGAGATCATAATAATCTGGCCATTCAGTGTATGTTTGTTTTTCCTATGGCCAAATTAGTTCAGAAGTATAGATAGATAGATAGATAGATAGATAGATAGATAGATAGATATTAAACCAAATAAAACAGCAGACAGCGCAAGTCTCCGGGTAAACCGCCTGGAGAAGTCTGTGTGTCTTGGTGCAGATTGAATTGTGTGATTTGAAAAGACATGCAAAGTTTGGGGAACCATAGGGTGGGGAAATAGCGCGAAGCAGAGGACGGGGAGGCGGGGGGTCATTACGAAGACGAAAGATTCCCCATCACACCCACTGCCCACCAGATGTTACCAAAATCTGGTGAGACACAAAAATAAGAAGCACACGCGTTCTGTCCTTCTGACTGTGGTGGCATTAAAACCGCATCCTCATTGCCATGGTCATGGGCGTTCGTTGGTATTATTTCCTTAGCCCTTTCTCGGAGTCGTAGATGGGGTTGTTGCTCAATGTATTTTGGGCCCCTTCTTAGAGGAGCAATATATCCCCTCCCCCTCGGGCCCCCAGGTCACCAGGCTCGGCCACGCACGTGCCTTTGGCTATTTCACTGACCAAATGTATTATCATTTCCCACCAGAATCGTTAAGAGACAGGGTATGCTTCTCCGTCATTCCTGTTCCTCCACCTGCCTGGGTCTCAGCGTGAAGACGGCGGGCTAGAGTCACTCGGGACACGTGGCATGTGGAGGGAGCAGGCCCGTTGGCTGGGAGCCCCCGGACCCTGCGGCTGCTGGGTATGGAAACGCGGCTCTGCCTAAGCGGACACGTGCGCACGGGCAAACCTAAGTGCCGTCCCCGCTCCCGGGCCTCGTCACGTCTTTAACAGTTTATATGTCTGAAATGCAAGCATCCGCTCATTGCTGTATCTACAAACACGATGGGCCCCGGCCGGTTTATCTCAGTGGGTAGAGCATCAGCCTGCGGACTGATTCTGGGTTTGATTCCGGACAAGGGCACAGGCCGGGTTGTGGGCTCGATCGCCAGTAGGGGGTGTGCAGGAGGCAGCAGGTCAATGATTCTCTCGCATCATTGATGTTTCTATCTCTCCCTCTCCCTTCATCTCTGAAATCAATAAAAAGACCTCTTTTAAAAAAGTAATAGTGAAAAATAAAAAATACAATGGTATGTAGTAGTTTTGGTCAAAACTCTTGGTCCACATGGTCTGGTAAGTAGCCACTACCAGAGGTGGGCAAACTTTTTGACTCGAGGGCCACAATGGGTTCTTAAACTGGACCGGAGGGCCGGAACAAAAGCATGGATGGAGTGTTTGTGTGAACTAATATAAATTCAAAGTAAAGGAGAGGAGGGGAGAGCAAGAGAACCCTCCGCTCTTTCGCCTCCGCGGGCCGGATAGAACAGCCGAACGGGCCGGATCCAGCCCGCGGGCCGTAGTTTGCCCACGGCTGCCTAGGCACCTGGGGCTGTTGTGCACCTGAAATGTGGCGAGACAGAGTAAGATGTGAATGCACCCCAGCCTTTCGAGACCTCGTACAAAGAATGTGAACTGGCTCAGACGCTTTTCCATTGACCTTGTTCAAATGATCGTGTTCTGATTCGACTGGGTTACAAACAAGTGTAATAGAAGCATGACTTTTGTCTGTTGTGTTTTTAATGTGGCTACTAGTTTTTCGCAGGTTTTTTTTGTTTGTTTGTTTTGTTTTTATTGATTGCAAAGAGGAAGGGAGAGAGGGAGAGAGATAGAAACATTAATGATGAGAGAGAATCGTGGATCGGCTGCCTCCTGCACGCCCCACACTGGGGATCGAGGCCACAACCTGGGCATGCGCCCTGACCAGGAATCGAACTGTGACCTCCTGGTTCATAGGTCAATGCTTAGCCACCACGGCCAGGCACTACTAGTTTTTAAAATTACACAAGTGGGTCACGTTAGACTCATCGGTCAGCACTGCTCTAAGCTGTGGGCCAGGGGTGGGCAAACTTTTTGACTCGAGGGCCACAATGGGTTCTTAAACTGGACCGGAGGGCCGGAACAAAAGCATGGATGGAGTGTTTGTGTGAACTAATATAAATTCAAAGTAAAGGAGCGGAGGGGAGAGCAAGAGAACCGGATAGAACAGCCAGATCTGGCCCGCGGGCCGTAGTTTGCCCACGGCTGGGTTAAGCAGACCTTGTTTCCACCTTTGCTCGGGCAGCGTACCCCCATGAGCGTGCAGAAGTTGCTGGGAACCCGGACCACTGCGCATCAAGATCATGGACACAGGGAGGCAGCTCACAGCAAATGCTTTCTCTGTGTGCTCTTCTCAATAATGTGATTTGGGGCGGGGAGGAGGGAGGTTCTTTTTGCTCACATTTTCTGCCCAGGAGTGGAAGGCGGGGAATTAATTCCATAGCTTTCAGTGGCCCCTGGAACTCGGCACCCTGGCATCCGGGGTGAGAGGAGCGGGTTGCGCCGGCGTTTTGCTCTGATCCTGAGCGAGGCTTTCTCGTGCTGCCTATGCCCCGGGTGTGGTGTGGTCTCGCGTTACTGTTCACCCTGATTTCATTACTCTCCGCTTTAGAAAACGCAAAAGGCCCTGCACCCTAATGGATTCTGTTGGGATGTTCATCCTGAAATCATTCATCTTTATTGATTCTTTTGACATACACGTTTGGGGCCCATGCAAAGCAAATTCCCTGTGGACCGCAAATTAATTTCCTTCATAAATCTACTCCAAGATACCCGGCTACTTTATTTTCCCTGATGGTTGATCCATGAGACCGATTGAGTCATTTGGAAAATGTGTGTCTTACCAACTGAAAACATTTTTATGTAAAAACTTCCCTCTATTTTAGTTAGGTATTCAAATTAATTAATTTATATATATATACACACACATACATATATATATTTCATTTACAATTTTTTTGGACTCCTCTTGAGAGTTCTTTGCATGCATGTATAGTCGTCTGCACAGATTTAAAGCATCACTAATATCATAAACCTATTGATCCAAGAGCCTCAAACTGTGGTGGGTCGCTTGACGTTCACAGCAAATTATGCAGCTACAAGCTCTATGCTCCACGACCGAGTGCCAGACATCACCCTTGTACGTGGCCCTCATGCTACCTTCCCCAAAGGGTTTCCCCACAAGTCCCTCCGCAAGGCCTGAGTGGAGAGAGTGGGGGTGGAATCAGGCCTTCGCGGGAAGCGGAGGAAAGACCAGGGTCGGCCCCCGTGGCTGTGGTTCCCTGTGTCCTGGGCCCTAAAGGAGCACCGGTCACCGGCTGAGCCCTTGCCGGAGCTGCCCTCGCCCAGGAGGCCTGTCCAGGGGTGGGCAAACTTTTTGACTCGAGGGCCACAATGGGTTCTTAAACTGGACCGGAGGGCTGGAACAAAAGCATGGATGGAATGTTTGTGTGAACTAATATAAATTCAAAGTAAAGGAGCGGAGGGGAGAGCAAGAGAACCGGATAGAACAGCCGGATCCGGCCCGCGGGCCGTAGTTTGCCCAAGGCTGTGTTAGCCTGTCTCGTGGCTCAGGACACCCTTGTCTCCACAACACCCGCGAGGATTCTGGGCTCCCGGGATCAACTCTATTCCTTAAGTTCAGGTTCAGCTACAAAGGAAGGATGGCCCCAGATAACTGTGATCCACATTAGATCGGACTGCGTTCCTTTCCCAGGTGAACAGAGACCTGAGGCGGGCACCCGGGGCGGCTCGTGCGGCCTCCCAGGTCGGGGGGCTCAGCTTCCTCTTGTCCCCCACGGACTCCCACCGTCAGGTCCGCGTGCCAGGGCTCAGGGAAGAAGGTGAAGCAGGGTCTGCCCGTGGCCCGTGGCGATGGCTTCCCGGAGCCGCACGCAGCACTTCCGTTGTCTGAGACGACCAGCTCAGTCCCTTGGCTGCACTCGGCTGCCAGGGAGACGGGGGATCCTGTCTGGATTCTGAGAAGCCACACGTTGGCTAAAAGTCATTCTCTATATTCACAAGGAAGGGGAAAGGGGAGATTGAGGCCAAGAACTAGTCTCTTCCGGTCTTAGCCGGTTTGGCTCGGTGGATAGCGCGTCATCAGCCCATGGACTGAGGGGTCCCGGGTTCGATTCCCGTCAAGGGCACCCATGTACCTGGGTGGCAGGTCCCCCGGCCCTGGTCTGGGTGCGTGGGGGAGGCAACCAATCGATGTGTCCCTTTCACATCGATGTTTCTCTCTGTCTCTCCCTCTCCCTCCCACTCTCTAAAAATCAATGGGAAAAATATCCTCAGGTGAGGATTAACAAACAGTAACACAAAAACAAAAACACAACAAATAATAGCCATTGGCCCAATGGCTTCATAAAATCCACTCAGCAGATTTTGACGAGGACTTCTGTGTGCCAGGGACGGCGGCATCAGGCTCCGGTGTGTCCAGATGGAAGAAGGCTGAGGATGGTCCCTGCCTCCTTGGACCTTGTGTTAAGAGAGACACACCGACCAGCACATAATTTCCCCCATGTGCTGTTGCCGAGGGCCCACCATTCGAGGGTCTTCCAGGGGAGGTGATGCTTAACCTGCACCTGGAAGGATCAGGGGGGCTTGAGCCGGATGACGGGGTATTTGAGGAAGGTTGGGGGGGGGGGCAAACTTAACCAGTATCTGGAGACTTTCCTGACAAGCTGGTTCCCATACCCCAGGAGACCTGATACGCACGGTAGTGGACATACTATGGGGGCTCCAGCCTCGCCACCTAGTAGGGATTTGGGGGCATCAAGGAAGATTGTTTTGAAGCAGTATTTGCAGAAGAAGACGTTTGTACGTAGATCTTATTCTGTTTTCAGTGGAGAATGAGTTGAGGGGAAAGGTCACTCTTGACCGCCCGTCCGTGCCGCAGCCTGGTGCTCCTCCGAGGCTATCGGGCAGACCCGACGGCTTGGAACCCCCAGCCCAGGGCCGGCAGGGCATTCCGGCTCCCCAGCTGTCCTCGCTCTCGGCTCAGCTGCTGTGAGGGAGGCCAGCACTCGTCGTGAGGAGCTGCAGGGCGGCTGACACGGGAGACTTCGAGGTCTCCTGCTCGCATTCAGCACCCCGGAGCCAGCATCCGACCCGTTCGTCCCAGTCACGCCCTCAGACGGCTGCAGCCCCGCCGACACCCCGATGAACCCTCACGGGGTCTCGAAGCTCTGACCCCTCAGACCTGCCAGGCAGTACGTGCCTGTCTGCAGCCATGCCATGGGGGGGGCCTGAGGCAATGGAAGGGGGACCTCACAGAATTGCACGCCTGTGGTTGGCGTCTCTCTCCTTTGGTCGCCGGCACTTCTCAGCTCTCGTCCCGCCTGCAAACGCATTCCTTCCCTACCTCCTCCAGCTGCGTCAGGGCCGAACGGAGCCCTCTGAGGGAAGAAATCGAGAAAAGAGTTCTTCGCCATCCTGTAAAAAGGCTACAGCCAAGTGGCTGTTGGTCTCATCGGCCTGAACTCTTTACCAGGGGCTGCCCACGCCTGCGTGCCAGGCCTCGATCGCTTTGTGAGCTTTTTGAGTACGTTATCCTATCGAGTCCTGCCGTCGGCTCCTGGTACGGTTCTCTTTCCTCATGTTCAGATGAGAAAACTGAGGCTCGGCCAGGCGCCGTGGGTTACTGAGATCCCACAGCGGACGTGGGCAGGACCGCTCTCTCTGCCCTCCAACCGCATCCCGGGAGTTTCCCGAGTTTGGAGACGGAGGCAGAGAGCGGTGGGAGTGACGGTGCTGTGACTCGGGTTTCTCGAGCTGTCATGTGCGTGCGAATCCCCTGAGGGTTTGGGTAAAATGAAGCTGCAACTCGGTGGGTCTAGCAGGAGCCTGGGCACCTGCATTCCCAGCCAGCCCCGGTCCGCACCGCAGTGAGCCCGGCGCGGGGCGGGGCGGGGGGTTGGGGGGGAGACGTGGAGTGAGGTCACACCCCAAAGGCCCTGGCCCAAGCTCACTGCTTGCCCAGGGCCGTGAGGTCCGGCGTCCGGGGCCGTCGGTGCCGGCTGCGCCGTGGAAGGAAACCCTGGACTTGGTCTAATGGTCCCAGGAAAATGCGGACGGACCGGAGGAGACGCCAGGCCTTGTCTCCGCGTGTGTCCCAGTCTCAGGACCTGCCTCTGGGTTTCACGGATGCTCATGAAGGATTTACACGTGAAACAAATACTCCCCAACGCTCTGAAGGCGCCTGATCTATGCCTGGCCGTTTCAGGCGGAGCGCATGCCACACCGCGGTCGTACATGACGCAGTTTTACACCATCAGGCACTCCCGTGCATCCCCCCGGCCTGTCCCCAGCTGCCTGAACCAGGAGGAGATCCATGGCGTGCCGAGCCGGAGCCAAACGGCCTAAATTCTCCTCCGGCCGATCCGTCGAGCGGTTCGTCGACCTGTGGCTGCTATCGTGTTAGGAAGGCACAGCGTGGTCCTGGCGTGTCATCTTGACACGTGTACGTTTCTTTTTCTGAAGAGAAGTCGTGATGACCGTGGCATGTGCTTTCACAGGGGGACAGCTTATGACAGCCTCAGCCTCATGAGGTTAAAGAGGGGGGACTTCAGCCCCCCACAAAAGCCGAATCGGTCGACTGGCTGCCTCTGAACCATCAGCCCAGCCTGGCTTCTCTCCCCTCTGCCCATGGAGAGATGTCCAAGGGGCTTCGAGGGGAGAAACATGTACTGAGCGAGAAGATCATCCCAGGAAGAGGAAACGTGGTGCTGGTACCTTTTACAAGGAGACAGGCATGGAGGGGAGCCCCTGATGGGGTGACTGCTCCCCTGATGGGTGAAAGCAGAGAGCACCCACATTCTTGAAGAATAATTTTCTGGGTGCCTCAGAGTCCCTGTCACTCTTGTAACACCTGAGACCTTAAGGTGGCAGATAGTATTTTGAATTAATGTTCAAGAAGAGTAAGTAAAGAACAAACTTGCCCTGGTTTTCATTCATTTTTTGGGGGGGGCGGGGGGAGTGGCATTGTGTGTGCTTCCTTTCACCTGGGGAAAAAGGACATACTCTCCCTCCCACCTAAGCCATAGTTAGACACCCTGATAATAAGACTAACGTGGAGCAACCACTACACCCCAGATCCCCACGCCCCACCCCGAAACAAACTCTCGGCCCAGCCCGTGTAATCACAGGAGAGATTTGCCGCTGATCGAAGGTGTAAACTTACCGACCGGAACGCCGAGCCCCAGCCAGCGGCGCCACCACTCCCACCCCGGCCCGGGGCCCTTGTGATCTCGAGCCGTAAGGTCAATGTTTTTCTTAAAACGATGGCGTGGCAAACAGTTCTGGCAGCAGAAGGGCTAGCCCTCCATGCTGTTGAGCAGGATTCAAAGCCTAAGCTCAGTTCTGTGGCCGGCGGGCAGCCCCAGACGGTCCATTCCGAATACGTGATGCAGGTGCCACGTGCGCGTCCCAGCACGACCCGGTACGACCCGCACCCTCGTCCTCTCCCCGGAGGCACGTGAGGCTGTGACCAGAAAGGCACCCCCCGGGGCAGGGCGGCGGGGGCGGGTCCCGGTTTTGCTGCCATCACCCCTCACCTCTGCCCCTCCTCGCTCCCCCCCCCCACTCCCCGCCCCCACCTCAGCATGAGGAGGCAGGAAGCAAGGGCAGCTGTTTATGGGAACAGGGCTCCCTGGAGCGGTCTTATTGCCGTTAGGAGAAGCGTTTGCTGGCGAGAGAGCCTGTATTTTTGGTGCTCGCCGTAAAGGCCATTGCGAGGCGAGCGCCGCGGTGGTGGGGATCCAAACTGATTCACCGTGGGCTTCCAACATCTCATTCGCCAACCAAAGTCGCCCCAACAGAAGCAGGAACTGTGTGGAGAGAACGGAGCGAGGCCATTGCTGTCTTACTGCTGCCAACAGCAGCAAGGCTTCTCCCACGTAGGACAAGATGGTGCATCACAGCCCTCCCCCCGCACCCCCTCCACCCACAACCCAGTTCAGGGACGGGGTGTCCCTCTGAGCATCTCCTAAGCCAGGAGCTGTGGTCCTCTTCATCCTCTGAGACAAGCTTAGGAGCTCAACGTGGGAGGCAGCCGCCCGCCTCGTGAAGGCCACCTCGCGTGACAGCGGGTGGCAGGCCCCTCGCTTTCTGGGGGGACGGGACAGGTCTCGCTTGTGCGGTAGGCGTCCCAGCGTCACGCCTGAGGGGAGACCCGGGAGGCGTCCCCGTGCAGGTTGTGGAGGAGTCTTGCTGCCCATGTGTAGCCCAGACATCCATCGGGTCTTCCTATTGGAGAA
Source organism: Plecotus auritus (assembly GCF_963455305.1). NCBI lineage: Eukaryota > Metazoa > Chordata > Mammalia > Chiroptera > Vespertilionidae > Plecotus > Plecotus auritus. Next base: position 173,234,217 of record NC_137773.1, on the reverse strand, counting down.
AAGCAGAGACCTGGCCAGACCGGGCGGGTGTGCGGTTCAGGACGGGCGTGGGATGGAGCGGGGAGGGGAGATGTAGGAGAAGTGGCTCTTCTACTAAACAGGGATGAGCAGTTGGAGGTTGGGGCGATGGTACCGTCATCAGGGACTGTGGGCCATTCCTCCCCTTGGTGGGACACAGCCTGGGTTTTTCGTGGGTTTTCCGTCAGCCACCACCCTCCGGGGGCCCCTGGAGGTCTAACCGGTCCTTTCGTGGGCTGTGAGCGGATTCGCATCCGTTCAGCCTCTGCCCGAGCTCCGGAATGAACCCGCTGCCCGTCGTTGGTCCGAGATGGTCTCGGAAGGGCTTTCTGCAGTCCTGTCCTGGGCGATGCTCTGTTAGGGCGGCTCCCACACAGCTGAGAGCATTCCAGGCGGGGCGCTGAGTCCGGCCAGGGGCAGCCTGGGCAGACACAAGGGGGCCGTGCAGAGAAGGGCGGAGAACGTGAGCTTCGAGGCCCCACACAGCCCCGCCGTCCGGGGACTCTTTCCACACCCAGCCGTGACGTTAGACAGCGAGCCTCCTTCTCCGCGTCTCTGACACGGGCACGAGGAGGGCTTCCCCACCGAGATGGGCACGAGAGACTTGGGGTTCTCCTCGCAGAGGCAGGTCCCCAGGCTCCCACCCCGGGCCTGAGTGGCCGCACCTGCGCCAGCAGAGCCTCGCATGGGCCGCCGTGACGGTGGGGAGGAGGAGGGCTATGGTCACTGCTCCTAAGGCGCCACGTGCAGTGACTGTGCCGAGCCCTTCGCCCAAATCGGAAGAGCAGCTGGAGTCCGTGTGACCACTCCAGGGGCTAGCGGACACCCAGGGCCCGGGGCAGCGCCTGCGGGGAAAGCAAGCGCATCAGGCTTTTCCCAGGCCGGGGGTTCCGGGGAAGAGGTGCGTCTGCACCACGCATCCCTGGTCCACACGTCCCGGGTCGGGGTGCTCTGTGATCCTCACCAGCGCCCCGGGGAACAGCAACTCTCTACGCCTGGTGCGCAGGGACGTGCTGTCAGCACCATGTCTGTCTTGCCGAATAGACGGATCCACCGGCTAGGAAAACACGGTTTATTGCCTCCTTGGGCCGTGCACTTAGCTGGCTGGGCTGCTGCAAAGCCATCTGTGTCTGACGCTGGAAATCACTCATCAGCGCAAAGGCTGGGAGATTAGATGAAGAAAGCTCCGTGCGCTCAGAGAGCGGATGGGAGGCATTTGGAAACGGGAAAGAGGAGACGGGATACCAGGACGAAGGGGGGGTGGGGAGGGGGGCTGGTGATGAAGGAGCCTGCAGAGCCCCCGCCTGGCGCCACACCCCAGCTGCTGTGCCTCACCTGCTGTGTGACCTGGGCCAGGTTACTTGGCTTTTCTGTACCTTAGTGTCCACGCCAATGCACGTGCTAACAAGGTGCCTGGAACACGCCTGGAACATGCCTGGAACACACCTGGAACAGGGAGGAGCTCCGTCACGTCCGGTTCCAACATGAGAGGGCGATGGGGACCTGGGGATGTGGCTCCGCAGGGCCAGGGCCAAGGGACGGGGAAGGGGGGTGCTCCCGTGGGGAGTAGGAGTTAAGGGGACCTCAGAGTTCGAGATAAATACTGCTTTAATGTAGTACTTCGAAACATCAGAGTCCGTGATGAACAAAACATCAACTATGTGAATAAAGCCAGGGTGCCACCTTGCACGGTCCCCCCGCCTCGCTCGCCTTACCCCACCCCTGGCCTGGACGGCCATTGCAACTGCATTTATGTGACAGGCGGCCGGCACAAGGCCCATACGTTGCTGCTTTGATGTTCGAAAAGGATTGCATTTTTTTAAGTATTTATTCTTGCCCTAGCCCGTTTGGCTCAGTGGGTAGAGCACCGGCCTGCAGACTGAAGGGTCTCAGGTTTGATTCCGGTCAAGGGCACATGTGGGCTCGATCCCCAGCGCGGGGTGTGCAGGAGGCAGCCAGTCAATGATTCTCTCTCATCATGGATGTTTCTCTCTCTCTCCCCCTTTCCTCTCTAAAATCAATAAAAATGTATTTTCTAAAAGTCCTTATGCTCATTCCTGACTCTCCTGGCACCCTCTTCAGCATGGGCCTCACCTGCCTCGCCCGCATCCCGCCTCAGTGGCTTTCCTTCTCAGGTTCGCAGAGAAAGTCTACGTCGTCCGGGGACTCAGGGCTCCCAGGGACGGGAGGACGCAGGAAGGTCGTCAGGTCCCTGCCAGAGCGAAAAGCAATCGCTTGGATGTGTTCTCTTTACCCAGAAAGCGTGTTTTTGAAACTAGACTGAATGCCGGGTGAAGGGAGGGGCCAGGGCGGGCGAGGCCTGGGCGAACAAACCGGCCCAGCCTCACTGCCTCCCCGCCCTTGCTCTCACCTGCGGGGCTCTGGGTGGGGGGGGCGGGGGCGGGGAGCTCTCAGGGGAGGCATCGGTGGGGCCGCTGCAGCTTTAGCGTCTGTGTTTATGGCTGTGGGTTTAATGGGAAGGACATAAACATACACTTTCCATCCATTTTCACTGCTCCTCGCACAACGCAGACAGCAGCTAGGATCGCCAGCCTGCGGGCAGAGCCGTAAAGGCCGCCCCCCCCCCCCCACAGACACCCCATTAACGCGTGCCAGCCCCTGCGACAGCCCTGTCCCATGGTGTGGATGGATCCCTTGTTTCAAGGCTGAACGTCACCCAGCCTGCCCCTGTCCCCGGGCGGTCGCTCGGGTGTTGGAAGTGGTAAGACGTGTAAAACGCGGGCTGTGGACCCACCTCCTGGGGGCAAACGTGAGGCTGGAAACGGCTCCCCGGCCTTCCCGGGCAGAGGTTCTCGCTCCGAGCCGAGCCGGGGAGGAGGTGCAGGGCCACTTAACCCGCCTGGGCCCAGGGCCGGAGTGGGGGTGCCAGGTCAAAGGTCATGTCCAGCCCGAAAAGGCGGGAAGTCTGGTTGATGCAGTGCCGGCCAGGGCAGTGGTGGGACTGCCGGGTCCCCGATCAGGAGCCTGGGGTTTGTGGCTGCAGATGTTTCAGCTTTTCAGACATCTAGCAACAGAAAGTTAAAACACACACGCACGCACACGTGCACACAGACACACACACACATGCACACATGTGCACGCACTAATATACACTCACAGTCTTACACCCACTACCATACACACACTCACATGTACACATTTGCACACACATGTACACACACTAATACACATACACTCACACAGCCTTGCACACACACGTGCACACATATGTGCACACACTAATATACACAGTCTTACAATACCATACACACTAATACGCATACATGTGCACACTAATATGCATACACTCACACAGCCTTACACACACTACCATACACACTCTCACACACACAAACGCACACTCACACTCACACACACTACCACGCACGCACCCCCCAGCAGGCGTCCAGGCATGAGGAGGACGCGCTGACTCAGCAGAGTGAGGTGTGTGCTCGGTGCTCACCGCCTGCCTCTGACCTGGAGTTTGTCTCTTTGCGTTAATCTGAGGCTCTTACGCCCTGGAGGGCATAGAAATATTCAGTCGTTTTGCGCATAACATTCAATTTATTGAAATTACCCTCTAGTTTTTCCTCAAACATTTCATTCAACTTTAAAATCTTATTATTTGATTCATAAATCGCACATGTAGGCAATCTCATTAAAGGAGGCTTTCTTCGCTATTTGCGCTGACTGTTAAACTTAGTAAATGAAGCCTTTTCAAACACATGGAACTTAATGTATTAGTTGACTCTATGTAATGTCCTTTTTTAAGAACTTTAGTTTACTTCAATTGTATGTTTTCAAAACTTTCCAAAAGCAGCCAATCATTGTAACGTAAGATAATTGTAAATACGATGAGGCGGAAGATTTCTCAGGTGTTGCAATGTTTTAAATAGGCTGGAGCAGCCCTAGCCGGTGTTGCTCAGTGGGTAGAGCGTCGGCCTGCGGACTGAAGGGTCCCAGGTTTGATTCCGATCAAGGGCACATGCCCGGGTTGTGGGCTCGATCCCCAGTGTGGGGCCTGCAGGAGACAGTCGATCAATGATTCTCTCTCATCATTGATGTTTCTCTCTCTCTCTCTTTCTCTCTCCCTTCCTCTCTGAAATCAATAACAATCTATTTTAACAAAATAAATAAATAGGTTGGAACTTAAGTATACCAAGCCCATTACTCAAGTACACATTTCAGACGAGGGTTTGTGAGGGTGATGATTAAATCCATCAGGCTAATTTTTCTTAAAAATAAAAGCATGTAAGAAAAAGAATGAGCGTCGATTCTCTAGTGGAAAATATTATATGGTTAGCGCGTCGGCCTACGGACCGAAGAGTCACGGGTTCAATTCCTAGTCAAGGGCATGTACCTTGGTGGCAGGCTCGATCCCCAACCCCGTTGGGGTGTGAATGGGAGGCAACCAATCGATGTTTCTCTCTCTTACCCCCCATCCTCCCTCCCCTCCATCCTCTCTAAAAAAGCAATGGAAAAAATGTCCTCGGACGAGGATTAAAAAGAAGAATGAGGATGCAGACCTACTCTTTGACCCGGGACAATCTTTCTGAGGGAAAGGAAGGTACCGAAATTAGGGTCCTGGGTTTGAGCCGAAACAGACCAGTGTGTACAGCCCCTGGCAGGCACAGTGCCCCTTGGAGCGTTTTTTTGTGCAGGACGCTCTGCGTGCTGGCTCTCACGCAGGCACCAGGAGGACTGTCTGGGGAGGGGTCCGTGGTGAGTCGCTGGGACATATGGACTGAGGCCGGTGACCTCATGACCTTGGTTTTACGAGTGTCCTCCTGTGAATGCTCACCTGTCCGTGTAAACAGGTGCCGCAATGCATGAGTCCCCGGCAGGCAGCCTTGGAGGCCACGGCTTTGGGGCCTGGAGGGTGCACCCAGCCCTGCCGGTCACTGCGGGTCTGACGGTGCAGGTCACCGCCTTGCAGAAGCTCGGCACCCGCCCCTGCACAAAAGCACGTGCTGCAGAGGGCTGTCGAAGAGCCGCTTAGATTTAGGCGCTCGGTTCAACACCCAGCAGGTGTGAGGTGCTCAGTGAATGTGGAGAAGCTGTGCCTGCTCCCTCTGCTCCTTCTGCACCTACTGCTCCCCCCCACCCACCTACTCCCTCTCACCCACCTGCTCCCTCTCACCCACCTGCTCCCTCTCACCCACCTGCTCCCTCTCACCCACCTGCACCCACCTACTCCATCTGCACCCACCTGCTCCCTCTCACCCACCTGCTCCCTCTGCTCCCTCTCACCCCCCTGCTCCCTCTACTCCCTCTCACCCACCTGCTCCCTCTACTCCCTCTCACCCACCTGCTCCATCTCACCCACCTGATCCTCTACTCCATCTGCACCCACCTACTCCCTCTACTCCCTCTCACCCACCTACTCCCTCTACTCCCTCTCACCACCTTGCTACCTCTACTCCCTCTCACCCACCTGCTCCCTCTACTCCCTCTCACCCCCCTGCTCCCTCTCACCCCCCTGCTCCCTCTCACCCACCTGATCCTCTACTCCATCTGCACCCACCTACTCCCTCTACTCCCTCTCACCCCCCCTGCTCCCTCTACTCCCTCTCACCCACCTGCTCCCTCTACTCCCTCTCACCCACCTGCTCCCTCTACTCCCTCTCACCCCCCTGCTCCCTCTACTCCCTCTCACCCACCTGCTCCCTCTACTCCCTCTCACCCACCTGCTCCCTCTGCTCCCTCTCACCCACCTGCTCCCTCTACTCCCTCTCACCCACCTGCTCCCTCTACTCCCTCTCACCACCTGCTCCCTCTGCTCCCTCTCACCAACCTGCTCCCTCTACTCCCTCTCACCCACCTGTTCCCTCTACTCCCTCTCACCGACCTGCTCCCTCTACTCCCTCTCACCCACCTGCTCCCTCTACTCCCTCTCACCCACCTGCTCCCTCTACTCCCTCTCACCCCCCTGCTCCCTCTACTCCCTCTCACCCACCATGCTCCCTCTACTCCCTCTCACCCACCTGCTCCCTCTACTCCCTCTCACCCACCTGCTCCCTCTACTCCCTTTCACCCCCCTGCTCCCTCTACTCCCTCTCACCCACCTGCTCCCTCTACTCCCTCTCACCCACCTGCTCCCTCTGCTCCCTCTCACCCACCTGCTCCCTCTACTCCCTCTCACCCACCTGCTCCCTCTACTCCCTCTCACCACCTGCTCCCTCTGCTCCCTCTCACCAACCTGCTCCCTCTACTCCCTCTCACCCACCTGTTCCCTCTACTCCCTCTCACCCACCTGCTCCCTCTACTCCCTCTCACCCACCTGCTCCCTCTACTCCCTCTCACCCACCTGCTCCCTCTACTCCCTCTCACCCCCCTGCTCCCTCTACTCCCTCTCACCCCCCTGCTCCCTCTACTTCCTCTCACCCCCCTGCTCCCTCTACTCCCTCTCACCCACCTGCTCCCTCTACTCCCTCTCACCCACCTGTTCCCTCTACTCCCTCTCACCCACCTGTTCCCTCTACTCCCTCTCACCCACCTGCTCCCTCTACTCCCTCTCACCCCCTGCTCCCTCTACTCCCTCTCACCCACCAGCTCCCTCTCACCCACCTGCTCCCTCTACTCCCTCTCACCCCCCTGCTCCCTCTACTCCCTCTCACCCACCTGCTCCCTCTCACCCACCTACTCCCTCTACTCCCTCTCACCCACCTGCTCCCTCTACTCCCTCTCACCCCCCTGCTCCCTCTACTCCCTCTCACCCACCTGCTCCCTCTCACCCACCTGCTCCCTCTCACCCACCTGCTCCCTCTCACCTACCTGCTCCCTCTACTCCCTCTCACCCACCTGCTCCCTCTCACCCACCTGCTCCCTCTACTCCCTCTCACCCCCCTGCTCCCTCTACTCCCTCTCACCCCCCTGCTCCCTCTACTCCCTCTCACCCACATGCTCCCTCTCACCCACCTGCTCCCTCTCACCCACATGCTCCCTCTCACCCACCTGCTCCCTCTCACCCACCTGCTCCCTCTCACCCACCTGCTCCCTCTCACCCACATGCTCCCTCTCACCCACCTGCTCCCTCTCACCCACCTGCTCCCTCTCACCCACCTGCTCCCTCTCAACCACATGCTCCCTCTCACCCACCTGCTCCCTCTCACCCACCTGCTCCCTCTCACCCACCTGCTACCACTCACCCACCTGCTCCCTCTCACCCACCTGCTCCCGCTCACCCACCTGCTCCCTCTCACCCACCTGCTCCCTCTCACCCACCTGCTCCCTCTCACCCACCTGCTCCCGCTCACCCACCTGCTCCCTCTCACCCACCTGCTCCCAGCACCTGACAGGCTCTCCTTGACTTTGCTCCACTTGTACAGACCTCAGTGCAGAGACAAGAGCACGAGGCCTGGCGTTTCTGCTCCTGGGTTTCCATGAACCCTCTGGCTGACCTTGGGCGCCACTGAGCTATGTTTCTTCCGTTTTGAAGCAGGAAAGGTAGACCGAGGCTCTTCCATCGCGGCGATTCCAGGTGGCTGGGCCTCCTGACCCGGGAGCCTATGTGACTCTCTGGGTGAGGCCTGCGGGCCGAGAGGCCGTCATCGTGTGCCCTGGGCTGGAAGGGACCTATTCGAGCTAATGACCAAGACTTCCGTTCTGTCTGCGTCTTGATGCCATTACAGCAGCCAATAGGCCCGCATTCGGCGGTTACAGAAATTTAATGTCACCACGGGGCCTGCTCTTATCAGCAAAGCTAATCACATTTGAAGCTTTTGGAGTTTTCTGTGTCTAATAATCACTTGCTCTTACTGCCTAACGTATCTTTCAATGATAGTTCCGCTCTCTGGCGTGGGAGGGGGGAGGGCATTCTGCGGGCTCAGGGACTCCGGTAGGGCCTTGCTGGGAGAAGGTGACGCTGACCAACTGTCTTCGGTGCCTAGCAGTGTCAGCGCGTAGTAGGTGCTCTGCAGGTACTGGCAGGGTGAAGGCGGGCAGGTGGGCAGACACAGGGGAAGGCGTGTGCCAGCTGTCCCTCCCAGCTGTGCCCTTCCTAGGTGAGACACCCCGTTTCCGTGAGACACCCCGTTTCCGTGAGGCCCCTGGCGGGGGCACAGGCAGAACCTGGGTCGGCCTCTATCCCAGGGAGAACCTCGCGTATTCAGTTTCTGCAGTGCAGACATGGCTGGACGCCCCAAAGGCGTGCGATGACGGGGTGGGGGGCGCTGCGTAACGGTGGGTGTCCGCGTGGGTGGGATGGGGGTGCGAGGGCGAGTGTTGTAGTCAGGGCCCTGTGGCTGTCCTTCAAGCAAACACGAGTTCCCAGAACGTGGCCGCGAGGTGCTCCCTGAGAGCGGCCTCACGCCTCCGTGGGAGCCATTAGAGTTGACACGGAGACTCCGATGCCATGTCCCCAGGAGGGCGCCAGAGGCCAGCCCGTCAGGGCCTCCTGCGCAGGGCAGCGCCCCTGCCGTAGCGTGTCTTTGTCACTCCCACCCTGGCATCGCTCACCGTTTCCCAAAGTGCATTTTGGGCCCTAGCTGGTTTGGCTCAGTGGATAGAGCGTCGGCCTGCGGATTGAAGGGTCCCGGGTTCGATTCCAATCCAGGTCATGTGCCCAGGTTGTGGGCTCCATCCCCAGTAGGGGGCGTGCAGAAGGCAGCTGATCCATGATTCTCTCTTCACTGATGTTTCTCTCTCTGTCTCCCTCTCCCTTCCTCTCTGAAATCAGTAACATACGTACAAATAAATAAGTAAAATGGATAATAAAGTACATTTGGTGGTTGGCACCATTCACAACAGATGATTCCTCCAAGAGATACGGAGCATCTCAGACTTCTCTAGGGGCCAGTCCCCCAACCACAGGGACGTGTTTCATACGGTTCTGAGAGCTGGAAACCCAGGGTCAGCATGCAGCGGGGCGGGCTCTGGGAGGGCCCTCGGAGCTGCAGAAGCGTCTCCTGTTTCCTCACCAGGCGGGGGAAAGGGGGGGGTAGTGGAGGGAGGGGGGGTTGGGCACCTGTGCATGGAACAAGGACGCACAGGGACTGCTGCTGAAATAGAATGAGCAGGGTCCAACCCAAAGCCGCAAGGACTATGGGGTTAGTCCAGGATGCTGGGTGTGCTCGCCCTTCTGGCCCATCTCGGCCCAGGTGGGCCTCCGTTCTGGACTTTGAACTATGTTAGAATCAGTCTTCAGGTTAAATACCTGACAAATGGAGTTCTCAAAGGTCCCTGCCTCATCTACCAAATGGCAGAAATCGTTAAGACGAGGCACGTGAGAGGCTGACTAGGAATTCTCTCAACGTGAGCTTATACCAGGGATCTGGATTCCCACGTTAACGCGGAGAGGGCAGGGAAATGGTATTTGCTGCCATCTCGTGGGCGTCTTGGGAGTAACACCCGAGTGAAGGTCCCCAGGAAAAGTTTTTCTCTGCTGCCATCTAGTGTACATCTTGATAATAACAGCTGAGGGCGGGTCCGCCCGAACATGTGTTGGGTGTACTGGGTCACCTGTGAATGTTGAATCCAGTGTTATTTACAAGTATATTTCATAGCTTTTACACGGAAGGAACACTTAGTTCCCTTTTTGTTACCGATTTCTAGATGAACTGCATTGAACTGCCAGCAAGATATGCAATTTCAAATTTTTTTGAAGTTGGTGGAAACTTGCTTAACGGTATAACATGGTTACTTTTTTTAAAAAGGTGCCAAGTGTGTATCTCTGCTGCCATCCCCTGGGCATCTTGGGAATAACACTTCAGTGCCAGTCCGCAGGAGAAGGTGTTGGGGATGGGGGATCATCGATGCACTGCTCTCTCAGAAAGACCTCTTCCCTCGCTCACAAGAGTTAGAGGCACCCTAACCGGTTTGGCTCAGTGGATAGAGCGTCAGCCTGTGGACTGAAGGGTCCCAGGTTCAACTCCAGTCAAGGGCATGTACCTTGGTTGTGGGCACATCCCCAGTAGGGAGTGTGCAGGAGGCAGCTGATCGATGTTTCTCTCTCATCGATGTTTCTAACTCTCTATCCCGCTCCCTTCCTCTCTGTAAGAAATCAATACAATATATTTTTTAAAAAAGAATTAGAGGCAATAGGACACGACACACAGATCTCCCAAAGAGAGACGGTGTCTCACGCTCATGAGACACATAGCTGATGCGACAGGACACTCTACTTTTTTTTAGAGGGCCAGACTCACCCCAGCCCTCACAGGACCAAGAGCTGTAGTGACAGGACCCTTTGGTAAGCATGCCAACACTCTAACCACTGAGCAACACCAGCCAGGGCCTGAGCACCTGCTCTTCTCGTTTTGCAAAGATGCTGTGACTCTCCAAAGCCCCTCTCTCTTCCCCAGGTCACGAGGAGTCCCACGCTCCCAGTGCTAGGACCTACACCTGATGTGTCCAGACTCACCACTCTCTCCGGAAAGACCCTTCCCTACCCTCACTCGCCAGAGTCAGTGGTGATATGACACAACCCCAGGTCTCCCAGGGAGAGACTTCCCCACTCCCTCACAGGACACACAGCCACTACATCAGGACACCCCCCTTGTATATGGTGAGACCCTTCCCAACATCCACAGCACCAAGAGCCGTGTTGGACAGGGCACCCCACTCTCTCGGGTGTCACCTTCTCCACATGCACAGGACTCAGAGCTATTGTCAAGGACCTTCCACTCTCCCAGGTCGGACTCCTCCCCCCACACTCACAAGACCCAGAGATGATGTCAAAGGAGCCCACATTCTCTCAGGTGGATCCACGTTTCACACGAACGGACCCAGAGCTGGTGTGAGAGGACCCCACACTCCTTCAGAAGGGAATCCATCCCACCCTCAAAGGACTCAGAGCTGACAGGACCGGGCCTTCTACTCCCTCCGACGGGACCTCTCCTCACAACCACAGGGCCCAGGTCAGGTAGGACAGCACCCCATACAGCCCCAGGTAAGACATCTCGCAGCACGCAGAGAAGCGAGAGCTGCTGTGCAGGACCCTGTGTGCTCTGAGACTGAACACACACCTCCCCCAACCCCCCGCACCCCCCTTCCCCCCACTGCACAGCAGATCGCACACTGCCAGAAAAGGCTCTTCTCTTCTGCCATCTAGTGTACATCTTGGGAACAGCACTTACTTACTAAGCCTGTGCCCATCATTTTGCAAGGATCCAATGAATCCTCCCGTCATCTTACATCACCCCTAGCCAAGGATGGATTCTATACCCATAGTGGTAGGACCCAAAGTGCGTGCGACAGGACCCACTGCTCTCTCTTGCAGGACTTTCCCCAAACTGACATGACCAGAAATGCTCACCTGTCCGAATTCTAATAAGGGACTCCGACTGAAGTATGGTGAGTATGAGACTTTCAGTACGCTCTCGAGAGCAGGTGTCCGTCAGGTGGTACAGGCACCCCTGGGGTAGCAATCACAGCCCTTTTATTCAGTCCCTCCTCCGGTTCCTCGTTGGCTGAGTACTATGGCGTCTCCTGTCTCCTCATAGGTCACCTAGGTCTTGCTGTCTCCCATTGGACCATTCAAAAATATTGGGCTGCCCTAACTGGTTTGGCTCAGTGGATAGAGCGTCAGCCTGCGGACTGAAGGGTCCCAGGTTCGATTCCGGTCAAGGGCACATGCCTGGGTTGCAGGCTTGATCCCCAGTAGGGGACATGCAGGAGGCAGCCAATCAATGATTCTCTCTCATCATTGATGTTTCTATCTCTCTTTCTCTCTCCCTTCCTCTCTGAAATCAATAAAGATTTAAAAAAAAAAAATTGGGCTGAGGCCCTTTCTCGTTGCCTCCCCCTCCCCCTGTCTGGCGGAGGCGGGTGCCCCCGGGGTTTCCACCTCGCTGCGGGCCCAGGCCCACAGGTCCTTGCTCTTACCTCCTCTCTCCTCCTCCCTCCATGCTGTTTGCCCTGGGGAAACTCTGCAGCGGTTTCCGTCCACAGCCAGCCGTGCTGGAGGCGGATCACAGAGGCTCGTTGCCTGCCCTCCATACATCCACAGCGCAGAACACATGCCTCTAGGATGTCTCTTCACAGAGAAGAAACGGCCTGTGGCCAGGCGGTTACTGCATTTGCCCAGAGCAAACAGGGAGTGGGGTGGGGAGAGGTAGGAGGGCTGTGCACGTGGCTGACTGCACCTGTTCTAGGAAGATTCCCCCTAGACCAGTGGTCGGCAAACTGCGGCTCGCGAGTTTGCCGCGGTTTGCCGCTCCGTTGACTAATGAGTTTGCCGACCACGGGACTAGACTAAAGGTTACCGTGTAGTTGGAAGCTGTGAGGATGAGGCAATTGTGGCATGTTGTGTGCAAAGAGGTAAAGGGTAGTATAGGACAGTGGTCGGCAAACTCATTAGTCAACAGAGCAGCAAACCGCGGCTCGCAAGCCGCAGTTTGCCGACCACTGTCCTAGACAAAGGGAGGTGGAGGCAACTAGAAAAGGCCTCGGCCCATTTTTTAAAATAACCCAATAGGAGACAGCCAGACCCGGGGGGCGTTGGGAATAGACTGTAAATCCACAGTACTCGGCCAGTGAGGAACTGGGGGAGGGACTCGTGCAATGGGATAAATCGTGCCTTGCTAGCCAGTTCAGACGCTGTTACTAGAAAAGTCTCCTTTCGCTATATTTCTGTCTCCGAGTCCATCCTTTGAGTTCAGACAGGTGAGCGTTTGTGACAGGACACCCTCCTCTCCCCAGGAAACTCCCACTCACTTCTCTGTGACGGGAGACGGCTCCTTACCCTCGCTGCGGGGACCCCTCACACACACACACATCCCAGAGCTGATGTCCCCACAGGCAGGGCTGTCAGGGTCGCAGGACAGTCCACTGTGAGATGACCCCATGGTGGGGACCATGTGGGGTTCCTAGGCTCATGGACTCCTGTGGCTGTCTTAAAGGGGGGCTGCCATCCCCCTTCTGGCTGCCCTCCCTGCTAGGTAGGAGGCGTCCTGTGAGCAGAGGGTGATCTGGGGCTGTGGGTGTTAGGCACTTAAGCCAAGTTCCAGGGACTGGGCACTCCACCCCCTGAGTGAGAAGCAAACAGCCGGCCAGTGTGGCTCAGTGGTCAGGTGAACGGGGAGGCGGGGTCTCAGAAACCAGGGGCAGGGCCCAGGTGAGCAGCCAGAAGTGCTCAAGTTAAAGAGGGCCAGGTGAACGCCCTGAAGTTGTCCCGAGAACAAGGGGCTGGGGCCATGTGACCATCCGGAAGTGTACAAGTTAAAGAGGGCCAGGTGACCAGCTGGAAGTGGTCAGGTTAATGAGGGCCAAGTGCCCCTCCAGAAGTCCTGCCCAGATCAAGGGGGTGGGGCCAGGTGACCAGCAGGAAGTGGTCAAGTGAACGAGGGCCAGGTGACCAGCCGGAAGTCCTGCCCAAAACAAGGGGGTGGGGCCAGGTGACCAGCTGGAAGTAGGTAAGGGGATAAGGCGGTGGGGCCACACGAATGCGGAGGAGGGTCACAAGAGGATGCAAGCGCCCCACCTTCCCGTGGTCTAGACTCTGGATGGCAGCAAGCAGGTCCCTGTGCTCAAGGAAGGCCGTTCCCTGTGAATGCGGCAGAAAGCTGGCCCTCAGAGCCCAGGGACCTGTAAGTGACTCTGGAGGGGGCAGGGCTCGGCTCCCAGGATGGACCCGTTTCTCAGCGGCTTCACACAGCTCTTTGCCTGATTTCAAAGCCCTCAGGCCGGGCTGTCCGGGTGGTAGGACTGCCCAGTGCCCCTTTTCTTCAGGCCCCTTGGGTCACTGGGCTTGGAAATGGAGTCATATCCACCTTGTTCGTCAGTGTGTCTTGTAGACTGCTGCCTTATCCTCCCCTTACACCTCTGAGCTCCGTAGCTTTTGCCATCTATACCCGTCTATCATATAATCTTCATGCTTCCGATTTTCCAAACAACCATCTCCTCCCACAACTCCAGAATTCTTCAAAACGGAAGATTCTGTGATGTAAGGTCTATCAGTTCTACCAGGATCCTTTCGCCAACCTCATCCCTATCATTGATTTCCTCACCCTCTCCTTGACCAGCCTCGATTCCATGGCCCGGCATAATTGTCCCACGTTGTCAACTCTCACGCCTGTCTCCCTCCTTTAGACTCCTCTGAGAAAACTCCTGCCTTGGTTCCATTCACTTTCCATCTACTCCCCGTCTGCACCTGGCAGCCGGAAGTGGCTGGAGAACCCACTGGACCATGCTCGGTTGCTCATTTGAGATTCATGACCAGTCGCTTCCCAGGGGCCCTTTGTGCTGTTCCCAATCCTCCCACAGTCCCTTGTCCGTCCACCCTCACAGCCCAGACACAACACACCTCCTCAGATCGCCAGCATCTCTCAGCCCCTCTTCCCCGCTGAGGTCCTGCTTCCTTCTCCACAGAGAAGATAGAAGCAATGGGAGACCTGCCTTCCTACCCCACCCTCACTTTCCTCTCTCCCATACACTCCACCCTCGCTCCTGTTACTGTGGTCCAGCCAGGTTCTCTTATGGAAAGCCAACACCTCCACTTCCCCACGGAGCCGGTGCCCTCTCACTGACTCAGTGATAAAACTCTAGATAAAGTGTCTTCTCTTCTGTCCCTCTGTACCGCCTCGTCCCGCCAGTAGCGACTAGACCCAGGCTGTGATCGCTCCCATCTTAGAACTCAAACCAGTGAACATCGACACATTTCCGCCTTGTCCTCACGTCCTTTTCAACATCTGGTTTATTTTTCTACATGCAGACCTCCTTGGGAGTGGCCAGTGCTCGCTCTCTCCAGACGTCTGCAACTTCGTTCTTTCTGAACCACTTGAATCAGGGATTCTCCCCACAATTGCACCGAGGTGACTCTTCCCAAGTGCATCAGTGGCCTCCGAAGAGTCAAAGCCAATGGCTGATTCTCGGTGCTTCTCTTGCTCAAACCATCGGCAAGCATATGACTTAGTTGGCCATTCCCTCCTGGTGGCTTCCGGGCCATCCCTCTCTTGTTTCTCACCTGAGGGAAACCGGGCCATTTTTACAAAGTCTCTACCACCCGGGCCGGAGGACACACCCCAGGACTGAGAGCAAGAAAAGGCAGAGGTGTTTTCCCCCAAGGGCAGCATGTTTTCCGGTTGTGATGGGTCCTTCGTCTGCATCCGGTTTCCGGCAGCGGTGGGCCTGAGGGTCCCTGCGCCTCTGACCTTGGGCTCCAGGGCCGTCTGTGGGCCATGTGACCAGCCTTTCAAACAGGCTTTGTGGAAGCTCTCAGAGGCACGTTTGTGCTTTGGAGGCCTCCTGCTTTCCCCGGTCAGCTGTCAGGTCTGGAGTTGTTGGCAAGGCTTTAGCCATTCATATCTAATCCCGCGGCCTGATTAATGGAGGCGGCTTCGCTTTATTGTCCCTCTGAGGCAGCCGGGCTGCAGGCGGCTGGGGTGGAAGCCCGTCCCGGGTCTGCGGCCATTTATGGGCAGAGCCAGCGCCTGCTGTGTTCCCCGCAGAACATGGAGGGCTCGGCGGCTTGGCGGTGCAGGTCACGTCCTGCCAGTGACCTTGGCCAGTCACTGTTCCAGCCGCCACTCACGGCCTCCTAAACGTCATGTCCCTCATCTTATAAATGATATGATAGGCCTTCTCTCCTGCCATCACCAGTTTTTCCCTTTTTACTGGCTCTTTACCACTGGCAGACAAGCATGCTAACTTGTTCCTACCTTAAAATGGATTAAGCAAAAAAATAAATAAATAAATAAACACCAAAAAACTCGTAGACTCAGACCACAGTATGGTAATTACCAGAGGGAAAACAATAGGGTGATTACCTGCGGAGAGATGGAGGTAGAAGAGGGTAAAGGGGGGGATAAAGAGAGATGGAAGGAGACTTGATTTGGGGTGATGACCACACAATTCAATATACAGATGATGTATTATAGGATTGTACATCTGAAACCTATATAATTTTATTAATTAATGTCACCCCAACCAATTCAATAAAAAAAATTAAAAAAGGAGTTTCATTGGATGATGTAATTCATGCAACCAGACCCCTACTGATGAACATGGGAGTTGTTTGTGGTCTTCTGCTATTAACATGAGTCTGCAGTGCATGTATGTGTGGTCATGTTCCGGGAAGGATGTCGTGAGGGCAGGTGCCTGGAACTGTGGTTGAAGGAGAGAATCCGAGCAGTTGCATGGGGTTCGTGCTCTTTTATGTTCTGAATCAGTTCGAGGTGCGTTGCCTGTCACTTGTGATTTAGACCAGTGGTCGGCAAACTCATTCGTCAACAGAGCCAGATATCAACAGTACAACGACTGAAATTTCTTTGAGAGCCACATTTTTTAAACTTAAACTTCTTCTAATGCCACTTCTTCAAAATAGACTCGCCCAGGCCGTGGTATTTTGTGGAAGAGCCACACTCAAGGGGCCAAAGAGCCGCATGTGGCTCGCGAGCCGCAGTTTGCCGACCACTGACTTAAAGAGACCTCCCTGGCTCTGTACCTAACTCACAGGTCTGCTGTGAGGCTTAAATGAAATAGCACTCAGCGAAGCCTGGCATGCAAATAAAACTCAATGAATGGTAACCAATATTGTTACTAGGCTGTATTTATTTTACGGAGGTATGTGCGCTTTTCATTCTGCACCCCAAGGTGGACATGTTTCTGTTTCTCTTTGGGGGGTATTATTCCATTTCTACCCCCAAAGAAGAGAGGCTGACGGGGGGGCTGGCCCGCTGGAGCCTGGGTGCCCGACGCAGAGCCTGTGTGGGGAGGTTCTCGTTCCAACGACATCTCCGTTTCATCCGTTGATGCTATTTGTCTGCATCCAGATCACACACGCACGTTTTCAGGGAAGTGCTCCATCGCCTTTTTCAGAAACCCAAATCCACGCGAAGACAATGGCAACAAGCAAAAGGTGTAAACTTTCCCAAACAGGCCCCGATTGGGAAAACGTGATAAAGAGGTTATTGTGTGTCCGAACTTTTCACACGAGAACTGGAGGAGATTTAACACCAGGAATAATACACAGAGGAAGGCCGGCTAATGCAGAGCAGATGGGCCCGCAGGTTAGTGCTGAGCATTTCAACGTCTTTCCCCGTGGACCCTTGGATCCAAGAGGACTGAATGCTGGATTCGTTAGTTAAAAATAAAGTGAATGCAATGGGGAAAGCAATAGAGATGGCTGATTTGATTTCTAGGGAGGTGAGTGGACTGAAGATTTTAAGAACCTTCTATGTGGCAGGCACTCATTGCTTTAATCCTGGCCATAGGTCCATTTTACAGATGTAAACAGCGAGGTTCTGAAAGTGTAAAGCATGTACTGAAGGGGCACACAGCCAGCATGACAGTGGGTCAGTGCTAGGTCTGTCTCATCGCATACACATGCCATGGTTCTGCAAACTGGGGCAACAGATGAGCAGGGAACGTGAGTCATGGTCAGCCCGGCTGGTGTGGCTCAGTGGTTGAGTATCAACCTATGAATCAGGAGGTCACCGGTTCAATTCCCGGTCAGGCAACATGCCCAGGTAGCAGGCTCGTTCCCCAGTAGGGGGCGTGCATGAGGCAACCGATTGATGATTCTCTCTCATCATTGATGTTTCTATCTTTCCCTCTCCCTCTCTCTGAAGTCAATAAAAACAGACTAAGAAATAGAAGAGTTGTAGTCAAATAAATTTTAGAAACACTGACCTGTATTAACACAATAACAGTCTTATTGAAGTAGCATCGATGTGCCATAGCAATATGTATTTCAGCCATGAACTTGGTAAGTTTTGACATGTCGGTACCAGTGAAACCATCACCACAATGAGGAGAGCGAACACATCCATTACTCACAAAAGTTTCCTCCTGCCCCCTTGCAATCCCTCCCCCGGTCCCTCTCACCCTTGATCTCAGACAACCATTGACACTATGTCTGACTCTCACTCCAGAAATGAGACACAATGTGGTTTTGATCCATAATAACGTTGGAAAACTGGAAGGGGTTTCCTTGTGCTCTCTGTCACTACGGATTACATTTTCAAGAGTTTTCTGTAAATGGAATCATATGTACTCTCTTTTTTTTTTTTTGTCTGTCTCCTTTTACTCAGCATACTGATTTTGAGATTTATCCGTGTTATTCCATGTTTGTTGTTTTATGTTACTGAGTAGAATTCCCCTTGTATGAATATGCCACAATTTGTTCCTCTGTTCGTCTGGAGACGGACTGTTAGCTTGTTTCCAGCTTGGGGCTATTACAAATCAAGTTGCTATGAACGTTGGTGGTCAAATGTTTGTATGACCTATGTTCTCTTTTCTTGTAGGTAAGTACCTAAGAGTGGAATAGCTAGATCATACGCTAGGTATATGTCTAGTTTTTAAACTGTTTTCCAAAGTAGGTTGCGCCATTTTGCATTCCCACCAGCAGCGAATGGGAGTTCTCCTTCCTCCTTGCCAGCACTTGGAATAGTCAGGTTTTCTAATTTCTGCCATCTTAACAGGTAAGTAGTGGTATCAGACTTTCTTACAGTTTTAATTTGTGTTTCCCTCACAACCAATAATATTCAGTATGTGTTTTGTGCGTGTTTACCATCTACATGCCTTCTTTAGTTAAGTGTTTGTTCAAATCTTTTGCATATTTTTAATTGAGATATTTTTTATCATTGAGTTTTGAGAGTTCTTTACATATATATTAGATACAAAGTCTCTTTTTTTAAATATATTTCACTGATTTTTTTTTTTTATGGAGAGGAAGGGAGAGGGATAGAGAGTTAGAAACATCGATCAGCTGCCTCCTGCACACTCCCCACTGGGTATATGCCTGCAACCAAGGTACATGCCCTTGACCGGAATCGAACCTGGGACCCTTGTGTCTGTAGGCCGACGCTCTATCCACTGAGCCAAACCAGTTAGGGCTGGATACAAAGTCTCTTAATCGATATCGGCTTTGCAAAGATTTTTTTTCCCCTAGTCTAGGCTTATCTTTTCATTCTCCTAACCATGTCTTTTGAAGATAGAAGTTTTTAATTCTGGCAAAGTCCAGTTGATACTCCACATCTCTTAAATTTTATTTCATAACTTAAAAATCTCAGCTACTTTCTGGCAAATTCCTCTGGCTTGATTTTAACAACTCACAAATATGCTCTTTTGGCAAGCTATTCTATTCCGCCTATATGGTGACATTTTTTTCAAGTATCCAATTTTTTAAATTTTAAAAAATCATTCACAACATTTGCAACCTGGGAATCTTGCATCTCCTGGATAGTGTTAATTGTTCAGTTCAGCTCAGTCTACTATGAGCTCTATTTCCTTGAGTGTAAGTCCTACACTTGGCCAAAGGGTGATGTCTTTCCTGCACAGAGCGGATTTTCACCGTGGCTGGGTGATTCTTCGCTGAGGAGTCCGTCAGCCGTTTGAGGTCCCTGATGGCCGGTCTTGGTTTAGTGAAGCCTGCTTCCAGGACAAGCAGTGACACTCAGACATAGTGCCACCCACTGCTCTTTCACCGCCTCCAACTTTTTGGTATTTCTTTGCTTCCTCCCTCGACCTCCTGTATTCCTTCAATATCCACCTCATTTTTCCTCTTTAACGGATCAACTCTTAACCCTTCACATCTCAACTGAGATGCTAAACAAGAACCCTCCCTCTGTACTCCGAAATCACTCTTTACCGCCCCCCCCTCTGCCCCTATTTATTGTAATTAACTCGTTTCTCATCCGCTTCCTCCCCTGGACTGCTCTCTGGACAGGGAAGGAAGCCCCTGAGAAACCAGTTAATTACAATTAAGGAAATGGCTAAGGGAGACACTACAGGAGATGCCACAGATGGCTCCCATCTGGGAAGCCGGTGCAGTGTGCTTTGACAGTTTACTAAAGAGACTGCGGAGAGAGCGCCGAGGAGTCCAGCTGGCGTGGCCGCTGAGGAGGACGAGGGCCTGGCCGCTGGGCCATGGTCACATCCTCAGCCCTCCCCATGGCGCACCTGGCGCACGTGGGATGCCCAGGTCTTGAACGTTTCAGCCAAAGAAGGCTCTGCAAGGGCCGACTTAAAAACAAAGCCACCTGTAGAACAGTGTTACGCATTCTCTCGCTTTTACTCCAAATATAAATAGCTATTTTTTAAAAATATATATATTTTATTGATTTTTTTACAGATAGGAAGGAAGAGGGATAGAGAGTTAGAAACATTGATGAGAGAGAAACATCGATCAGCTGCCTCTTGCACGCCCCCTACTGGGGATGTGCCTGCAACCAAGGTACATGCCCTTGACCGGAATCGAACTTGGGACCCTTGAGTCCGCAGGCTGACGCTCTATCCACTGAGCCAAACCGGTTTTGCTAAATAGCTATTTGAAAAAAAGAGCGAAGTAAATAGCACGGTACCAAGGGCATTCGGTTGCTAACGTTTACCAGTGGCGTCCCACGGGCCAGGCAGCACCAGGCTTCACAGGGCTCATCTCATTCAGTCCCCACAGCAGCCCTCGGACACGAGTTTCTCTCTACAAAGAAGGAAACTGAGGCCTGGAGAGGTTGAAGAGCTTCTGAAGCTCACATACTAGTACCTGGACTGAATATATGTGTGTCCTCCCCTGCCCCCAAATTCACATGTGGAAGTCCTATCCCCAGTGTGGCTGTATTTTGAGTAAGGAAGTAATTAAGGTTAAAGGATGTCGTAAGGGGGAGGGGGTCTGATCTGATAGGATTAGTGTCCTTATAAGAAGAGACACCTGAGCCCCCGCCATGTGGCTCAGTTGGCTGCTCTTGGTTGAGTGTCATCCTGAGCACTGAAAGGTTGCCAGTTCGATTCCCAGCCGGGGGTGTACCTGGGTTCGATCCCCTGTTGGGGCACGTCCAGAAGACAACGGACCTCTCTCTCTCCCTTTCTCTAAGCATGTCTTTGGGTGAGGCTTTTATTTTTTTTTTAATATTATATATATATATATTTTAATATATTTTATTGATTTTTTACAGAGAGGAAGAGAGAGGGATAGAGAGTTAGAAACATTGATGAGAGAGAAACATTGATCAGCTGCCTCCTGCACACCCCCCACTGGGGATGTGCCCGCAACCAAGGTACGTGCCCTTGACCGGAATCGAACCTGGGACCCTTCAGTCCGCAGGCCGACGCTCTATCCACTGAGCCAAACCGGTTTCGGCATTTTTTTTTTTTAATATATTTTATTGATGTTTTTTTACAGAGAGGAAGGGAAAGGAATAGAGAGTTAGAAACAGCTGCCTCCTGCACACCTCCCACTGGGGATGTGCCTGCAACCAAGGTACATGCCCTTGACCGGAACCGAACCTGGGACCCTTCAGCCCACAGGCCGACGTTCTATCCACTGAGCCACACCGGTTAGGGCTGGGTGAGGCTTTTAAAAAGAAAGACACCTGAGCGCCTGTGGGCTCTCCATGGGTGAGCACTTGGAAGAGACCAGGTGAGTCCGCAGCAAGCAGGTAGCTGTCTGCTTCCTAAAGGGAGTGCTCGCACCAGACACCACCCCCGAGGGCCCCTTGATCTTGGACTTCAGTCTCCAGAGCTGTGAGGAAATTCGTTTCTGTTGTTTAAGCCTGCCTAGGTTTTTGTTCCGGCGGACCCAGCAAGCTAATGCAGCTGGCAGCCCCCTGAATTGGGATTCTCGGCACCAGAGCCCACGTTCATCACCCATTTAGAAATTTCTGTGTTTCAACAAGTGGCATGCTAGCCTTAGTCTTTAAATTGAGGTGGGAAGTGTGTTTAAACTTGGCATTGTGATGTACAGATCTATTCTAACATTGATGGTTATTACTTAAAGCCCTTTCACTGAATCTTGGGGGAAAAATTTTTTCTTTCAAGCATGGAAGTAGGTTGGAAATGTTGCCACTAGTAATAACGGTCGGACTTAAGGCTTAGGAAATACTTCAGGGGGAAAGTATTTGCTTAAATCTCGGCCTGCTATTATAGTTGAAGGTTTGGTGATAGTAGTTGCCCTCCCCCTGAACTTCCTGGATTTCAAGACCATGTGGAAATGTAGTTTGTCTCGTATGAAAAATAAGGTCAGGTAACTTTTGAAGAACTGGCATCCAGAAGTGCATTTAGCTAAGCTTCTGACATTCACAGCATGATCATCTGGTGTGTGAATGCTCTTGGCCTTTTCCTTCTTCTCTCCCTCCTTTAATAATGGGACGAGTTGCCTGGCTGTTGCCCACTTTTTCCACATGTTGGCTGGTCTCCTCCTTACCTCTGCTGGCAAAGTCCCTCCACGGAAGTGGGTGTTGGCCCCTCAACAGAAGACAGGGCTGCAGGCAGGATAGATGAATAATGTGGGTGGCCTTTGGATCCACTTTTTTTTTTAAAAATAAATCCTCACCCAGGGATATATATATATATATTTTTAAAAATATATTTTATTGATTTTTTACAGAGAGGAAGGGAGAGGGATAGAGAGTTAGAAACATCGATGAGAGAGAAACATCGATCAGCTGCCTCCTGCACACCTCCTACTGGGGATGTGCCCACAACCAAGGTACATGCCCTTGACCAGAATCGAACCCGGGACCCTTCAGTCTGCAGGCCGATGCTCTATCCACTGAGCCAAACCGGTTTCGGCCCAGGGATATATTTTTATTGATTTTTAGAGATGGGAAGGTTGAGAGGGAGAGAGAGACACATCAATATGAGAGAGTTGCTTCCCGTACTACATGCCCCAACCGGGGATGAAACCCATAATCTGGGTATGTGCCCTGACAGGGAATCGAACCCGAGAACTGTTGGTGTATAGGGCAATACTCCAACCAACTGAGCCACCTGGCCAGGGCCTTTGGCTCCACTTTCTTCCCCTGTTGCATGAAGGTCAAGTTTCTGTTTCATTTGGGGGTGGGCAGACAGCTTTGTGTGCACTGCCCTTAATCCATGACCCTCTTTCTCACTGGATTTCACTTTGATAAGAGCTTTGGCCTTATGGACATAGCATCTTCTACATCCCCTGCTGGCCTCTGTAGACAATTCAGACTGTACACAAGGATAGGTGGATGGCTATATGTATTGGGAAGAAGAGCCTATAATCTCAATTATAACTGTTATTAGCATTTTATGCAGTAAACTTCTTTTTATGTGCATGTATACACTTAGATGCATGAAAATGTGCATATTTCGATTCATACGGGGCATGTTGTTAAGGAACCTGAGTTTCCCCCCTTCATTTACTCTGGGTGTCTTTCCTCGTTGGCATGTAAAGTTGCATACCATCATTCTATAACAGGCTCATGTGATTGTGCATTGTTAAGAACCAAGTTGTTGAGTTCTTTAGGGCTAACTCCAAAGAAGACCTAATTGTTAGCATGAGATGCTATGTGCCCCAAGAGCTAGAGAGGATGATCTGGCTTAGTGGGCCTTACATTTTTGGGGGGGAATGGAACTACAAGGAAGTCACGTTTAGTGGGAGTGCAGTGTCTATGAAGATAGTCTATCTTCTTCTCTTACTGGCCCATAGGGGAGGACTGAGGGATTTTCTTCCCTGGAATCTATGGAAAGGGGTCTCAATATAATTGGTCACAAATTTTCTAGGTGACTATTAGTAGAGGAAGCGAATACATACTATTCCTTGGTTATGCTAAGCTACCTATCAGCTTAGCGATGAGGCGATGGTAGGGAAGGAATAGGAATGAAGAGGAAAAGGGGCACAGCCATTGGAGAAGAGCAATAATTGTCTCTTTGAGGTTCCACTCCCTGAGAATTAGGGGTATCTCTACCATATTGCTGGACCCAGATTGGGGTAACAGAGGGAAGATGGAATATGGGTTGAGGGGCTCATGGGAGATGATTCTATTATAGGGGCAGGGCTGCTTACATCAGAGAAATGTGGACTGAGGTCACCAGCTTGGTGACAACAGAGGGACCAAGTCTTACAAGGAATTACTAGTGCCTGTGGGCCTGCGGGGGACTGAGTCCTGCAGCAGCAAGATCTCTTGGGGTGGCCGTCCATCTCTCTAGTCCACAGTGAGCTGCATGTAAGCTACGTGAGTGGCAATGACCAATAGAAAGAGGGCAGCAAAACCCAATCACCCCAGGCTGTCAAGTAGGGAGATTCCTTTTTGTGCTCACTTAACCTCACCCCAACACCAGAGGGGTTGGGCATAGGGAAGGGGATGTGTGTGAGAGAGAAGTTACCCCCAACACACGCACACACACACACAGATACACACACCGCCTCCAAAGTCCATCCTTATAGCCACCGAGCTTGGGATAAGAGGAAAGCTTTGAAACAAATGAGTTTGAAGTTTTAAATGAACAAGACAAAGTCATACCACTATGTGGTACAACTGAAACTAATATAATATTGAACGTCAATTGTAATAGACTTAAAAAAAAAAAAAGAGCCCTCAGAAGCAGGCATCCTCATGCACTGCTATTGGGTCTACAAATGGATTCAACTTCTTTGCAGGGCAACTTAGTGATCTCCATAACAATAAAAATGTGTATTCCCCCAACTAAGGAATTTATTTTACAGAATACTTCCCCGTGGTCATGAGATACAGGTACCAGGATGTTCTCAGGGGCATTATTTCTAACAGTCAACAGTGTCTCCCAGCTGGGAGTGTGTGGGTAGGGGGGAGTGGGAGGGGGAGTGTGTGTGTGGGGAGGGTGGGTGGGGGGAAAGGGATAGTCGTGTTTCACTATCTTTACTGCTTGGAAGAGTTTAAACTGGGGAACAAATCAAATGCATGTGAGAAAACAAATAAAAACAAATAAAAGACCTCACTGCTATACTCTCAGTCCTCCTGCAGGTGTCCTTTGAATGGCTGAGCTGGGGCCATGAAGAGTGAGGATGCCCTGTAAACCAAGCATGTCAAACTCAAAGGCTAACAGGGGCCAAATAAACAACGTTTAAGTGTATGTAGGCCGCAAAAAAACGAAAGCCTCAATTTTCATAGAAACGTAGGTTTATTTTGATAGAGACATGCTGAATACAAAGGGCTGAAATAAATGAGTCATCATTAACATAAAATAATAGAACATTTTAATTAAAATTAATACTTTTTCTTGAACATTAACTTACCAGACACGGAATAACTGCATAAATTAATAAGCGTAACGCAAATAAACCCATTTTTCTTGTTCTCCGAAAGCAAAATATTTCTTGTTGCGCACACCAAACAAGTCGGTCCAAGATTAATGACATGGCCATCAGCTGCTAAAATATTCGCTGCTAGTATTAGTGGAGAGAAACGGTGCGCCTGCCTGTAAGGCGTGTAAGGGAAATGAATGCAGCACGATTATAGTAATCAGTCACTAGCAAACATTGTAATTCATTATTAATCTACGCTAATAAAAGAGAAATATGCAAATTGACCATAACTTCGTGGCGCCCACCAGCCAATCAGGAGTGAATATGCAAATTAACCCAACAAAGATGGAGGGCTAATTTGCATACTCAGGTGCCAAGTGGCTGGGGGCAGGGCAGGACGCTTGTGTCATTGCCATGGCGATGACACAAGTGTTCCACACTGCCCCAGCAGCTCCGGGCCCCTGGGCAGTATGGGAAGGCAGAAAGGCGGCTCTGGGCTGGAGTGAAGGCGGTGCTGGCAGCCAGGAGAAGGAAGGCCCATTCTTGCACAAATCTTCGTGCGTCGGGCCTCTAGTATTGTATAACAGGATATTGTAAAAATTAAGTTCTGAAATTTTTATTAAAACGTTTCTTATAGTTATATTGGCTGGGCCACAAAATTATTCCTTGTGGGCTGCATGTGGCCCGCAGGATGTGAGTTTGACATGCTTGCTGTAAACCCTTTCATTCCAAAGCCTCTTGAGTACATGTCCAAGGGCTTCTCTTTACATCACACTGACCTCTCAGAGCCCACACGCACCCTGGCTCCTCTTTTGGGATGTGAGATAACATAAAACCTCCTCGTAGAGCGAAGGGTTCCAGAGCATGGCTAGGTTATTCAGTGACTTGAAAACGAGCGAGGTTTCCTTTCTGGAAATATGGTGAAATAAATGCCAGGTATCTGGGAATCTTTCCTGGTACAAAACACCTAAAATTGCTGAATAAAATATAAAAATGAATAATGGATTGTTAAGCTGGCAAGAAATAAAGTAAATGTTCAGAGGCCAGCAATAATGAAAAAAACACACACTCTCATCGAGGAGAAAAAGTGAGTGCTGAGGTCAGCATTCACCTTGGGCATGTCTAGACTTAAGTGGCTCACACATGCAGGGGACAAGAGACCCAGCCTGGGTGCAGTCAGGTTGAAGAGGTCAAATGAAGCCGAACCTCTTTCGTGGGTGAACTCGGATAGCACCTGCCCGACAGAGAGACATTGAAAAACGTCTTTCTTGTCTGGGCCTCCTTGGCAATGGGTGGAATGAAAAGAAAAAAAAAAAACATAAAAGGAAAAAGGATCCTCTGAGAATACTGAACCATGAGTGTGCTGTGCTACATGTGAGCAGAAGAAAATCCAAGCCAGAAGTTTAGGTTAAAGTTGTGGTAAAACAGCAGTGCCCCAGGCAACTGGCAGTATATCTGGCCGACAAGTCATTTGTTGAGAAGCGTATTCTAAACAAAGATAAATTTCCAAGGAACATGAGCTCACAGCCAACGATTACATAACACGCAGGAAACAAGCCACTGTGGAGAGAGAATAGGCAGAGACCGCAAAGGCAGGAGCAACTGTACAGACTGCAGGCACTGGATTTAGCAGAGACAGAACAGAACATGAACAAAGTTAATTTACTTAAAAACATTAAGGAAGATGTCGGACGTACGATTAAGGAGCAAGACACTATGAAAATGGACAGGGCAGTTTTTAAAAGAAGGACCACATAGAATTTTTTTTAGACTAAAAAAAAATGTAAATTATGAAAATTACAAATTCAAAGGACTGGTAAAACAAGAGAGTCTACACAACTGAAGAAAGAATTCGTGAACTGGAAAATAAAACTGAAGAAATGCCTTAGAATGTAGTCTAAAGAATGAGTAACGGTTAATATTTACAGAATATTTCCCGTGTGCCACACATACTGTGCTGTGCTATATCTCCTTTATCTTATTTAACTCTTATAAAAAGCTTATGAGGTTGTTACTATTAATATCTATATTTTGCCTAACTTCTCTGTGCCTTATTTTTTTCCAAGTATAAAGTGAGGATGGTGATGAACAAAAATAGATCCAGAGAAGTAGAAGCATCGAACAGACCGTCAAACCTCAGAGGGTAGGTAGGGGAAGGTGAGGGGGTGGTAAGAGATCAATCAAAGGACTTGTATGCATGCATATAAGCATAACCAATGGATACAGACCGTAGGGGAGTGAGGGTGTGTGTTGGGTGGGAATGGCTGGGGAGAGGTCAATGGGGGGAAAAGGAGACATTATGTAATACTTTAAACATTAAAGAATTTAAATTAAAAAAAATAAAAAAATAAAGTGAGGCGTGATTCACAATTCTAAAGTAGAAAAGATTCTGAAAACATTTGGTGGCAAAACCTTACCCACACTGATAGACGACTACTCTAGGGTTGTATTTGTTTCCTGTTGCCGTGGTAACAAGTTACCAGAAACCTAGTGGCGTAACAAAGGCAAATTTATCAGCTTGCAGTTTTAGGTCAGAGAGTAAAATGGGCCGGCAAGGCTGAGTTCCTTCCTGAGCCTCTGGGTTCCTTCAGAAGAATCCATTTCCTTGCCTATGTTGAGGGTGTAGACCAGGCGTCCTCAAACTACGGCCCGCGGGCCACATGCGGCCCGCCGAGGACATGTATCCGGCCCGCCGGGTGCCGCTGCCTGTCCTGCTTAGCAGCCGACGCGTCCCGGGCCCGCAGTGCGAATAGGAATTTGTTCATAGTTTTTTTTTTTAAACTATAGTCCGGCCCTCCAACGGTCTGAGGGACAGTGAACTGGCCCCCTGTTTAAAAAGTTTGAGGACCCCTGGTGTGGAAGCTGCCTGCTTCCTTGGCTGGTGGTCCCATCATTCTGCCCTCACACCTTCTTCTTGGGCTCTGTCACATGCCCTTCTTTCTCTTATAAGGACACTGGTGATTCCATTGGATTCACCTGGATATTTCAGAGCATCCCCCTGTCTCAAGATCCTGAATCTAATCACATCTGCAAAGTCCCTTTTGTAAGGTTAGATATTCACAAGTTCTGGGGACCAGGACGTGGACATCTTTGGGGGGGGGGAGGGGACGGGCATTATTCTGCTGATCACAAGTGTGAATATTCACACATTTTGCCACCTCTTTCTATGTTTGTTTCAGGTGCTGGGTGTGGTATAATGTATGGTGATGATGCTCTACTCTCTTGAAAATTCTGGAAAAAAAAAATTTGAATTCAGCAACATATCTGGCCCCGAGAGTTTTGGGCAAGGATTGTGGACCTCACTTGAACTGAGACCAAGTCTTAGCCAGGCGTCCTCAAACTATGGCCCGCGGGCCACATGCGGCCTGCCGAGGAAATTTATCCGGCCCGCCGGGTGCCGCTGCCTGTCCTGCTTAGCAGCCAACTCGTCCCGGGCCCGCAGTGCGCATAGGAATTTGTTCATAGTTTTTTTTTTTTAAACTATAGTCCGGCCCTCCCACGGTCTGAGGGACAGTGAACTGGCCCCCCGTTTAAAAAGTTTGAGGACCCCTGGATGTAGCTCCCTAATGGAAGATCGCATGGTTTCAACGATATAAATGACTTGTAAAGTGTGTGGTGCGATGTCAGACACATCACGGATGCTCCTGCTTTGCAGTGGGCTGCTGGTCAGCTCACAGCGGCATCGGCCCTGCTCGTTGTCTGCACTCCCAACAGCTCTCTCTGCAGACCAGGCACCCAGAGTCACTGCTAAGGTCAAGACCGCCACTGAGGTGCCCTGCCGAGGTACATTCAGGCAGAGCCCAGAAAGGGGAGCACTCACAGGAGGAAGGGAGGGAGGGATCACCTTTGGTGATCTTCGGGGAGCTCCATCAAGGAGGACTCAGCATTTTCTGTTGGACACAAGGGCGAGGACACTCCAGGAAAACATCGCTGGCAAAGGTATGGCTCCCGCCAGGGCCTGAAAATGCTTTCGTTCCTGGCTTCTTAACTGGAAGAACTGCGTGTGTTTTTCTGCTATAATTTGAGGTGTCTGAAGTGAAAAACTACATTCTACACATAAAGATTACCAAGGCCATCAGCTTGCATGAAGAACCTTATAAATGTACCTAGCTTTGATCTAGGATTTAAGCATGTAGGAAATAATTCGAGGCAGACAGAAATTTACAGATTGACAAGAAAAAAAATAGTTGGTAGAGAAAGGAAGAGGAAAAAACAGACCAGCTAATCTGAAAGACTTTTTCAAGGCTTATGACGAATCAGCATTGTGTCTGTGGGGACATTTGGTTACTTAATATTCCCCTGGGCAGTGGGGTGGGGTGGGGAGGGAGTGAGGGCAAGTCTCTTATTCCTTTTGCATTGTTAGGGGCAAGGAGTCTCTCAACCGTCATGTTCACCCGTGGAAGGAAGTCAGGTTTGCCTTAGGGCAGCCGTGGGCAAACTACGGCCCGCGGGCCGGATCTGGCCCGTTCGGCTGTTCTATCCGGCCCGCGGAGCCGAAAGAGCGGAGGGTTCTCTTGCTCTCCCCTCCGCTCCTTTACTTTGAATTTATATTAGTTCACACAAACACTCCATCCATGCTTTTGTTCCGGCCCTCCGGTCCAGTTTAAGAACCCATTGTGGCCCTCGAGTCAAAAAGTTTGCCTGCCTTAGGGAGACTGACAGCAGATTCTAGAAAAGGCAAATGATAGGTGAGCTGATAGTGCATGTTGTTCAGGGTTAAGGGAAACCCTTCAGCTTAGTTCTTGACGTGAGAGAATAAAGGGAGAACCAGCAGTTGGTTGTCATTTCAGTTAGAAAATGGGACAAGAGGTTCTTTTTTTTTTTTTTTTTTTTTTTTTTTTCAAAAGGCACGTCCCCACCAAGCAAGTCTGCATTCTGTATGGTCAGATTTGAATTATTCTGTGACACACACACACACACACACACACACACCCGCCAGCCAGCCAGGACACACACTTCAGGTGGAGTCTCTGTAGGGAGGCTTACTCTGGCCGCTGGGAAACTGAGCTCACGCTTGAGGTCAGAGTCTGTGAATAACTAACAAATGTTTAGAGTTTTCCAGTTAGAAAAGCCCATCCATAGGTTTATCAGTTTATTAGCATCCCTGCGTCATCGACTTCCCAAGACTACACAGCTGGTCAGAGCTGGGAATGAATCCTTCCCACCTGAGGCCAGATCCTATGTTGGCGGGGTCACATGGCCAGGAACACGATGCAGGACTCGGAATCTCTCCCGGAGGACAGTGCTCCCCAAACCCGCTGCTCAGCAAGCCTCGGAGAGTTATTTGACATACAGATTCCCGGGCTTCCGCCTTAGAGATTCTGACCCAGAGAGGTGTTTGTAAATCTGTATTTTTAAATATGTATTTAATTGATTTCAGAGAGGAAGGGAGAGGGAGATAGAAACAAACGTCAATGATAAGAGACTCATCAATTGGCTGCCTCCTACACGCCCCATACCAGAGGATGGAGCCTGCAACTGGAACATGGCCCCTGACCGAGAATCGAACCGTGACCTCCTGGTGACCTCCTGGTTCATAGGTCCACCTTCAACCACTGAGCCAGGCCGGCTGGGCTAACTCTGTATTTTTAAATGATGGCTTGAGGATCCGACCTACAGCCAGTTTTGGGGGCTACTGTTTTGTTAAATCAAAGGCTAGGA
Organism: Plecotus auritus; assembly: GCF_963455305.1. NCBI lineage: Eukaryota > Metazoa > Chordata > Mammalia > Chiroptera > Vespertilionidae > Plecotus > Plecotus auritus. Next base: position 173,203,637 of record NC_137773.1, on the reverse strand, counting down.
GAACCATTTTCACCTGATACCACTTCTAAGGTTTAGTTATGGAGGTGGAAATGAGTGTGTTTTAGATCAGTGGGTCTTAACCTTTTTTAAAACTACCTTACTTTTTAAGAACTTTGTGGAAATCTAACCCCCTTGCCCCAAACTTCTGCTTCTGATTCAGCAGGTTTGGAGTGGGACCAGCTGGCTCCCAGGCAAGGCTATAGGTGCAGGAGACCAGGTGAGTACAATTGTGTGTGTGTGTGTGTGGAGGGGGGGGTGGGGGCGGGGACGGGGGGGGGTACTCTTCTCACTCCCACGTGGCTACTGTTATTATCAACAACAGCTGCTGGTTATGGAGTGCTTGCCTCTTGCAGGTTATCTCGCCGCTGAGCTGAGTGAGGGGCAGCAGATGGGCAAGGCTAGAATATACACTCAATCCTTCGCCGGCTCCCTGTGGTCCTGGTGTGAGAGTGAGGCTGCGAGGGAACGAGAGACACCCACAGTGCCCCAGGAGGGCGGGCGGAGCACCGCACCCCGCTGCGGAGAGGATTAGGGTCGCCTCCCAGGGCACGATGGAGAGGTGGGGCAGCCCCGCCTGGCGGGTGTCCCCGCCATCTCCGCCCCGAGGTGCGTGTGGGCCCGCGGCCCGCAGGGGGCGCTGCCGCGCCGTCCCGCCGTCCCGCCGTCCCGCCGTCCCACCGCCCACTCGGCGGGCGCGCCTCTCCGCAGTCCAGAGCCGCCGGGCCCGGCACTCGCTCGTGCGAGCGCGCAGACCTCTCGGCCGGACTGAGGACGCCGCCCGCTCCGGCCGCCCCTGTGCTCGCCTTCCACGTCCGCTCGGCCCACCGCCCCGGCCCCGCGCCGCACCTCCCCGGCGTCCGAGCGCACAGCTCCCGCCCCGGGAGCCTCCGGCCGTCCGGACCCCGCCGCCGGCGCGCTCAGCGCCCTGCTCGCCGGGCACCGGGAGGGCGGTGTCGGCTGAGGATGGGCGGCCCGGCGGCGCGGAGGGGCGCCGGGGGGCTCCGCGCGCTGCTCCTGGCGCTGGTGGCCGCGGGAACCCCCGCGGGCGCCTACAACCTGGACCCGCAGCGCCCCGTGCGCTTCCAGGGCACCGCCGGCTCCTTCTTCGGGTACGCGGTGCTGGAACATGTCCACGACAACACGCGCTGGTGAGTGTCCTCGCGGCTCCCCGAGCCCGCCGGCCGCCGCCCCAGCCTCGGCCCCCAGGCCGGCCGCCGCCGCCTTTCCGGCCTCTCCACGCCGCCGTCCCGAGGGGGAGATTTAAATGTCTCCGCTGCGCGCAGCGCGGCCGCGGAGGGAAGGCGAGGAGGGAGGGAGGGCGCCGGCCCCGGCCCCCCGGACTTCCCGGTGGCGCCCGGAGCTGGAGAGAGCCGGGTCCGGCGCTTCCCCGGGGTCCCAGCCGGGAGTGTGCGGGGAAAGCCGCCCTCGGCCTCCCAGCCAGACTCAACTTTCTCCTCGCAGAGTAACTTGGCTCCTCTGCCCTCCGCTGGCTGGCTTGCATCCCCAACGCATCAGGGCTCGGCTCTGGCACCAGTTTTGGGCAACTCTTGGTGACACCCCATCCACCTCTCCCAGGCTTGGCTTCAAGCCTGTCCCGCACCATCGCAGAAAGCGGAGTAACCCCGTGATGTGAGGGGCTCAGGGTGGGGAGGGGTCCCCGGAGGCCTGAGTGTCTGAGACCCCAGGGGCATATAGGAACCAAGAGGCCCCCTACTCCCTTACAAGGCCCTCTGCAGAGTGAGCTGACAGGGTCCGGGTGAGGGAAAGGAGGATGATGGTCCAGGACCTCAGTGACAAGGACAGGAGGGCTGGTGGGTAAGTTCCGGGGTGGCCTGGCCTCATTTCACATGGGTCATCTGGCCGGGGCACAGCACCAGAAGTGAGGGATGTGGTTCTGTAGAGGTTGAGGAAGCCAATTGCCCCCTAAGAGTCCCAGGGGGTGGAGAACTCTCCTGGGTGAAGCACCCCCAGCTAAGGGGTGCAGACCTGAGTGTACATCCCCCCTGGCAAGGCCGGAGGAGAGGCTGGTCCCTCCCTCACCATTTTCCCTGCACAAGAGAGAATGAAGCAGCCACAGAGTCACCTCTTCATCCCAGTTAGGCCCAGGGATAGCTCCCCTGTTCAAGGTCATGCCCTAATGGGGGCCCCGGTGACTATTGTGTGGCCCCCAGTATGAGCATCCTTAGCAGGCCGGGAGGACAAGGTCAGTGGTGTGTGCTCTCCGCAGGTAGTTCTGCCAGAGAGTCACTGCTCCGAATTGGTCAGAGGCTGATGGAAAAGAGTGGATTTGTAGAGCAAGCCCTCATGAATTCCTGGAAAAGTGGGGACTCCGTGACCAGCCAGCCCACTAACAATCATGCTATTTAAAGAGCTGCCTCTGAGAGGAACTGTGTTTCAAGTCCGTGTGTAGCTCCTGTCCGGTTTCACATCTCCCTCCCTGCCATCCACCCCAGGTGCGGAGTTTAAGGCCACACTGCCTTTCCCTGCACTTGCCAATACCCTTTAGAAAGCAAAGCAGGCTGAGCACCTTTTCCACGGCCTCCTCCACACTCAGAGTCCGTCCGCGGGGCACTTGGCTGTCGTAGAGAATGCAGCCTGGGCAGAAGCCGTGGGAGAGCACACCCCAGAATGCCACGCAGGACTCCTGGACTGCGCCCTGGGCACGGATTGTGTGGAGAGAGCTGTCAGAAATAGAAGGGCTTCTCCGGGCACCGGGCTCTGGGGCACTGTGTGGGTGTGGGCTTGTGTGCTCCGAGCTCCTCAAGCTCTTTGAAGGGCTGTTACTGGGAGAGGTGCGAAAGCCCTCTCACCGGATTTGGATGGGCCACAGGTCTAAGCTGCCCCAGTTGGGGAGTAATAGGGAGGAGCGCAGAGCTGATCTGACAGGTGGAGAGAGTTGAGCCTGCTTTGTTTTAAGAAGGGGAGGAAGACAAGCTGTGTGATGTGGATACATTTCCACTCAGCACCTGAGTAAAAGGCAGAGGGCGGTAACGCTGGTGCAGGGCCTTGGCGCCCGTGGAGATGGGGGGTCAGCTATTTCAGGGGTCAGTGCGAACCCACCCACAGCCAGGCTGCTGGTCACTAAAGTGCCCTCTCTGCTTCTGATACTGAGTGTGCTGCTCCTTGGACTGGAGCACTTGTCCCGAAGGTTGTTCAGGTACCAACCAACCTGAGATCTTTTTAAAGCAGTTAATTTCCTCCCTCCCTGCCCCCCCACACTGACTTAGGTTTATCTTAGATGGTCTTTGTCTTAGACCGGGAATGGGACTCCCTGCTGACTCTGCTGCCCAGTCTTGGTAAACTGTGGCCTTTGAAGCAAGAAACCTCCAGGGGCATTGCCTTCTTTCACCTTCTCCTAGACCTAGAGGCTAGACCAGCCTTGGGCAAACTACGGCCCGCGGGCCGGATCCGGCTGTTCTATCCGGTTCTCTTGCTCTCCCCTCCGCTCCTTTACTTTGAATTTATATTAGTTCACACAAACACTCCATCCATGCTTTTGTTCCGGCCCTCCGGTCCAGTTTAAGAACCCATTGTGGCCCTCGAGTCAAAAAGTTTGCCCACCCCTGGACTAGACTTAACCAGGAGGCGAATGAAAACCCCACCAAAGGCCTCTCACTCACACAGGCCCCTGCCAGGGCCCTGGGCCTCCTTCTGTGCTCATAATTCTGGGTTAACTTTCTTCCTTCAGAATTAATGATGTCACCCTCAATGTGTACGATTCAGGCCCTGCAGACAGGGGACCAGCCCAAGATCTCTACCTTAGCTTTCAGCCCTGGGGTTGGTTGATGGACTTAGTGACTGATTGTTGGTCTCTTCCTCCCAGGTAGTCCCTGGGCTCTGCATCTTTTAGCCCCGCTTGAGGGCCGTGTAAGTTTGTTTCCAGTTATGCACGATGATAAACACCAGCAGGGGTAAACATCCTTGTAACTAAAGCTTTGTGGCTTAATTATTTCCTTTGAATAGTTCCTGGGCTTAGACTTGCTGGGTCAGAGAGGAAGGGAGATTTTAAGTCCGTTTTCTATGCATTTCCAAAGTGCCAGGGAAGCGAAGGTGAATGCTTGAGAGAAATGCATTCACTTACTTGGCACTGGAGTTTTGGAGTTTTTACCAAAGTGTGCTCGGGGCAGTGCACAGGCATAGCCACCCACAGAAGGGGACTTAGAACGATCACAAATAGTCACAACGGGTGTGAGAGGTAAGTGATGGGCGTGGAAGGGAAAAGAGATCCATTGAAACTGAAAGGCAACTGTTGATTAAGCCTTGTATTTAGTGTTGGTCTTCTTGAGAGGAAATTGCTCCTTAGCTGCTTTTAAAAAATATGTATTTTTTTTTATTTCAGAGAGGAAGGGAGAGGGAGAGATAGAAACATCAATGATGAGAGAGAATCATTGATGGGCTGCCTTCTGCATGCACCCTACTGGGGACCAAGCCGAAACCTGGGCATGTGCCCTTAAATGGAATCGAACCTGGGACCCTTCAGGCCGCAGGCCGCTCTATCTGCTGAGCCAAATGATATAGGGTGCTCTTTAGCTTCTTAATTCCATATTAGTGAGTTAATAAGTTTGCTTCATGCTGATGAAACACCTTTTCACGGGTGAAAGGATTGGTTGTATGTAGGTGAGGGAGCAGGACTGGGTGTATGTAGGGTGAGGGAGCAGGACTGGGTGTATGTAGGGTGAGGGAGCGGGACTGGGTGTATGTAGGGTGAGGGAGCGGGACTGGCTGTATGTAGGGTGAGGAGCGGGACTGGCTGTATGTAGGGTGAGGAGCGGGACTGGCTGTATGTAGGGTGAAGGAGCGGGACTGGGTGTATGTAGGGTGAGGAGCGGGACTGGCTGTATGTAGGGTGAGGAGCGGGACTGGCTGTATGTAGGGTGAGGGAGCGGGACTGGGTGTATGTAGGGTGAGGAGCGGGACTGGCTGTATGTAGGGTGAGGAGCGGGACTGGCTGTATGTAGGGTGAGGGAGCGGGACTGGCTGTATGTAGGGTGAGGAGCGGGACTGGCTGTATGTAGGGTGAGGGAGCGGGACTGGCTGTATGTAGGGTGAGGAGCGGGACTGGGTGTGTGTAGGGTGAGGGAGCGGGACTGGGTGTGTGTAGGGTGAGGGAGCGGGACTGGCTGTGTGTAGGGTGAGGGAGCGGGACTGGCTGTAGGTAGGGTGAGGGAGCGGGACTGGGTGTAGGTAGGGTGAGGGAGCGGGACTGGCTGTATGTAGGGTGAGGGAGCGGGACTGGCTGTAGGTAGGGTGAGGGAGCGGGACTGGGTGTAGGTAGGGTGAGGGAGCAGGACTGGCTGTATGTAGGGTGAGGGAGCGGGACTGGCTGTAGGTAGGGTGAGGGAGCGGGACTGGCTGTGTGTAGGGTGAGGGAGCGGGACTGGGTGTGTGTAGGGTAAGGGAGCGGGACTGGGTGTGTGTAGGGTGAGGGAGCGGGACTGACTGTGTGTAGGGTGAGGGAGCGGGACTGGCTGTGTGTAGGGTGAGGGAGCGGGACTGGGTGTAGGTAGGGTGAGGGAGCGGGACTGGCTGTAGGTAGGGTGAGGGAGCGGGACTGGCTGTAGGTAGGGTGAGGGAGCAGGACTGGCTGTAGGTAGGGTGAGGGAGCGGGACTGGCTGTAGGTAGGGTGAGGAGCGGGAAGAATGTGCTGGAGCTGGAGGGGCAGGGATAGGACTCTGGCACAGGGCAGCTGCGCTCTGCAGGGGCAGAGCTGAGGGCTCGTGGGGGTAAGAGACCCTTCCTAGATCCACATCACGGAGCACGTGTGTGTGTGTGTGATGTCAGAACTTGCTTTCTCAGCCCCATAATGAGCATTCCTGTCAGTTCTTTGCAAATTGTCGCTGACCAGAAGGCCCTCAATCTCTGTAGGAGAGGACGTGTGACCTCGCTTTTCCCAGCCCTGGGGACCGAGTCCAGCTTCTGCAGTCACAGTGCATTGGAGCAGAGCCCAGACCCCTCCTCTCTCCACATGCCTGGTTGAGTGGTCCCTCTCAGCAGTGGGAGCTGTCCCAGTGGCCAGGGGACCAGAATATCCTGGGCTGTGTTACAGATGTCCCTTGTATCCGTTTTGGATGCAAACCTGCAAGTGACTCAGTTTCCTCCTTTGCAGCATCACCCAAGGGTGTCTCCCTGTGCAGGGACAGCTGCCTCTGGTATACCTCCCACCCCCAATCTTCTTGCACCCCTTGAACACCAGCAGTAGGTGCCAGGGGACACGGACAAAGCTGACTTCTGTCTCTGTCCCGTAGACATGGGTGGGTTCCTCAGCTGCAGGACAGACAACTGTAACACCCTGTGATATAAATAAATGCAGCCCGGCTGGCGTCCAGCCCCCAGAGGGGGTTTCTTCCACACCCCTCCCCTCCTCTCCGCCCCAGACGCCCTGGAGTTGGTTGGGTGCACTGGCTTCCTTTCTGGCCACGTGCTTCCTGCCCCATCTCCCGGGACACAGCTAGACGGCTGTGCCCGGGGCACAGAGCGAGGGCTTGGAAATGGAAGACGTGCCGGCTTTTTGCTTTGTTCAGGTTGTCAGAGCATCATTCAGAGAGGGAGAGGAGGCGGTCCAGAGCCAAAGAGCACATAACATCCTCACTTTGCCTTAGGGTTGAGCATTCACAGGACAAGCCGGACATGTCTGCTGCCCTGCCAGTACAGTTGCCAGTCGCCAGATAGATTGCGATTTTAAAGTAAAATCAATTACAGCCAAAGGAAATGAAGAACCCAGTTCCTCAGCCGTCCTAGCCACATCGCAAGGGCTCAGTGCCCACATGCGGCTGGCGGCCCCCGTGTGGGATCGAACACAGAGGAGCGTGTATTCTTCACCGCAGAAAGTTCGGCTGGGTGGTGCTGCTTTAGAGCAATGACTTAAGTCTTAAAGGGACAAAGATCCAAAGGTGATATAAGTAAAAGAGGCACCAGCCCTTGGTGTATGTGAGTATTAAAACGGAAACAGAGGGGCTTAAATCTAAGGGAAAATGAAGAGTGGGCAGCCGAAGGGGCGGAATTCTTTCTCCAGCCATCAGACATCGGAGTGCGGGCTCCGTGCTAAGGGGCAGGGATTCAGGAATGAAAACTCCGCTCCCAGGCTGATGGGTGAGAAGGTGGTGGGTTCTAGTCTTGCGTCTCAGGCAAAATATAAGCTATGGGCTCCGATGGGGAGAGGCTCGTCCTCGGGCAGGCACAGGTGGTTCAGGGGGCAGAAGAGAGACTCCAGGGAAGGCAACACCTTGAGGGATCATGGGCCTTGCAGCCCCATTTTAGTGAGGAGACACTAAAGATGGCTTGGCAGCTGCCTCCTCACAGCCTCTTTGCTGAGTCCTCTGTGCCCTGCTGACGCTCGGGCGCAGGCGTGGCCCCACCTCCCCATCTGGGTGTGCTGGAAGCAACACTTTCAGGTCTGGTCCCTGGTTTTTTGTTGTTGTTTTTTTGTTGTTGTTGTTTGTTTTTAATCTTTATTGATTTCAGAGAGGAAGGGAGAGGGAAAGAGAGATAGAAACATCAATGATGAGAGAGAAGCATCGACTGGCTGCCTCCTGCACGTCCCCTACTGGGGATCAAGCCCGCAACCTAGGCGTGTGCCCCTGACCAGAATCAAACCTGGGACCCTTTAGTCCGCAGGCTGACGCTCTCTCCACTGAGCCAAACCAGTTAGGGCTGGTTCCTGGTTCTTCCTGGCCCCCGAAGAGCCTGCTGTCTCAAGCTCTCAGGAAGGGGTGATGCGTTTATGAGGCCCAAGGTCTAAGAGGACCCAGAGAGCGTCCCGTCCCGTGGGGTTTCCGGGGAGTTTCCCTGAAGATCCCCAAACTGGCGAGGGTGCTGTTTTCTGAGCTGGTGCTGAACCAGCCGGGCCAGAGGCAGCTGGGTTGCCCAGGCGAGCCCCTTCCGAGGCAAGAGGACAGACATTTTTCAGCCAGTCGCTCCCAGCCCCGAGTGCGAGGGTGCGGAGGGCCGGCCTCCAGCCAGCTGGCTCCCCAGGGACCTGCTGCTGGTCTGGAAACAGTCTCCTCCTGATGACTCCTATTGTGATTTGTCCCGGGAAAATGCTTTCACGTTTATTCAAAGTAGCCGTGGTGTTCTCAGAAATCACTTGCTTTCAAGGGCGTTGCATTGAGACTTTTAAGAAGTCAAAATGAATGATTCCATCAGAGAGTATTTGCTGAGCATGGACAAGGAGTCAGGTGCTGCCACAGGCATGAGCGTCTTTAATGGAATCTTTGGGGCGACCTGGGGAGTGGTTCCAGTTTGCCAGTCGGGGGCTTGCAGAGCTACAGGGGGTGTGCACGGCCCGCCCAGCGCCAGCGATCAACATACACGGACTCGTTTCCTCTAACTGAGCCCAGGGGGGCCCTCCCACCCCTGCCTTAGCATCTGGTATTAATGTGCCGCCGTGTGCACAAACCCCGGAGCAGGGTTGGCATCGTGTAGGACACGCCAGAGGGCACGGTGGCAGAGGGGCTTGGCACCTCTTCTCCACCAGGACGGGTCCTCGAGGGGATGGATGCTCCAGACTCGGGGGTGGGGTTCTTCCTGGCTCTGCCTTCGTTGTGGCTCAGTTCCTCAGCAGCAACCACATCGGTGGATTCTGTGCCACCGTAAGACGGCTGCCCAGAGGATGGGCTCTCACGTTAGCCCCGGCGTCGCCCCCACGGAGGAGCTGGGTGATCTTGGCAAGTGATTCCAGCTGTTTGAGCCTCGCTTCCTCCTCTATGAAAGAGGGATAGTAAGGATGCTCCCCCATCACGTTGCTGGGGAGTTAGAGGAGAGGATGTCTGCAAAGCCTGGACCACACGTAGCACGTGGTAAGCCCTTGATAAATACTAGTGGTCACTTCTGTTGTTACTCTGGCCTGACTTCTGGGACAAACGGTCTTTTTCCTGACTTTGTATGCTGAAAGGGCTTGCTTTTCAGTACGTGTGTTGATGCATCCATTCATTTATCAAAATCGGAGTGTCGGTACTCAATACAGAAATGAATGAGATAGTCTCACATAACACACACTCTGCATTCTGTGTGGTCTCTGAGATTTTGGTCGTGTTCTGCATACGTTTTGGACGTGACTTTTTGTGTATCATTTAAAAGATGTAATTGTATCAATTTCAGAAAGGGAGAGGGAGAGAGAAATGGAAACATCAATGATGAGGCAGAATCATTGATCGGCTGCCTCCTGCACGGCCCCCACTGGGGATGGAGCCCACAACCCGGGCATGTGCCCTCACCAGGAATTGAACCATGACCTCCTGGTTCATAGGTCGATGCTCAACCACTGAGCCACACGGGCTGGGCGCTCTTTGTGTATCAGTTACATCCTGTCTGCCATCGGAAAGGATCTGAGATGGCTGCTTTCATTGGAGACCTGTGGGATGGGAAATCCTAGAGTTTCACATGCCTTTTCCTTTTCTCAGAGAGGTCGGGAGCCACTGTGTTCTGGGGAGCCCTGGCCCCTGGCACAGGCTCCAGATAAGTCTAGGAGGTAGGCCTACAGTTCCAAGTTGGAGTAGTGGTGAGAATTTTAGCAAAAAAAAAAAAAAAAAATAGTAAATGTAAAATTATTGACCTATTTTTCTAGGAGAAGAAAAATGGTTACAGGAACCCAACAGGAAGACATCCGGCCTTTATTCAGACCTCCCAGGGGTTGGCAGCTCGCTCTGCCTCTGGGTGTTAACGTTTATGTGATGCTGTCCGTGGGGAAGGACAGCATCGGTCCTGTCACCCTGCTTCCCTCTCCAGCCGCCGCCCCTCCGCACATCTCCCAGGACCCCAGCCCCCCGGCCGGGGCTGCAGCCCAGATCTGAGGCCCCTTCGCTCCCTGACAGGGCGGCCAGGGGGTGCCGCCGCTCTTGGGTGGCCCCTGCCTGTGCCTCTGCTCTCTCCCAGCCGGACCCGGCACTCCACCGAGTTCATTCTCGGAAGCAGCGTTTTCTGGGATGAATTGCAGCCCTCCCCCCCTCCCTTTATTTACTCCAACCTAGGGCTCCCCGAACAAAAAGAATTACTACCGCCAGCCTTTTGTGAGTAAAAGTGCCGGAGGGGCTGTGCTCACAGTCACCCCGATGCCACGGGGCTGCTCCTACGGAGGCAGAGAAGCCACGTCTGAGGTTAGCCAAGTCCAAGGTTACCCAGCAGGTACAGAGCGGGTGAGTCTGACGGAATGCTTCTCCAGCTGTTCTCAGGGTCAGCCGCACCGCCCTCCCCTCACCCAGCCCGCCAGGTCCCTGCCTAACGTATCAGGTTCCTAAGGGGGAGAAAAGGTGCCCCTTGGCCTTGACACGTGAAGGATCCTACCCCATGCTCTAAAGTCAGAGCATCCTGGGTGCATGGCCCCTCCCCGCCACACTTTGCCCTTGGCCTCATCACTGCCCTGGGAGGGGTCCCTGCTTTCGATATTATCTTTGTTTTAGAGATTAGGGAGTGCCTGGGGACTTGCCCAGGGTCACACAGCTGGAGAGGAACTGGCAGACTCTTGGGGCTGTTTCTGCCTCCCCCCCGCCCCAACCTTGCATTGCTCATATCAGACAGAATCTGTGGACCTGTGGTCCCGGTTGGCAATGAGATTCCTTTGTGGGAAGGAAAGGAAATTGGGAAGATAGAGGAGCGCTAGCCACAGCTCTGAGCTGCAGAGTCAGATTTTTGGGTTGGACCCAGGAGCAATGGTAGGCGATGGAGGTACCACCTTCTAGTTCTCTTCAGGGGTGGCACGCCCTAGCCCAGTGGTCGGCAAACTCATTAGTCAACAGCCAAATATCAACAGTACAACGATTGAAATTTCTTTTGAGAGCCACATTTTTTAAACTTAAACTTCTTCTAACGCCACTTCTTCAAAACAGACTCGCCCAGGCCGTGGTATTTTGTGGAAGAGCCGCACTCAAGGGGCCAAAGAGCCGCATGTGGCTCGCGAGCCGCAGTTTGCCGACCACGGCCCTAGCCTGATGGTGTGTCTGTTTTCTGTTGCCGCAGTATTGCTGCAGAACAGGCCCCCTTAACACTCAGGGGCTTAAACCAGCCGCCATTTATTAGCTCATGATTCTGTGACTGGCAGTTCAGACTGGGTTCAGCTGGGTGGTTCTTACATTCTCCGCTGGGCTCACTGTGCATCTGCTGTCAGCTTCTGGGCAGGCTGGTTGGCCGGCGGGTCGAGGATGGCTTCAGCTGGGGTGGCTGTGTGTGCCACCCACCAGCGGCCTGGGCTTGTTATACCCGTGGTGGCTGGGGAGGGTGCGTAGAGGGCACTCAGAACGTGCCTGGTCTCTTGGGGCCTGGGCTGTTCCTCCTGTCACTTTCTATCGGCCAGTGCAAGTTCAGGGCCAGCCCACGTTCCCAAGGCGGGGAAACAGACTCCACCTCTTCTTTTATTTTTTTATTTTTATATTAATATCAACTAACAGCTGAGGGGGAAAGGGAAACATTCATGATGAGAATCATCGATCGGCTGCTTCCTGCACGCCCCCCACTGAGGATCGAGCCTGCAACCCAGGCATATGCCCTTGACTGGAATTGAACCCGGGACCCTCCAGTCCACAGGCCGACACTCTATCCAGGGGTCCTCAAACTTTTTAAACAGGGTGCCAGTTCGCTGTCCCTCAGACCGTTGGAGGGCCGGACTATAGTTTAAAAAAAAAACTATGAACAAATTCCTATGTGCACTGCGGGCCCGGGACGAGTCGGCTGCTAAGCAGGACAGGCAGCGGCACCCGGCGGGCCAGATACATGTCCTCGGCGGGCTGTATGTGGCCCGCGGGCCATAGTTTGAGGACGCCTGTGTATCCACTGAGCCAAACCGGCCAGGGCAGACTTCACTTCTTGATGGAAGGAGCTGCAAAATCACATGGAAAAGGGCCTGGGTCCAGGAAGGGTGGAGAATCGTGGCTACGTGCACAACCTGCTACCAGTAGTGGAAGTGCCCTCGCCATTCCTGGATTTCTGTGACCTCCGCTGACGGTCTGGGTACATTTCTGCCCGCACACCAGAAAAGAGACGGAGGCTCTGTGCGCTCCGGGGGCTGCCAGGAGGTGGAGCCGGGATGAGTTGGGTGCCACGGTTTTTGACGAACTGTCCAGCATTCTAACACTTCTTTGAGTGTACCCTTTGTACCAAGCACAGTCCTGGGTGCTTACTAAACATTACCTTGCTTAAACCTTACAAGAACCCTCATTAGGTACATTGTCCTTCGGTTTTACGGAGGAAGAAGACGGAGGCTCAGGGTGGTGAAGAAACTTGCCTGAGGTCACACAGCGTATCAGTGGCAGAGGCAGCGCTGGAATGCTGTGTTGCCCCTGCGCTTCTTACACGTCACCACCCTGAGTCACTTGCCCTTGGAGCTTAGCATTCAGGTGGCGCTACTAGTTTAAAACACTTAAAAGCAGTTGGTATGTCCTGCTTAAACCCGGAGCCTCAGGGTCCTCGGATGTAAAAAGAGGCGCCTCTGAGGTTTTCAGATTCCCCACCTCCAGTTGGCAAGCACTGGCCCAAGGGAGTCTCTCCCTCTGGGAGCGAATCGTTCTGTACGCTCAGAGGTGGTGCACCCTGTGCTCAGGTCTGTCTGTTTTCCGTTGACTAAGGGGTGCGGAGGGATTTCTGGAGTTTCCGTGCGGTGCGGTGAGCACAGCAATTGAATTCTAACTGCCACGTGGGTGCCTGGGGAAGCTTTGGCTTTGGGATCAAATGCATGAAAGCAACCCTAATGGGTTTAAGGTTTTGAATCCCCAGTTGCTGTCCTAGATCTGGCTGTGATTTCGCCCGCAGAAGCACCGCCGTGGCAATGGTGGGGAGGGAGGGAGCCTTGGAGTCGCTGTCTGTTCCGAGCCTCGCCCAGGAGGCAGCTGTGGCTCAGCCCTTCTCTGCCACCTGCTATCCGGGGAACGGACCTGTAGTTTGCTCTCAGGATGTGAAGGACGGGCTCAGAGCAGGATGGGCGGCTGCACTGGAGCCTTTGTTGCCAGCTGCACCACACACAGGCCAACCGAGGAAGTGGCCGTGTGGGAAAAACCCAGGGCATCGAAACGGCTGCCATAGGAGGGAGTCTGGGGCATTGGAAAGACCGTGCCCTTGGGCACCGGTGCCCCGGGTTTGAATCCAGCCCTGCCACCTGCCAGCCCAGTCATGCGCCATCTCCACGTAAATGGGGTTAGTATTTCTAACAGGGGCTGCCTGGCAGGGCTGACCCGAGCAAATACTCAGACACCCCGCGAGCATGACTGGTGCTGGCGGATGAACAGATGGGCCCACGTTTTTAAATCGGTGCGTGAACTGCTCATTGAGAGGCGCGAACCTCTGGGAAGCACCATGCCAGTGATGTACGCGTTTTGGAAAAGCAAGAAGGGGCTGGGAGTTCAGCGTGATGGGGAGGAGAAAGCCTTCTTTCTGTTCCCACGCCAGTCTGTCCTTGGGCATGAAAAAGCTTCCCCATCAAAGTTCTCACCTGGGCTTTTTCAGGCAGGTCACCGGGGTGAGCAGCTGGCACCACAGGGGCCACTTGACACCTGTTGGTCCCCCTTTCCTCCTCCTGGCTGATGTGGGATGGGCAGAATCCGGCAGCGGGCATTGCTAGGGCACGTGCTACAGCTTGGCATCTTACCACGCTAAGTGGGCTTGGGCAAGTCCCGGGACCGTCTCTGGCCACCTGCTTCTCCATCTGTACAATGGGGAGAATATTAGCGCCTCCCGTAGGGTCCCCGTGAAGATTCAGCACGATTCTGCCATCAGGAGCCTCGCCCAGCCCCTGCACACTCCACGCGCCCAACACATGCCCGTTGTCCTCGTAATTAGAGATCTAGACGTCTGAGTGAATGAGGGGACCACAATGCCTTTGAAGTTTGAGTGCGTCTTTAACTGGGGATGGCATAGGGCAGTGGTCGGCAAACGCATTAATCAGCAGAGCCAAATATCAACAGTACAACGATTGAAATTTCTTTTGAGAGCCGAAAACCGACTTCTGCGCATGGGCCACGACGTTTCAATCGCACTGTACGTGCGCGCCCGCACGTGGTATTTTGTGGAAGAGCCACACTCCAGGGGCCAGAGAGCCGCAGTTTGCCGACCACTGGGCATAGGAGGAAAGCCTTCCTTCTCAAGGGTCATCTGTTCGTACCGGCTCCAAGTGGACAGGGTTATTTGTCCCGGGGTGTGTGGTTACATATCACTTCTTAGGCTGGAAATCACAGGGAGAAGCAGCTTGTTCCAATGTGCGTTCCCATGTAGCAGGCCGGGGACGCGGCCCGAGAGACTGCATTTCCATCAGGCCCCCAGATGTTCTCCGTGCTGCTGGTGGGGGGACCACACTGGGAGTCTCGAGCAAAGGTCAGAATCAGCCTGATGATTTATTCATGGGTGAGGGACACTCAGGCCTTTTTATATGATAACCGTACCAAGGAAAGAAACGTCTTATTGTCCTGTCAGGAGTCACAAGGAGGATTTGGGGGGATGTTGGAAGTATCTGGGATGTCTCTTTGTAACGTAGAATAATGAGACAGAGCAGATGGCATCTTCTCAGTGGCTTGTCCTGAATCCTGGGCCATAGCGCTTGCTCTATCTCTTGGGATCAGCCTGGCCAATAGCCAGCTGAACTAACTTCAGAAAAGACAAGCTCATCGGCTGGCCCGCCGCCGCAGCCTGGCTGGCCGGCAGCCTAGGTAAAGAGCAGCACCAGGCGGAGGAAGCCACGATGTTCTGTAAACACAGAGATACAAGCTCATGCTCCACCGTGCCACCCCTGTGAGCTGGGCGCACATGTGTGCGTGCACACGTACTTAATCTCTTGCTTCATTTCCCGTGACACGGGATTTGGGGAAAACTTTCTCATCTGACCAGCTGATTAAGGGTTTGAACCAGAGGGTTGTTATCAGTGCTTTAAAAAACACACATTTAATTTATTTTTTTAAATATATTTTTTATTGATTGCAGAGAGGAAGGGTGAGGGGGAGAGAGAGGGAGAGAGAAAAACATCAGTGATGAGAGGGAATCATTGATGGGCTGCCTTCGTCATGCCCCCTACTGGGGATCGAGCCCGCAACCCAGGCATGTGCCCTGACTGGGAATCGAACAGTGACTTCCTGGTTTATAGGTCGATGCTCGACCACTGAGCCACACCGGACTCGGTGCTTTTGATCATCTATTGTTAGAACCATCAAGTACCTTGGGCTTGGAAGGAAAATTAATTCAGCCAGTCCTTTCTCCACTTTTGAGTTCCATATAAATGTTGCCCCTCTCAGTCTCCGATCCAGGCCCAGCGCAGCAGTGCCTGGGATCGAGCTCTCCAGGGTCCCTTCCTGCTTGGATAGCCTGCGGATCTCGTTCGTTCTGTACATTTGGAGCAGACGCAGCATCTGAAACGTGCAAGGTGCCAATGCCATTTGGGGGGTGCGCCCGAGAAACAGCCCGCCCTCGTAGGAGATTAATGCTCCCTGTGTTTAATTTTTGTCATTCTTACCAAACGAATTGCAAGTGGCGTTTATTCACGGGGCTAATGTACATTTGGAGTTGGTAGGAGTTTTTAGACCCAGCCCTGCCGCCCCCCCACCCTGGGGTTTCCGAGTGGAGGAGGCAGTGTGTTGCCCAGATCCGACAGGCTGACGCGTGGAAAGGCGTGGGTGTTTCAGCTGCTTGGATAGGTCCCCCCGCTAATTCTTCTCACCTGTGAAAACAGGCCTGGCCTCATGGAGAGAAGTCCTTGCCTTGCCCTGGTGGCTCTAAGCTCAGCCCCAGAAGCCGGGGGGGGGGGGGGGGAAATTGATCGCTACACGTGGCCACCTTCTCCCTGGAGTTGCATTCGGTGTGTCAACGTGCATTTGCGTTAGAGCAGCCGAGAGCCGGCCAGACTGCCCGTGCACGGGTGACAGCGGTGGGGTGGTCTGTTTGGGAAAATGCCTGCTGTGATTTCTAAGGGGCTGTGGGCTCCAACCCTGCTTCCGAGTGGAGATTCAGCAGCTGTGGCCCACCCTGGTGAGCGGGAGGGGCAGCTCCCCATGTGTCACTGAGGGCCCGGGCGGCAGCTTGGGTGCCCTCACGGTTGGGGGCCCGGCTCCCCTCACACCCCAGCAGGGTATGTCTTGATTCCTCACAGAATCGAACACAGTCTGTCCAGAACTGATCCTGAAGGAAGCGCTCCGGGAAGCGGGGTGGTCTCCCTGGCTCCTCGCATCCTCAGAGGTCCTTCACCCCCTGGGTGTTGAGGGGTCGGGGACAGGGGCAATGAAGATGAGACCCCCATGCCTTCCCATGAACCTGACAACATGGGTCTGAGTCTCTTCGTGTGGGTATCCTTGGTGATGTCTGCCGGCCTTGCTGAAGGCCTGTCTGAGGGTCTCCGACTTCTGTTGCTCATCCGGGGTGTCGGTGGGGGGGGCAGCGCCATTTGAGGCCAGGGTGGGGGTGAAGCGTGCGTGTCCGACACCTCAAGATGAAGGTGGCTTTCCGGACACAGTGAGGGGAGCTGGGTTCATAGGGAGACTGTCTGGGGTCATTCTTCCCTCTACCGACTTTTCCACGGATGACCTAATGCAGTGGTCGGCAAACTCCTTAGTCAACAGAGCGGCAAACCGCGGCTCGCGAGGTGCATGTGGCTCGCGAGCCGCAGTTTGCCGACCACTGACCTAATGGATAATGCTTTCTGTTCCCAGGCAAGCGGAGATGATCAATTTCACAGTGTGCCCAATACCGTTCTGGGGAAACTGCACCCCCTTTCCAGGCTGCCAGAGATGCAGAGCAGCTTCGAGTTTTTTCTCTTTGAACATGAGCACGGGTTTTGTTTACAGCCTCATCGTACACGTTCTTTTCCCAACGGCTCGTAGCTCAGCACAGGCTGTACCTGGTGGGTGCTGTTGGGTATTCTTTGCCCTAGCTCTTCGGTTGACTGCTTTCCGGAAACGGTGCCTAAAACTGTAGGTCATAATTGTTTTTGTGACATCGGGAGGGGAACTGGCTGCTGTTCCCCCGTGTTCTGTGCCCACACAGGCCCAAGTGTGTCTTTTCTGTCTTCTTGGCACGTCTGTCTTCTTTTCCTCCAGGAGGGACGGGCTCTGCGGGGGTCGGCCCGTTCCCAAGGCAGCTTTCAGTTCAAGATGAAGGACATACGGCTTCATTCTTGCCCCGTTTGTATGCAGATGACGCCATCTCTGGTTTGAGTCAGATGCATTTGTAATCCTACACTATGCCTACGTCTTTCGTATGTCCGTGTACATGTGCATGTTGTGTGTGGTGGGGAGGGAGGGGGGAACCCAGAAGAGAAACGGTATGGTTACGTATCTTATCTATTCATGTCCTTGTTTTTTAAGTCTAATACATCCCTGAGGGCGACCATATCATATATACAATTTAATGAATGATCATAAATTTGTGTGAACACGCTCAGGTTGAAAAGTAGAACATTGTCAGCACACAGAAAGCCCCGCCTCCCTCACTACAGTGTCTCCGCACCCCCCACCCCCCCCCCCCCGCCACCCGCCCCTCACTCCTCCCCCAAGGTAGCCATTATCCAGATCGCTAACACCTGAACTTCAGGTGCACGGAGTCAGTGAGTACACTGTAGTCCCTGACACCTTTTGCTCGTGTTACAAGATTTATCCGTGTGGCTGCGGTTGAATGATGTTCACTGATTTTCATGGTCGTGTAGAATTCTGTTGTATTTCTCTACCATAACTTACTTGTCCATTCTAGCATTGATGGACCTTGGGGTTTCTTCAGTTTTGGTCGACACATATTCAGCCGTGAACACGTTTGTACCTGTCTCCCGGTGGGCATGTGCCTGCATTTCCTTTGGGCCTGTTCCTAGAGATGGAATGACTGGGTCCCAGGCTAGGCACATGTTTGGCGTTATTAGAAACGGTTGACTTTTTCTCGGACGCGGCTGTAACGGTTTACACTCCCACCAGCAGTGTATGAGGGTTTCCGTTGCTCCAACTCCTTGCCGGCACTTGGCATTTTCGGTCTTTTTGGTTTTAGCCTCCTCGTAAGTGTGAAGTGGTAGCTCATTAGTTATTTCCCTGATAACAAATATAGTTGAGCACCTTTTAATGTGTTTATTGGCCACTTGGTTATGGTCTTTCATCAAGTATCTATTCAAGTCTTCGGCCCATTATGGTATTGGGTACTTGTATTTTCTTTCTCAACTTGTAGGAGTTCTTATAGATTCTGGATAAGCACTGTTTGTTGGTTATATGTGTTTCCAACCAAACTTATGCTCTGAATGTGCCTGGAGACAATCCACCGGGTTCACTGTGGGAGGCCCTCCCTCCTGGCCCCGCCAGCACAGTACAGTGCTGGGTATGGTTTTCCAGGGAGCATTCAGACCGCCCGCCCGCCCGCGGCTGGGTACGCATTTAACCATCAGCCTCTTCTTTCCTGGTCCTGGGTTGTGACAGAATGCCCTTTCTTCTCGATGTGCAGGATCCTTGTGGGCGCACCAAAGGCCGAGTCCAAGTACAGCACGTCAGTGAAGTCCCCGGGGGCTGTGTTTAAGTGCCGCATCCATACCAACCCTGACCGGAGATGCACTGAGCTGGATATGGCTCGAGGTGGGTGACATCGATGGCAAAGTGGAAATGGGCTCTGTATCCTCATTCTTCCCTCTTTCTTCTCCGGCGGCCTGGCCTTCCCTCCCTTCCTTCCTTCCTTCCTTCCTTCCTTCCTTCCTTCCTTCCTTCCTTCCTCCCATCCATCCATCCATCCATCATGTAGGGAGTACCTATTTCTAAGCACCAGGATATACCAGTGAACAGAACAAAGATCCTGCCATCCTTACAAATTAGTGGGCAAAAGAGACATTAAAAAGCAAGACTTGAGAGCAGGAAGACCAGAGGGAAGGTGGTGTTTGATCTACACCTGATGGGAAAGATGCACAGCAGCCAGCTGGGCAGGTGGGGAGGCAGAACCTCCAAGCAGAGGAGCATGTGCCATGTTCAGTCAGGTACAGAGTGGGGGGTGGTGTGGCTGGCGTGGCGAGCAGGGGAGAGTGGAGGCGGAGGTAGGCTGGGGCTGCTCACACAGGGCCCAGCAGGCCGGGGGAAGGGGTTAGGGTGTGATCCCGTGTATGAAGGGAGAGGCCATTGAAATCAATTTTAGGGTTTATGTTTTAAGTAGGGAAAGACATGATCAATGGATATGTTTAAAAGCTCACTTGGATCCAGTGGAATCAGACGGATGGGCCTAGGTTCAGAGCTCAGCTCTGCCAGTTACTAGTTGGGACTTACTGGGAATATCCCGTCGCCTCTTTGGCCTCAGTTTCCTCACTAGGACTAAGATACCTTCCTACGCACAGCATTACCTTGAGAAGATAGTGAGATAATAGAGGCACCTATCCGGAATGGTACTTGGCACGCAGTAGGCACTCAGTAAGTAGGAGTTATTTTATTACAATCACTCCAGCTCCTCCTTTCTCCAAAGTCCTTTCCCATCAGGAGCTTCTGACTGTTCGTATTTCTAAATGAAGTACTGCCATGATTCTCCTTAGCCAGAAAGGAGAGGTGTCCTTGGTGTTTTCTGGTGCCACTCAAAATGCCTGGTTGGCTTGCTGCTTGTTACTGATGCATACCACACTGAGAAGCCTGCTTTAGAACATAGGCCAGGGCACCGCCTCCTTCAACAGAACGTCTTGCTATGAAAACAGCCTTGGCTGAATCACACAGCATGCATAGCGGTGCAGTTGGTTTTACACTTCGTTGTGCGTCCTTATTTCCTCCTGAGCTGGTTGCAGACATGTGGGGGGTAGACCGCCCTTGGAAAAGCAGCCAGCAGACCGTCTTGCCCTCGCCCAGGACTGGTTTTTCTCTTCTCCCTCCAGGGAACCATCGAGGAATGTCCTGCGGAAAGACCTGCCGGGAAGACCGGGATGATGAGTGGATGGGGGTGAGCCTGGCCCGGCAGCCCAAGGCTGATGGCCGAGTTCTGGTAAGGCCTCCCAGGAGGGGGGTCGGGGGTGCTGCAGGGAGGGCTGGCACTCTGAGCGTGAGTGACTTTGATCTCTTGGGAAAGCTGGGTGGCATGGTGACAAGGGCATGGCTCTGAGGTTGCCTAAACTGGACTGCTGTTTGGACAAATGACGGATCTTTTTATTTTCTTCATCTGTCCGATAACCATGTCTGTCCCAGGGAGCAGAGATGTGGCAGCAGAAACAGACATAAAATGTATGGGAAGAGTACTTTGTAAATCTTGTTCATAAACATGTGTGCGTGTCTTTTTAAGTTGAAGCATAATGTACATCAAATGCACAGATCTTCAGATTACAGTTTGGGTTTTGACAATTGTACACACTCGTGTAACACCCCCCTCCCCGCAGCACAATACACACGGTTTCTGTCCTTCCAGAGAGTTCTCCCACGCTCCCTCCTAGTCAGCTCCCCGCCCGCCCGAGGCAGCCACTGTCACGCACAGTGGTGCTGTGGGTTACTTTTGCTTTTTCTACAACTTTGTGCCAATGGAACCGCACATGTGCACTCTTTTGCGTAAGGCCCCTTTCACTCAAAATAATGCTTCTGAGATTAATCCGTGTCATGTGTATCGGAGTTCATTCTTCTTTATTCCTGCATGGTATTATATTTATACTAGAGGCCTGGTGCATGAATTCGTGCACAGGTGGGGCCTGGCCAGCCTGCCCTGATCTGGGCCAATTGGGCCAGGCCAGCTGGGGGGAGGGGACACAGGAGGTTGGCGGGTCAGCCCTGCCCCCGATCGGTGGGGGGGAGAGGTAGGGGGGCGGCCAGGGGGAGGGGCCCCAGATGGTTGGTGGGCCAGCCCCGCCCCCTGGTCAAACTCCTGTCGAACTCCCGGTCGAGGGGACAATTTGCATATTACCCTTTTATTATATGGGATGAAATACATGTTATTTTTAAATTTTTCATTTTATTGAGTTGAGAGAGAGAGAAACATTGATTGGTTGTTCCAGTTATTTATGCATTCTTTGGTTGATTCCTACATGTGCCCTGCCCGGGGATCGAACCTGCAACCTGGAATATTGGGAGGATGCTCTAACCAACCTGGCCATGGCCAATGCTCTTTGTTATAGAAGCATAATATCAAGAGAGGGAAAATAACTCCAGCTGCCATTTATTGAGGGCTCCCTTTGGGCCACAAGCTGTAAATGGGGTTTTACATATGTCTTATCCCAGGGGAACCAGTTCTCCTTCAGGATCTAGGCAAAATGTTTCCGTCCTCTCTCCTGGAGCCCACTTTTGTGTTCAACTTCTCCACGGCAGAGGCTGTTCATCTGCATCCCGCCTTCCTTCTCAGCACCAGGGGAGCAGCTGGATGCTGTCGCCAGCATCGCAAGGTCTCTCCACCGAAAGCATCGTAGCTCCTGCGGAGGGTCCCCACCCCTGCTGTTTGTCTTGGTTTCTAGTCCTTTAATCACTGTCACAAGCTGCCTTGGACCTTCTCCCAGCCTCTACATTCCTCCAGCCGCAGTGGCCCCAGGAGGGCCAGAAAGCTTGTCGCCTTCCTTCGGGAAGGAGGGAGAAGCTGATCCATCTGAAGTCAGGGTGGCCGGAGGTCGAGATTCTGACAGAGGAGACATGGCCGGATGGCACACGGCACACGACACACACCCCCTCTCCCCACGGAAGGATAAGCTCTGTGGGGCTGAGAGCTTGTTGCCAGAGGCATCTGCGTTACTGCAAGTCGGTATGGGGAAGGGGCCGTGCACAGCAGTGAGGGTCACGGGGACGATTTAGCAAAGGAAGCTGTGAGGCAGACCTGGGCGTTTGTGGTCCCTGTGCCATGACAATTCATCTAATTCATCGCCTGCGGAGCGGTTCCTCTCGTGTTCTACACAACGCCCGCACTACCCATCCAACAAGCCACTGTACACGGGTGCTGAGGAAGGAGTGGGGCATCCATAGCAGCCTTTTCCTTGTGGCTTTTCCTGTCAGAAACACCACATAAGCCCTGACCAGCTTGGCTCAGTGGCTAGAGAGCATCAGCCCGGGGACTGATGGCTCCTGGGTTTGATTCCTGTCAAGGGCACGTACCTCTGTTGCAGGCTTGATCCCTGGCCCCGGTTGGGGTGCGTGCGGGAGGGAGGCAACCAATCCATGTCTCTCTCACCTTGATGCCCGTTCTTTAATGTCTCAAGTCTACCTGCCAAAGCTTTCTTGGAGGCAAGTATTTATCTTAACATCGAAATCGGGGAGCTATGTTTTATTCAAACATGTTTGGAGAACTCAGAGGTGCTTGGGGGTGTGGGCCTTGACACCCATGTCAAGGAGCATAATATCGGATTCTGAAGTGTGTGTGTGTGTGTGTGTGTGTGTGTGTGTGTGTGTGTGTGTTTAATGGCATCAGTGCTGATTTCAAAGTAAAGAACAGATGGGGAATTGGCAGCTGTGACAGGGAGTCCAGTGTCTCAATGAAAAGTGGCATTTTCTGGCCCGTGGACCCGCCCTGGAAAGACCTGCCAGGCTGCCCTTGGCTTAGTGTCTGCCAGGCTCAGCTCACAGGTGGTGTGGTCCTTGCCAGTTTTTCCCCAGGGGACAAGCGGTGTCGGGTGTGACCGCAGCCTGGGGATCAGAGGCAGGCCCCTTCCCGCCCCACACCCTCTCCCCGCACTCGGGGTACAGATGGCGGTGTGAGACCTGGGGAAGGAAATCCCTTTCTGCCGCAGCCGCCAATACACGCAGCCCAGGCACCGACGCTTCTCCTGGGCCGGGGAGGCAGCTCAGAGAGTGCGCGGCTGGCATCTGTGTCCCATGAGTCTCCGGGGCTCAGACAACTCACTGGAAGCATCTAGATGGCTTCTGGGTGGAAGCACTGCTCTCCGGCTCTCTCTCTCTTTGCCGTTTCCTTCCCAAACGCCAGGGCAGCCCCTATCTGTTCACCATGTGTCATCTGTCTTTTTTTTTTTTTTTCAAAGCCACAGGGTGGCTGTTTTTTTTTTTTTAAATTCTGTTGTACCGTTTCCTGATTTTTTTACGTGAGCTTTTTATTGAGCTCTCACACACATGCAGGAAAGTGCACCGATAATCCGTGTGCACCTTGATGCATTTTCACTTGGTGGCATTCTTCAGAAGGCTTGCCCAGCATCCCAGAGGCGCCCCCCCCACCCCGTGCCCCCGAGGTCACTCCTTCTTCCCTTGGAGGGGGTTGGGGGATGTCTTTATGGGGGTCTGTGGCATCATGGCCCTGTTCCCCTCAGCCATGGTTCTTGGTGATCCGGCGGTAGACCAAAATCTGGCCATCTGTGTATCACAAATGCATGTGCAAGAGGTGGGGACTTAGGTGTCTTTGCGGCTGAGCCGTCCGTAGAAGCTAAGTAACTCCCCCATTCCCCAGCACTCCCCCCACCTGGCAAGGATGCACTGGTAAAAAAGGCCTTTGCATTAAAATGCTCATCTTCTTCCTTTTATCCTTTTGGGAAGAAAAACAATCTCTGTAATTTGAAATGTGTCAGAGTGTAAGACGGGGGGGGGGGGGGGGTGCTAGCCCCCCCTCCCCTTTGCTAGGATTACGGGGTTCCGAGTGGGTCAAGCCTTGCTCTTTGCAGAGAATGCTCTTTCCTGTCCGCTCCCTCAGCCCCCGCCTCCCTCACAGCAGAGCCTGTTTGGAGAGATTGATGGAGTTATTAATGTTTTGGAGACAGTCTAGGAATTTTTTCAAATGTTGGGGTCAGAGGGACGTGTGTATATATAATGATAATCGGGGCTAAACAGTCTTTTCTTTTCATCATTTATATTCGGAGACACTTTTCCTGCACGCGTACTGCCTTTGACCCTTGGCTGTCTGACCTCACGGAATGCCTTAATTTTCGTTCAGTTTACTGGGAAATGCAGTGTTTGGATCTTCGAGGAATTTCCTAAGATCCCTCCATAAACAGTTTACGGTTCTTAAAAAAAACACGAGGGGGCAATAAACTAGACACTTAAGGCAGCAAGGCCTTCCTGGTGAGAGCCAGCGAGCTCCTCGGTAAACATCCACCTCTCTCCACGGTCCCCCCAACCCAGAAACACAGTAAAACCGGCCAAGCCCTCGCCGCCAAGGGCTCTGCTCAGTCCATACACTAAAATGGAACGGATTTACTGGGTAATTCGATGATGATAAGGGATTCAAGTTAGCAAGCCATCAGCATTGAATCAGAACTAAAATACAAAAAAAAAAAAAAAAAAAAAGAAATCAGTTACCGAGTGGAATAGAGTGATGATCTCCGTCGCGATACGTGTTTATAGCTCCTTGCCCCATATCGTCTCAGTCTATTGAGAAATGGGCTATGGGTGCGAAACGGTCCCACGTGGGGAGGATGAGGGTGGCTTGTGGTACAAGGAATAACGAGATCATTTTACGTAGTTTCACGTCCTAAGGCAAGAGGCCTGTGTGGCCAAACGCGGGTGTCCAGGCCCCCTGAGTGTGTCCTGTTTGCCTTTGGGCAGAGAGTGGCCTTGTCCGGGGTCCCACTGGCAGGTGGCTTGAAGGGATGAAGCACGGGGAGGCGGGCGGGCAGCGGTGTTTCCTAGAGCGATCTGACCGACAGCTAGACTCTGGGGAGTCTCTTCCCTGCTCTGAACCCCTCTCTGTCCTTCAGGCCTGCGCCCACCGCTGGAAGAACATCTTCTACGAAACGGACCACATCCTGCCCCACGGCTTCTGTTACATCATCCCGTCCAACCTGCAGGCCAAAGGCAGGACGCTGATCCCTTGCTATGAAGGTGAGAGCTCTGGGTTCTCCCTCACCCTCTAGCCATGTGGTGCCCCAAACAATCTCCCACCCAGCATGTCCCGCAGCTTTCCAAACTCCAACAGGAGGGCTGCCCTGTGGCCCCAGATGGCCTCTTGGTACCAAGGTCCTGCCCAGGTAATGAGGAGGGTGAGAAGGGGGGGTCGTGGTTCTGGGCCGTGCCCGGCCTTGCCCATCTCTGCCCCAGAGCCCCCGGTGCTTGCCACGCTTCATGAAGTCTCTGAGGTCAAAATTCTCCCAGTCCCAGCCAAGGCGCCGGGTAGAACTCTTGGTTTGCTGGTACTGCCAGATGCTGTGTGACCTTGGGGAACTTGCTTTCCGTCTCTGTGCCTCCGTGTCCTCACCTGACAGTTCAGAGGTTGGCTCAGAGAGTCTCCACGGTCCCGTAGAGCGCCCAGATGGACGTAGGCTCCTGGCATACTCCTGGCCATGCCCGCGGACAAACGCCCTGAGGCAGGGGACAGAGATTTCCCAGGATTCAGTTTCATCACATGACTTTCCTCTTGTCTGGTCCACGCACCCTGTCAGAGGCCTGAGCATGGGGTGCACCCTCGGCCCAGTGTTACAGCTGCTCCCCAGGGGCCGCGGGGGGTGCAGGTCTTGGAAGGAAAATGTGTCTCCTCAGGCTCCCTGCTTAGCATCTTCAAACGGCTGGGCGCTGGGGACCCATTGAGCCAGTTATTATTTAGTTGAGTTGAATTTGGCTTCAGGGATGCAGAAAATGCTGTCGTTTTCTTCAGCTTTAATAGCTTGCACGCTCACGTTTTCGTAGCCTGATTCCGAGGGAGCTGGAACCTGTTTCCTCTCGAAGGCTGGCTGTTGTGTTTTAAATTCTCCCCCTAACTTACTTGTTTGGACAGAAGTCTGGACTCGGCTGTGTCCTCATTTCCTTTGGGCCTCCCTGGGTTTTCCCAGGTTTCAAATTCTCTGGCCACCAAAGAGGGTGCTGAGAAACACTGTCTGGACACCTGCATTTTTCTGCCTCACGGGGGTGGGGGACCCTCCAGGCCCTGACGGGGACTCGGGTGGCCCGAGCAGGGTGTTCTGTGACATGGCCCCGCAGAGCAGCTGGCAGGGCCCCTGCAGGGGGCATGGACTCTCTCCTTCCCTGAGGACGAGCCTTCTCCCCAGTGTCCGCATTTGATCAGCTGGCGGGGCCATGCAGGGACATTGACCTCCGACCCTGCTTATCTCTGTATTGCCCCTGTCGAAGAAAAACTGTACCTGAAAAATAGGTAATACTATAATCGGTCAAGAGGGAGGGATAGGTAGTATAAATACATAAATTATGGGTCAAGACTGTGTTCTGCCTGCCCAGTGTATTCCTCCGGGATCAAAGAATGAGTTAGGATTTGGAATGCGCGTGTGCGTGTGTGTGTGCATGTGTGTGCGGGGAGAAGGAGGACCAGGAGCTGTAGGAGGGTGGGGTTGAGGTGGGGAGTGTTGGGGTAGAAAGCAGCCCCTTAGAACAACAGGGGATTGAACAGAACATTTCTGTGGTTCTTGGTCCTTAAGAGGCCGGGGGCAGCAGATGCTCAGATTTCTCGGGAAGACCAGCATAGCGGGGTGGGGCACGCAGACCTCATTTAGGGCTCCTGCCTGTGCTCTGTTGGTTTTGGGGATCTTCCTCCCTGTTTTGTGGTCTGCACTAAACCTCTGTTGGCTCTGAGGGCAGCCATTATTTCCTCTTAATGTGGAAAAACTCGGTGACGGAGCTCTCCATTCACTGGGCGGGGATCGCATCGTGATGAAGAACAACGGACGTATTGTGGAGTTTGACGTGACCCTTCGCATATCACCTAGGCCGGCCCGTCTTTGTTGGGGTCTAGAGATGTGGTGTGGCTTCCTCAAGGCCAAGTTTTTCTTTCCGTTCTGTTATTCATATGCCACACAATGGAGAGCAGCCTGGTGGCTAAGAGCACAGACTTGGGACCTGGCGGCCAGAGTTCAAGCCCCGGCTCTGCCGCTTGTTAACGGTGTGACTTCAGTTGAGTTATTTAACGTCTTTGCACGTGGCCCCCCTCAAAGGGCTATGAAGAGGATTGAGTTAATATTTGTCAGTTCTTAGAACACTGCCTGGCATGTATATGCTGATATACTCTATGCTAAGCATACATATGCGAATATACCATACTAGAGGCCCGTTGCACGAAATTCGTGCAAGAGTAGGCCTTTCCCCCGGCTGCCGGCACCGGCTTCCCTCCGGCACCTGGGACCCGGGCTTCCCTCGCAGCCCTGGCTTCATCGCGATGGTCGTCTGGTCTAATTAGCATATTATGCTTTTATTATTATAGATTATGGGCTAATGTTTTTTATACCAAGCCAGTGTTCGTTAAATCACCATGAGGTGACTAATTTGTCTCTTAGGAATAGAGTCCACTTAAGCTTATTAAGTTAGATACTGTGCTGCCCTAACCGGTTTGGCTCAGTGGATAGAGCATTGGCCTGCGGACTGAAGGGTCCCAGGTTCGATTCCTGTCAAGGGCATGTACCTTGGTTGCGGGCACATCCCCAGTAGGGAGTGTGCAAGAGGCAGCTGAATCGATGTTTCTCTCTCATCGATGTTTCTAGCTCTCTGTCCCTCTCCTTTCCTCTCTGTAAAAATCAATAAAAAAAAAAAGTTAGATACTGTGCTAAGTGCCTGAGAGATAAAACCCAAATCTCAGCTAGTAAGAAGTTTCCCATCTACAGGGGAGAACAGAGAGGGAACACAATGTTTCAAAAGTGAGCGAGCTGCCGAGACCGGTTTGGCTCAGTGGATAGAGCGTCGGCCTGCGGACTGAAAGGTCCCGGGTTCGATTCCGGTCAAGGGCATGTACCTTGGTTGCGGGCACATCCCAGTGGGAGGTGTGCAGGAGGCAGCTGATCGATGTTTCTAGCTCTCTATCCCTCTCCCTTCCTCTCTGTGAAATATCAATAAAATATATTAAAAAAAAAAAAAAAGTGAGCGAGCTGTTTGTGGGGTGGAGAATTCCGTGCCGGGTACCTCTCCCCAAGGGCCCACGCTGCATCCCAGCTCAGGTTGGCCATAGGGCAGAATTATTTTCTTTTACAACTGTTAAAACAGACCTATGTAGAGCCTGCGGTCTGGTGAGGCCCATAGAAGAAGAATGATGGGAGTCCACAGGTGGTCATGGCGGAGGGTGCAGGGCAGGGGAAAGGGGTGCACTTCCTGTGGAATAGCAGAGAGACCACGGAAGGGGGTGGGATGCTTGTTCAGACCTGCTCTTTGCTGCTTCTGTCTTGGTGGCCACAGGCCTGTGGCTGGACCCTCGGGGGGAATGGATGCTGTGATGGCTCCATTGCACTTACTTCTTGGGGTGGGGGCGGGCGTGGGGGAGGATGGTGAGGAAACTCTGGTGGAAGCACCCAGGAAGACCACACGTTGCTCTGTGATTTTGGCCTTATTGCGGGTCCCGCGAGGGTTCGCTGTGCTCTCTTCAGGGTGTAGCAAGGTTGGTTTAATTACGGAAAGCCTCTAAGTGTGTGGGCACCCGTCCAAATGTCTCAGACTTTTGAATTCTTAAAAAATTGGTCTTTGGGTTTGGCACCAGGGCCTTTTTCGCATGACTTTTCAGGTGCTTCCTGTTTCTGGTTTGGTGGGAAATGCTATCAGAATATCCGGTTTGGAACCGGGAAATGTAGAGGGAATAGGAAACAAAAAATGAATTTAGGGCAAAGTAAAGTATACGAGTGGAGCGTACCCTTAAGTCAAACCCTTTAGTTCGTGTTCGACACAAGCACAGCATCATCACCACCATCTGTCGTTGGCTTTATCAGAATCTGTGAGAAACCCAGAGGTTCGGTGGGAGGACACATATGGCGAAAACTTTGTAAATTGAAGAGCAAGCACTATAAAATATGAGTTACTGTTACCCAAGTCGTGATATTTCAGGACTCCCAACAGTCGTCAGTACATTGATAAAATCAGATACAGAGATTTCTCTCATCCTTGAACCTATTGGAAACGGAAGCCAGAGGTGGCCGGAGTGGGGCTATAAAAAAGTCATCTTTTTATGGCGATAGAACAGCCTCACTGATACGGAATAATGTGAGAGCAGTTCAGCTACGTTAACCAAAAGTGTTCCAAATTAAACCCTGACAAACGTAATTAGGGTGCCAGTCTATATCAGACCTACTTTCAGAATCTGGCTTTATCACTGACTTATTCCTGTGATTTAGCCCATAGCTCCTATGTTCTGACGGGGTGACTTTGGGCAAACCCCTTGACCCTCAGTGCCTTGATCTGTAAAATGGGAGCAATCAAGCCCTGCTTAAGAGGTCTTTGAGGTATATAACGTGCTTAACACAGTTCCTAGCTCAGAGTGAGCATTCAATAAATGTGAATTTTCTAATTAACTTTTAACTACCATAATAGTATTCTTAAACATTCCCAGAAGGAATCTAGCAGATTCTGCTTTAATGGGTAATGGAGGTTAGAAAGCTGGGTATTACTTAAATGATGCTAAGACTTCTTGAAAAGATGACCATTTCTTAAATATTTGCACAATTGATTTGCTTGTTAAACTCTCTTTTTTTTAGTAGATGATCTAGAGTTTAACAGTCAGGGGTCCTCAAATTTTTTAAACAGGGGGCCAGTTCACTGTCCCTCAGAACGTTGGAGGGCTGGACTATAGTTTAAAAAAAAACTATGAACAAATTCCTATGCGCACTGCGGGCCCGGGACGAGTCGGCTGCTAAGCAGGACAGGCAGCGGCACCCGGCGGGCCAGATAAATGTCCTCGGCGGGCCGCATGTGGCCGTAGTTTGAGGACTGCTGGTTTAACTCATGCCACATATATAATGTTCTTAAGTTTGGAGTTGTTGGAATTTATCAAATTTTACTGTGCTTTAAAATGATCCCATTGACTCCAAAGGTTTCTGTACCCCTTTATTAGCAGGGTGTGGCCGTGTTGGCCTTTTATCCCCAATTTATTTTGCATCTCCAAGGACAGTGACCATTTCTTGGGAAGGAAATAGATCACCCATTCAGATGTGAAGGTTTTTTTAAATCTCCCTTCTAATGTTGGAGTCTGTGGCTTCCCGGGGGGGATAAAAATCAATCAAGATCCATTTACAAATGAAAAGCAATTGAGGTTTTTGTTTTGTTTTGTAGATAAATCTAAGTAGATCCATTTAAAATTTAAGAACAAACCCCCCATAAATTTTTATTAAAGAACTCTACATTTACATAGGATTTTACGGTTTCCAAAGAGTTTTCATAAACATTATCTCATTTAAGTAAATATAGCAAACATTTAAAAAGGGCTGCAATTAGCCCAGTGAACTCCCCTAGCTCCATCCTGAAAACTCCCTGAGACCCTGCCCCATCCAAGTCACAGTTTGTTGGAGACTCTTTCGGTGCCAGCCAGGATGGGCCCTCTTGCAGTCTTTCTTAAAAAACTCTTGAGGAATCCCGGTCAAGGTGGGATGGTGCCAGAGACATATAGGGAGAAACTGAATTGTGTGGCTTCAGGGCAAGGGCTGGAGGGATGGCTGCCACTGTCCCAGTGTTGGCGTGGCCAATGGATGCCATCTTTCCTGTGTTGAGCCCTCCCCCTAGACGTCTGAATCTGAATCTGCATTAACCTGGTGAACACCCCTTGTCTCATAGTGGTGACTTCCTTAGACCTGCCTCACTCAGCTCACATACCACCTGAGACTCTTTCAGTGGCTGAGCCTGTCAGGCGCTGGCAGGTGGTGGCAGGTCTTGGGGTGCCTGGTGCCTTTTGTTGACCTGCCCCAGGCCCAGTACCGGTGACAACGGGCCTCAGATGGCAGTGTGGCCTCTCCCATGCACATCCAGGCACAGCACAAGCAGCTACCAACTGCCGATCACTCTGTAGCTCCTCACAGGTAGTTCCAGGTGGTCACAGGCAGCGTCTGACATGGACCTACACTGGAGCTCCTTCCAAGAGGCCCCAGCACCAGCACCCCTAGTGGCTGACTACAGACCACAACAGAGCACCACCGGATTAGCTCCACAAGTGGCACACCCAAAGGGTAGTCTCAGGTGGCACCGGACCCTACTGGGGCAAATCCTGCACCATGGGGTCATGGCCAATCCTCACAGCCAAGGTCAGTCCCATCTGCTGACATGCTAAGAGCAATCGAAGCACAACTACAACAAGATGGCCCACACAAGGCACACGCCAGGAGCACCCAGCTCAGGTGGCCAGGGAGACTGGGCCCCATAGGACATTTACTCCCTAAGGCCACCCTTCCGAAAACGGGGAGATGTAGCAAATATACCTAATATGTAGAAACACAGAGGAACAGCCAACATGCAGGGATGAAGACACGTGGCCCAAAGGAAAGAACAGAAGACATCTCCAGAAAAAGAACTAAATGACATGGAGGCAAGCAATCTACCAGATGCAGAGTTTAAAACATTCAAATGTCTGTATTACCTAAGGTAATTTAAAGGTTCAGTGCAATTCCTATGGAAATAACAATTGCGTTTTTTACAGACCTAGAACAAATCCAAGAATTTAAACTCAAAGGACTCTGAAGAGCACAACAATTTTGAGAAAGAAAAATAAAGTTGAAGGTGCAACGCTACCTAATATCAAACTATACTATCAAAACAGCATGGTACTAGCATGAGAGCAGACACATAAGTCAATGGAACATAAGAGCCCAGAAATAAACCCACATCCATATGGTCAATTAATATGTAATGGAGACAAGAATGTACAATGGGGTAAAGACAGTTTAACAAATGGTGTTAGAAAAATTGGACAGATACATGCAAAAAAAAAAAAAAAAGAAACTAGACCACCTTCTTACACCACATACAAGAATCAGCTCAAAATGGAATAGAAACTTAAATGTAAAACCTGAAACCATAACATTCCTAGAAAAAACACAGGCAGTAAACCCTCTGATACTCTCCTTAGTAATATTTTTTTCTGATATATCTCTTTGGGCAAGGGAAACAAAAGAAAAAAATAAACAAATGGGACTCTATGAAACTAAAAAGTTTTTGCACAGCAAAGGAAACTATCAACAAAACAAAAAGACCACTTATTGAATAGGAGAAGATATTCGCCAATGATATCTGATAAAGGGTTAATATCCAAAATTTACAAAGAATTCATATAACTCAACACCAAAAAAACAACAACAATCCAACAACAACAAAAATGGGCAGAGGACCTGAATAGACACTTCTCCAAAGAGGACACACAGGTGGCCAATAGACAAATGAAAAAATGCTCAAAATCACTAATCATTAGAGAATTGAAAATTAACCCTATAATGAAATATCACCTCACACCTGTCAGAATGGCTGTCATCAATAAATCAACAACAAGTATTGGTGACGATGTGGAGAAAGTGAACTCTCGTGCACTGTTGGTGGGAATGCAGATTGGTGTAGCATCTATGAAAAACAGTGTGGAGGTTCCTCAAAAAATTAAAAATAGAACTACCCTATGACCCAGGAATTTCACTTCTGGATATACACTGAGTGGCCAGATTATTATGATCTCTGAACGCATAATAATCTGGCCACTCAGTGTATATTCTATATAATAAAAGGCTAATATGCAAATTGTCCCCTCGACCAGGAGTTCGACCAGCAGGCAGGCTGGCCAACCGCCCATGTCCCCTCCCCCTGGCGAGGCTGGCCGGACCCCACCCATGTACAAATTCATGCACCGGGCCTCTAATATATATATATACACACACACACACATATATATATACATACATACATATGTGTATATGTATGTGTATATATGTGTACACACACACACACACACACACTGAGTGGCCAGATTATTATGTGTTCAGAGATCATAATAATCTGGCCACTCGGTGTATATCTAAAGAAATCCAAAACGCTAATTCAAAAAGATAGATGCACCCCTATGTTCATTGCAGCTTTATTTACAATAACCAACGTATGGAAGCAACCCAAGTGCCAATCAGTAGACCATTGGGTAAAGAGGAAGTGGTACATAAATGCAATGGAATATTACTTGGCCTTAAAAAAAATGAAATCTTACCATTCGTGACAACATGGATGGACTTAGAAGGTATGATGCTAAGTCAGATAAGTCAGACACAGACAAATGCTGTATGATTTCACTTACGTGGAATCTGAAGAACAAAATAAGGAACAAACAAAACAGACACAGACTCATAGATACAAAGAACAGACTGAGGGTGCCAGAGGGGAAGTGGTTTGGGGCTGGGTGGAAAGGGTGAATGGGCTAAGCAGCACAAATTAGTAGTTACAACATAGTCACGGGCCTGTAAAGTACAGAGTAGGGGATATAGTCAATATTGTGTGTGGTGCCAGGTGGGTGCTAGAATTACTGTGGGTGGGATGGCGTCATGTTATAAATTATATGATTGGTCTGACCCCTATGCTGTACACCTGAGACTAATACAAAATATTGAATGTCAAAAAAAAGAAATATTGGGCTAACAGAGGAATTCACTTTATATGTTCCTTTACTCCTTATGTTTTATATCTTTAATATTTATTAGTTCATTTAAAAAATAATGAAAAAGACTCAGTTCTGAATTATGGCCAGTAAAGGCAGAGAAGGACCCTGAGGGGAGAGAGGAAGGGAGGCCGGAGGGGATAGCCTCGTCTAGAGGAGGAGGCCAAGTCTCTGGCAGTGGCTCTCAGGGTCCAGGGAGCCCCTCAAAGCTTTTCCTTTGGTGCCAAGAATTTTTATCTTGGACACAAAGGTAGTCTACTAGAGGCCCGGTGCACGGATTCGTGCACGGGAAGGGGCGTGGTCCCTCAGCCTGGCCTGCGCCCTCTCGCCATCCGGGACCCCACGGGGGATGTAGCAGTGCACCAAGTGGCAGGTGGCCAGGAAGGAGCCCGAGCTGGCACTGCTGCTCGGTAGTGCTGCCGTGGAGTTGGGAGAGGCTCCCGCTGCCGCAGCTGTGCTTACCAGCCGTGAGCCCGGCTTCTGGCTGAGCAGCGCTCCCCCTGTGGGAGCACACTGACCAACCACCAGGAGGCAGCTCCCACATTGAGTGTCTGCCCCCTAATGGTCAGTGCGCGTCATAGCGACTGGTTGACCGGTCTTCCGGTCATTCGGTGGTCACGGTCACTTAGGCTTTTATATATATAGATACGTCAAACATGTGTCCATACATTGTGTGGAATTACTGATTGCTTAAACTGCATCAATACTTTCCTTATGGATGTCCAAATGTTAGGAGTCGCCTCTTCTACATTTGCATATCCATGTGATGGGTATATAAGGTTTTTTTGTTGTTTTTTTTTTATATATTTTATTGATTTTTTACAGAGAGAAGGGAGAGGGATAGAGAGTTAGAAACATCGATGAGAGAGAAACATCGATCAGCTGCCTCCTACACACTCCCTATTGGAGATGTGCCTGCAACCAAGGTACATGCCCTTGACCGGAACCGAACCTGGGACCCTTGAGTCCGCAGGCCAAAGCTCTATCCACTGAGCCAAACCGATTAGGGCTGGGTATGTAAGGGTTTATTCCTCTCAGAGAAACTAACAGATTCAGATTCACCTAACATTAATCAAGTGCCAGGTGGTGTGCTAGGTACGTAACATGTATGTCCTTACTGAGCAATCACATCATTTTGTGGTACATATTCTTACCCCCATTGTACAGATGAGAAAACTAAGGGTTAGGGAGGTTGATGAAGGTCATGGGCTTTTGAAGCAGAGGAAAGGTTGCTGGCTTTTAAGTTCAGAGTATTTTTTTTTTGTACTTCCTGTTCTGTTGGGATGTGGATTTTCTGTGTGATTCCTGGGGAGCTCAGAGAAAAGTTTCCTGTTCTTTTGCCATCATTTTATTTTAGGAAGGTTTAGGATACAACGTTAGAGACTTTTCAAGCCTCGCTGCAGTCCCAGCAGGTGCAAGGGGCCTGATAAGATTTTCCTGGGCGGCTGATCTGCTCTGTGTTCTGCATCTTTCCTACTCTCAACGTTTGGTTCTAATCTCTGAACAGTGATTTGACTTTCCATGGGATAGTGATAGTGATTTCATAGGTTTCCAGCTTTGGGAAGAGATTGAATTCTACTTTCTTCCCAAAGCTGGAGTTGTCACTGAAATAGGACCGTCTCATGTACAGGGCCGCTTTTTTGGAGGGATGAAAATAACACAATGCACAGTCTTGGTCAGTTTGGGCTGCATAATAGAAATACCGGAGACTGGGTGACTTAGACAATAAGCACATATTTCTCCCAGTTCTGAGGCTGGGAAGTCCCAGATCAAGGCTCTGGCGGGTGCCTGGTGAGGGCCCCTTTCCTGGTTCATAGGTGTCTGTCTTCTTATCTTAGTGTCTCCCCCGCCCCTGCCCCCCCGATTCCCGGTGGAGAGCAGGGAGAAGCAAGCTCACTCAGGACTCTTACAAGGGCACTAACTCATTGTACGGGGGCTCCACCCTCAAGATCTCATCTAAGCCCAATTACCTTCCTGGGCTCCACCTTCTGATTCCATCATGTTGGGGGGCATGCTTTCAACATACGAATTTTGGGGGTACACAAACATTCAGTCTGTAACACACAGTAGGTTGAATGTAGGCATATTATGATGTGCCTGTAAAGTTGCTAGTTTCTCCTTCTAAAGTAGAGAGTTGGCCAAAATGCGTTATTAGATTCTGGGTGGAAGGAACTCTTTAAAGATTACAAAACATTGCTACAATTTTTTTTACCTGTTGAAATACCATAAAATTTACCATTTTAACCAGGGGTCCTCAAACTTTTTAAACAGGGGGCCAGTTCACTGTCCCTCAGACTGTTGGAGGGCCGGACTATAGTTTAAAAAAAAAAAAAACTATGAACAAATTCCTGTGCGCACTGTGGGCCCGGGACGCGTCGGCTGCTAAGCAGGACAGGCAGAGGCACCCAGCGGGCCGGATAAATGTCCTCAGTGGGCCGCATGTGGCCCGCAGGCCGTAGTTTGAGGACCCCTGATTTTAACCATGTTAAGTGCGATTCTGTGCCATTACGTACATTCGCATTGTTGTGCAGCCACCATCACTAATCTCCAGGATGTTTTCCCAAGCTGGAACTCTGGACCATTACACAAGAACTCCCCATCCCCCTCCCTCCAGCCCCTGGCGACTGCCATTCTGTTTTCTGTCTCAGTGAACTTGACTACGGAGGGACCTCCTATACGTGGAATCGTAGTGTCTTTGTCCTTTTGCGCCTGGCTTATTTCTCTTCACATGATGTCCTCGGGGTTCATCCGTGTTGTATCATGTGGTAGCATTTTCGTTTTAAGGCTGAATAGTATTCCCATGAATGTATGGTAGGCAGTTAGACAAGATCAGAGCAAGAACGGTAGGGCAGGTACAGAAGGTCACCAGGGTGGAAAACCCCCGGTGCCTAGCAACGGGCAAAACTGGCAAGACAAGTCCCCGCCCCCAGGGCAGCCTTTCCTCCTCTAGGTTATCGCTGGACCCTCCCCTGACCTTCCCTCCCCTGACCTTCCCTCCCCTGACCTTCCCTCCCCTGACCTTCCCTCCCCTGGCACGGTGCTGCTCACGCGGGTGAGACCCCCTTTGTTCCTACCCAGAACTCAAGTATCAAGTACTGAGGTTGTTGAACCAAGGTCTGGTCTGACCCCACCCCAGCGGCCTCACACCAACATATGTGTATCCCACATTGCGTTTATCCATTCATCCATCAGTGGGGGAAAAAAAATTTTTTTTAAAGATAGGAATATTATCACTGGACATACGCCCTCTGAAGCATGATGGTGCGGCTGAAGGAGATGGGCAGTCGGGAGCCTTGCTCTTTAATCCTGGCGCGGGGTAATTAGCTGGGTGGCTTTAAATAAACGCCTTGCTGTCTCTGAGCAATAGTGATTTCATCTGTAAAATGAATGGCTAGCATTAGAATTAGAGACATACTCTAAAGATCATTTCCCCCCTCAAAGCCTCTTTTTCTCACGTAATTGTAAGTTTCCAGCTTTATTGCAGTTTGCGTTTAATGCTCGCCATAGCTTAATTGTCAATTATTTTGATAAAACGTTGTCCCTTCCTCTCCAACCTAGCTATTTAGATCTTTTTTTTTCCATTTAGATGGTGGTCTCTCACAACGGGGGCTCGTTCTGTTTTCTCTTTAGTTCTGTACGTGGCAGTGCCTTCCTTATTACTAGCGCTATCTGCCCAACGTTGCTGTCTTCTAAATTGCTGTTTGTCAGTTATTTTGTTTTCACTCACAAGTTGAGCAAGAAAAAAAAAAATAGAAATAATTGAAGACTGGAAAGCTATTTTTTTTTTTAAATCTGATATTTTGTTTCATGGCTAAGCTAAGGAACCATGGAAAAATAATTTTAAAGTTGGTGTGTTACAAAGACTGGCTTTGAAAGATGAAACGTGCTCAGATGGGTAGTAGGAAGAGAGATTAGTAGGAAGGATATATGTTCCTCCGTATATAAATCTTGATCTTTCCAGGGACTGGTTTTATCCCACCAGTGTCTGGGAAGAGTGCAGGAAGGGACCCCACCCAAGTTTATTCTTGAACGAATTAAAATTCAAAAGCTCCGGGCATAGAGCTGTGTGGATTGTGACTGTCTGGAAACCGGCATTTTTTCCCTCTCTGAATTGCCTTCTGTTTAGACAGGGCTTAGTGAAACCAGCAGCAACACCAGGGAGAATTCTGCCATTTTTAGAAAGAGGAGCCGTACAACTTAACGCATCAACGCGGGTGACGCAGGCCCAGTAATTCAGACCGGGCCAAGCAGGAAGCAGCCTTCCGACCTGTCCCAGCTCCTCCAGCCCAGGTCTAGGCCCCCTCGGTCAACCACACCTTTAGCTTCCCAGGTTCAGTTCCCCCAGATGGCACAGCCTTCGATCGGCTGCAGCATCTGTGCGCTGCTGGCCTGCCACGCTGGCTTCTGCCTCGCAGCTTCGAGGTGGATGCATGTCCTGTTCCCCACGGCCATGTCCTTGGGGCATTCGGAGGCTGAGTGGACGTGCCCGGGAGCAGCCCCCTGTGGGGCCCCCAGCTTTTGTGTGTGTACAGGAAAAAGTCTTCCTGGGAACACAAGAGACTGAAGGTCCCACCCCCCCTCCACCCCCCCACTTCCTGCACTTCTCAATGGCAGGGCGTGTGACCTGGGGGGTCTCTTGCGACGCAGTGCCCTCGCAGCCCCTTATCTCCACGTCCCCCACCCTCCTCCTGGTTCTGTGGGAGCGGCTTTCCTGCCTTCTGCGGGCTCGGCAAGCCAAATGCAAGTTTTCCAGGATGTGGGCATGGCCCGTAGGTGGGTCTGCACACCCACATCCCAGGCCTGTACGCGGACGTTTGGCAAGTGCATTAGGGAGAAACCTCCACCTGACCTCTTTATGTCAGTTTTTAAAAGAAAGAATCAGGTTATAATAACCGTGGTAATCTTTAATGCACAGGAGTAGCACTCAAAAAAGTGAAATTAACTGACGTGTGCTGTGGTCCAGTGCCTGGTGCATCTGGCCACTGCCTCTTGGGGAAGTCCCCATAGCCCAGGCCTGGCCCTGCTGGTCACCATGGCACCCTGAGGTGTCAGCTTACCTGTTGTGTGTGTGGCCTTGTTCCCTGTACAAAGCGCTTTCTCAGGTCGCTCCTCACTTACTCGGGATTACTGATATCCAGCAGGCTCGGGCAATGTGATTTTTTTTTTTTTTTTTTAACTGCCAAGGAGCAGGCTGGGCTGGACCAGAGCTCGGGGCTCGGGCGGCCGTACGTGGCGGTGGGTTGCCTCTCCAGGCGTGATTGATGAGGGACAGCTCTGAAGTCTGCGAAGGCTGCTCACACCAGTTCTTCAGAGGGGCGTGGCTTTGAGAGAGAGCACTTCGCCTACAGAGGATGGGTTTACCAGGGGTGGGCAAACTTTTTGACTCGAGGGCCACAATGGGTTCTTAAACTGGACCGGAGGGCCGGAACAAAAGCATGGATGGAGTGTTTGTGTGAACTAATATAAATTCAAAGTAAAGGAGCGGAGGGGAGAGCAAGAGAACCCTCCGCTCTTTCGGCTCCGCGGGCCGGATAGAACAGCCGAACAAGCCGGATCCGGTCCAAGGGCCGTAGTTTGCCCACGGCTGGTTTAGACCCAGGCAAGGCAACGCCATGGGCCTCGTCTCCCGGGCTGGGCCGTCCCGGCTGTGGCTCAGGGGCTCCTCTTGGGTTTGGGGGGACAGTGAAGGGTTGTGCCTGGGGCTGGGCAGGGATTGAAGAACTGGATCTGAATATTCTCCTGGGGCCCAGGAGGGGATGGAATTGCCCACGGTGGCTCAGCCAAGCTAGGTTTGGAAAGCTCAGAACAATCCATCCAGCAGGTCCTTGTTGTGTTCACACCACCCTCAGCCTTGACCTCTGCAGTTAGTTGTGGCACCAGGTGGAGAACCCAGGGGGCCTGGTACCCAGAATGCAATTCCTTCCCAATCAGGGCTGGTGTGGAGGTCAGGGAGCCTGACAGGTTGAAAGAGAGAAGGAGGCAGGGCTGGAAGGTTGTGGGGGGGAGGAACAAAGGTCCAAATTGAAGCAGGTTGGGGGTTCAGGTACTTAGTGTCAGGTGGAATGGAACAGCACATATGCACCCCTGTCCTCAGCATGCACAGGGCTGGTGTTGGGGACGCTGAGATGAATGAACTCATCTTTGTGTTGAATAGACTGTGAGATGAAGAAACACGTTTTGTGATGAGGAGAGGGTCTCATGTACCTTTACCTGCAAGGTCACCTTGACAGAGGAGCAGAGGAGGGTTCTGGAAGGCTGTGGGAGGCTTGGAATGTGAAGCTGTCTAATCCGGTCCCATCCATTGAGCCTTCCTAGGCTGGAGTTGCTACAACTTCCCCCTTCCTCCCAGAGTTTGTGGGGTTGCACGGGGTGACCCTCTTCCAAAGTAAGGGGCGGACCCCAGGATCACACAGGATTCTGGGAGGTTGGAACATTACCTGTCTTCTCATTGAGTGGGATGGGTTCCAGTCAGGAGCCCCCAGTGGTTTGAGGCCTGTTTTCGGGCATCCTGAGAAGGCAGGTATAGTCCCTGGGGTTTCAGAACATCACAGACGGTGGGATGGTGCCTGCTCTCTGCGTGAGCCTGGCCCTCGACCTCTGATGAGCCACGTCCTCATTTGGGGAGCCAGGAGCTGGCCCGTGACGGTGCCTGGTCGCTGCCTCCCTGGTGGCTGAGGCAGAAGTGACAGTAAAAAGGCTTCACTTCGCTGGCCTTTCTCCTGGGGCCGGGAGCCGGGAGCCGGGTCCTCCCAGCTCCCAGGACGTCTGTGGCCACCTCAGAAACCCTGGGTCCGCTCCTGGCACCGAGTGTGGGGATGAGGCGGAGAGACGCTGACGAGAGCCCTCGAGACCCGTTTCTTCTTTAAAGCATGGAAGATTCCCACGTAGTCCCTATTCCTGTCGTAAACTTCTGAGGCCGAACTGGTGCCCTGCCGTGTTGTTGTGTTCAGTTTGGGGGCATCTGAGTTTCCTTTCTCTGCTTTATTTGTTCGGGTGTGACAGTTGGGTGTTTAGCCCCCCAGAGTGGGCGGGTGGATATGCTTTTTCCAGACCTTCTAGATTTCATACAGCTGTGCAGGTTCGGGCGTTCTGCTCCTTGGGCCATATGGGGTAGGGATTATGATTACTTTTTATTGTTTCCTGCCATCCTGCAACTTGATGCAGGACCTATCTGTGACTTTGTTGGTGATTTGTGTTTGTTTTTTTAAATATATTTTTATTGATTTCAGAGAGGAAGGGAGAGGGAGAGAGAAATAGAAGTATCAATGATGAGAGACAATCAAAAAAATAAAAAAATAAATTTTAAAAAAATGATGAGAGAGCATCATTGACCGGCTGCCTCCTGCACATCCCACACTGGGGATCGAGCCCACAGCCCTTGCATGTGCCCTGTCGTGGAATGAATCAAACCGTGAGCTCCTGGTTCATAGGTCAAGGGTCAACCACTGAGCCACACGGGCTGGGCGCTCTGTGACTTTGCACATGCCCCGTGCCCAGCCCCAGGGCGAGATTGCGCGGAGAACAAGCAAGGTGCGCTGGCCCCGGGCTGCTTTCGGGCAGGGCAGGCCTGCTGAGTTCTCCTGGTTACCAGGACCTGGCGAGCAGCCGCTTAGCCCTCTGCAGGGAGGACGAGTAACTCGCTTGACATTCCGTTGTAATTTAGCAGCGGTTAATGGCCACTTACTGGAAAATGTTACCAGGCTCTGCGGTGAGTGTTGTTAGGAAGTGAATTACTCTGGACGTGTCCCCAGGGCCCTTCCCCTTCTTCTCCAGCAGAGCTGGGCTGCAGGAAGTGGCACTGTGTTGCAATCCCGGCTGCACTGTTCCCTTGTATTATTTATTTTGTTTCAGATTTAAGGAGATTGTGTATTTATGTAGAAAAGTTTCCAAAGTAAGTATATTGCTTTTCATGGTACCAGAGACTTAGAGCCCAAGGGGGGTGGGGGGGTGCGCCCTGGGTTATTTTGCTGCATAGCGCCCACCCGAAGGTGCCCAGGGGCAGCCGTGAGCCAGTGTCCAGCGATGTCAGGGTCACCTGTCATTAATCGGAGTCATCTGAGCTGAACATCTCTCCATGTCTTTACACATGTCCTGAGTGCAGATGGCTGGTTGCGTCCTGGCTGTTGTGCAATCCCTCACTTTGCAAAACCTTGGATGGTCCGCAGAGACGAAAGCATGTGGCTTTTTGAGCCTGCCGAGCGTGGGGTAGAATCTTGGCTTTTTTGCCATTTACTAGCTGTGTGACCTTGGACAGTTCACTGAACCTCTCTGAGCCTCACAGGTTTTACCTGTCAACGGGTAAATAGCCACGGGCTCTCGGGGATGAAGGATATGTGCCATGGTGTGCGTCGACACAGCGAACGCAGGGCCGGGAACATGCTAAACGCTTTTCCTTGCCAACTTAAAACTCAAACAGCCCCCTTTGGCAGGGTGGAGCGTTGGGAACTGAGGGAGTGGGGAGGAGAGAGCTCATCCTTTGGTTTTCTTTTGACATGGAGAGAGAGATCCTCCCCTTCCCTTGTGTGGGACAAGGAAAACAGGGTGGCAGTGTATAGTGTCACCACACGCCACCCGTGATGGTGGAACAGGTCCCAGGGCAGGTGCGGGGTCCCCTCCTTCTGCACTCGGGCGCCCGTGGCCGGTTTGGGTTGGACGGAGGAAACCATATTGCCTCCAGCTGTATGGAGTGCCTTTGCGGAGGCTTGGCCGTCTGCACGCTGGGAGGGCGACATCATTCCACGTCTGGGCCATGTGTTCAGCTCCTCCTTCGTGCCGGGGCGCGCGGTCCTTCCTAAAGCTAATGAGATCGTTGTCACCCGCCTCCCACTCCATCGCCATGGCTGCTGCTCCGGTCTCCCCACATGCATGCGGACGCCCTCTGGGGCACCAGAGTCTGGATTTTCGCGGTCGGGCC
Source organism: Plecotus auritus (assembly GCF_963455305.1). Classification (NCBI taxonomy): domain Eukaryota; kingdom Metazoa; phylum Chordata; class Mammalia; order Chiroptera; family Vespertilionidae; genus Plecotus; species Plecotus auritus. The sequence continues at coordinate 173,161,623 of NC_137773.1, read as the reverse complement.
GGATTCCTGAGACTTCGCTGCCGTGCCTCAGGCTGGACGGCGTCCCGGGGCCCAGCCCGCAGCAGCAGCGCCCGGGGACGCGGCCAGCTCGGCCGCCCCACACACGACTGGCACACACTGACCAGGCTGTGGTTTGCTCTCTCTTCTCCCGCCCCCTCCAGAGTATAAGAAGAAGTACGGAGAAGAACACGGCTCCTGCCAGGCTGGGATAGCAGGCTTCTTCACCGAGGTGGGTGTCATCCCCGTCCTGGGACTATAACGTGCCCACCTGGATTTCCTTCTAGCACTTTCATAGACGGGAGGAACGCATACCTTGAATGCACCTGGATTTCTTTTTGCAGACATTAGGTGGTCGAAGTGAACTCCGCTGTTCTCCTGAATGTATAGTGGATTGTTCTGATACTGTGTGCTGAACTGTTTCCTGTCCCCATTGGTTTGAAATACCATCCTGCCATGTGCCAAGGTTACTCTCCTCTGTCCCAGCAAGCGCTCAGATGGTGCAACTTCTATGTCCGTCCCTCCTCCAGGGAGGTCTAGTGTCCCAGGAGGTGACAGGGACCCACTGTCCGTTCAGGAGCAGGTGATGACACGTGGGTGGCCGTGTTGTGAGAGTGGCTACATGGGCTGGGTGTGCCCAGGAATTTGGAAGTGGGAGGGCCTAGAGGGAGGCCAGGTAGGGGGGCTGGGATGGGGTCCAGCCCCAAAGCAACAGTGCAGGCTAGGGAGACCTTCAGGGATGAAAAGGGTGCGGGGAGTTGGAGAGTATGAAGGCAGTACCAGTGGGCTGGGTGGGCAGAGGGCGTGGGGGGAGGAAGGTTTCCAGCCAGGGCTCTGAAACCTAGTGTGTGGGGGAAGGGCCCCCCAAGGAGGACTCACTGGGGCGGGTACCCTGGGGGGGGTGCTTCAGACACGGGCTGAGTGAGGGCATGAGGCACATGCGTAGATGTTTCCAGAAGGTATTTGGATAGAGGGGCCCGATCCCCGCCTGAGTTAGAAACTTAGATCTGGCCAATGCTAGTTACTGTCGGAGGGACTGCGTGTGCTTAGCGCGGAGGCAGAGGGGTGCAGGGAGAATGCCTCCTTTCGATGGGGGGCAGGGAGAAAGTAGCCTCATCGCAGACCTGAGAACTCATCAGAGATGTTGATGAAGATCTAAGGGAGAGAGAGTCCCCGGTGAGGGGGCCTCATCAGCCAGAAAGTCGGGGGAGAACATGAGGGCATTGGGGCTGGGCAGGAGAGGGCTCCGTAGGAGGAGCGGGCAGGGCGGGGCAGGGAGGGGCAGGGTGTGGAGGGGAAACCCGGGTGGCTGGGCAAGCTCAGGGTGGGCAGGGGAACAGGGACCTGTGAAAGCTCCAGGCTCTGGAACCGCAGTGCCTCAGCATGTGCCGGCTGCAGTGGGAGCCCCCAGCAGTGGGGCCTCGGTGCATGGGGGGATGGGGGGGGAAATAGGAGGGGAGAGTGGCAGCGACCGAGGCTCAGCCCTCTGACCCGGTCACGCTGTCTCCTGGCCACTCTGGGCTTTGGCCTGTGGTTCGGTTCCCAGGCTTTTGGCCTCCCTGAACTGGAGGTCCTTGAACCCCCTGCCTCCCTCGTTTCTGGAACCTCAGCTGTCGCAGGCAGAGCAGGAAATGTGGTGGAAGGGGTCACACAGCGCTGCTCCCTTCCTCTGCCCTCCTGCTGACCTCGTCGCTTGGGCCTGCCTTTGCCGTGAGCTGGGAGGCCCCTGCACGGGGCCGGCAGCTGGTCCCAAGCTGGACGTGCTTCTGTGGCCTCCGGGCATGGCCATGTGGCCCTGACACACTCTACCCCCAAGTGCCTGCCTGACCTGGAGGTCGGTGACCCTGGGGTTATCAAAGCTGTGCGCGTTACGGACACCACGTGAGTTTTCGCCGGTCCTTGAGGATAAGCGGGGATTTCCTGGGATCTTCATTTATTTTTGTAGCTTAGGGGAGCAGAGGTGATGGGTACCTCTAAGCAGCAAGAAAAGACGTGGACCAGCCCCGCCAGCGTTGGAGCCCACGGTGGGAGAGGGGAGACACCGGGGGCAAGGCCGTTCGGCACAGACTTCGTGGTCGAACCCGAGCATTCCTCTGCCGTCCAGCTCCCGCCACCGTGCAGTGTGCAGAGGAAACCCCAGCCTCTCTCAGCACCCCCACATACCCCTGCGCCCTGAGGTTCTGTGATCAAGGCCCACTCTGTTCATTGATGGGGCTCCACACGCAGCTCCAGGCGGTGGTGGCCCCCGGCTCCTGGAGAAGCTTGCATGTCTGTGGGTGACATTTGCCTTGGCTGGTCCTGGGGGGTGGGGAACTAAAGCATCGGTAACATTTCCTGGCACTTGCGGGATACAGGCATCACCCGCACTGAATGGAAAAAGCCAGGTATGAGGGACTTTGGGGGAGAGGCACTGCTTCTCTCCCCCCCCCCCCCCCCCGCCCGCCTGGGGAAGGAGGGAATGAAGGGCTCAGCCGGACACCACTGGGTGCACGGATGCAGTGGGCTCCTCGCTTCCCTCGGCCCATCAGGCCTCCTCGCAGCCTGTGCTCCCTTTCCGTGCCTGTACAGTGTCACCCCAGGAACACATTTTGCATTTTCGTTTTTTTGTTTGTTTGCTAATCCTCCCCCGAGGATATTTTTTCCCCATTGATTTTTAGAGAGGATGGGGGGAGGGGAAGAGAGGGAGACCGACAGACACATAGATTGGTTGCCTCCTCCACACACCGCAGGCCCAGCCATGGATCAAACCTGCAACCCAGGTACATGCCCTTGGCTGGGGAATCGAGCCCGAGACCCTTCTGTGCATGGGCTGGCACTCTAACCACTGAGCAACACTGGCCAGGGCCCATTTTGCATTTTCTGAGATGACTCCATTGTCAGTGTTTAATCATTGTTCTAGAAATTTGAGAAAACACAGAGAAAATAAACCTTCGGGATAAAGAAAGAAATAAAAAGGGATTCCTGAAATCCTGGCACCCAGTGGGAAAACCACACATGGTTTGGAGCTTACCCTTCTGGTCTCTGTCTGTCTGTCTGTCTGTCTGTGTTCACTTTTCTTTTATAAGCCTGCCCGCGGCCTGGGTGTCGTTTGGCGTACTCTTTCATGCCCAGGAGCACTGTGTGACTCTGGGCCATTAGATGGTCTGCAGTATTTTTACTGCCACAGGATCTGCCGAATGGACATACCGGGACTTACAATCCCGATGTGAGCTGTCTCGGCCATTTGCAACTTCCGTTAGCACCGTGATGCATCTTCTTGTGGGTAAGATCGTGCCGATTTCCGTGCTGCCCTCCGTGGGTCACCGAGTCACCTCCGAGCATAGAATTATCCCCAGCGTCGGTCCCTGGATGGTTTTGTAGCACAGACGGGGGCTCAGGCTCGTCGAGGTTGCTGGCCCCTTGCTGCTAATCGAAATGCTGGAGACAGATGTGTCTTCGTGTTTCAAGGTCAGTTTACAATAGTAGTGCTGCCCTGGCCGGGTTGCTCAGTGGTTAGAGCGCCGCCCCTCAGACTGGAGGGGCGTGAGTTCGATTCCTGGTCAAGGGCAAGTACCTCGGTTGTAGGCTTGATTCCATGCCCTGATTGGGACACGTGCGGGAGGCAGGCAGTCGCTGTGTGTCTCTCACATTGATGTTTCTCTTTGTGTGTGTGTCTCCTTCTCCCTTCTCCTCTCTCTAAAAATCGATGGGGAAAATATCCTCGGGTGAGGATTAAGTAAGCAAGCAACCAACCAAACAAAAAGCAGCAGCAGTGCTGCCTCTGGCTGTCCGTGGTCCCTTCTCTTTCCAGTCTGCATCCTTCCCTTAGGGGAGCTCTCTGCTCTCTTAATGTCATCCTTCTGAGATTGCAGGGGCCCACAGTGGCCAGAACACCCAGCTTCTGCGCCGTTTCTGAGAAGAGAGGCCTGAGTGAGGACTGGAAGGGAATTCCTGCCTATTTTTTTTTTGCAAAGCTGATTTTGCTCCCTGGATTTCTCTTGCTCTGTAGCGGGCAGGTGCGGTTGCTGGATAGCGGAGCTGAAGGCCTGGCTGGATAAGGGGGTGGTATCTTTTCCTCAGCATCGTTCCCTGGAATTCGGCCAGTGTCACATCTTTGCCATTTCCTTGTTTGATCCTGGTGGGAAAGCGAGGACGTACGTGAAGCTTCCTCTGTGGGTAGGACAGACACCCGGTTTGTTACTCGTCTTGTCAGTGTGCTCAGTTATCTTGGTCTCTATTCTTGGTAGCCCTGTCCGTATAAAGACTCCATAACGCCAGGGAATCGGGCGACATCGTTTTTGTATTGCTCAGCGGAGGAGAGTCCCCGGTGAGGTATCTTTAAGGGACTTACGAGTTTCTTGTTGTGATTGTGGTTCTCATCTCACTGCCTACTTCCCTCTTCCGCTTCTTTTCTGATCACCTTTGGGTTTCTCTTCGGCAGGAGCTGGTGGTGATGGGCGCCCCGGGGTCGTTTTATTGGGCTGGGACGGTCAAGGTGCTGAACCTGACGGACAACACCTACTTCAAGCTGAATGACGAAGCGATCATGAACAGGCGGTACACTTACCTGGGTGAGTAAGCTCAGGGAGGTGACAGGTGACAAGGAACACAGGAGCGATTGCCACGAAGTTCACGAATTATTACTTTACCGGGGGCGCAAAGGATGTGCCGGCGTTGACATCCATACTAATCAGTTACAGTTTTAGCTACGGTCCCTTAACATCCAGCCCCACATACGGAGGAGAAACAAAGCAGGGAACTGAATTCGAACTGTGATTTGATTAAAAAGCTGACAGTTGAACCTCCGGGGAAGCAAACGTTTTATTTTCTCATTTTAGCGGTTACTCCAGTTCAAATGATCAGATACAAAGTGAGTGCAATAGAATCCTGGTTGTCCATGCCGTTCCGTTGGGTCACAAAGATGGCTGCACATAGAGATAATCACTGTCAGAAATTATCACAATGGATGGCAGCCTAATGCTGGGGTTTGATCAAAGGCTCGAAAAGATTTCTCCTATTTTCTCAACCTTTTTAATCTTCTAGAAAGAAGATAGACACAACTTAAGCAAGCAGCCAGCCGCCAGGCAAGCACGAGGCCGGGCGTGATCATGCCTCTTTAAGAACAGGGTAGACTGTCTTTGCTTGTGTACATGGAAGGTCTACGTGGCTTTTCTTTAATTTATGCCCCAAATGCCGTAATTCTGGACTGAAAAGGAAGCTAACTTGAGGCAGGCCCAGTGATGAGAAAACAAGGCTCTTTCGCACACATTACGCCTAACTTAAATCTGGGGGAGTCCCACCCCCTTTTCACAGAGATTCACTTGGGAGAAGGCAGTAGGGGGTTGTCCTCTTGCCTTTTCCCTTCTAACGGCAAGGTTTTCCCCAGGGAATAAACCATGAAACCTTTACTCAGAGTGCCCGGGGTGTTCGCTGCCCTGTGCTCCCAGCAACTCGGTCCTGTCATTTATTGAGCACTTACTGTACGCCAGGCCCTGCCTGTTATTTCTTCTCATTCCCGAAACAGCCTCGTACGATAGCTGTTCTTTTCCATCCACCTTTTATAGCGCAAGAAACTGAGGGTCAGAGAAGTTACGGAATTAGCCAAGGTCACGTGGCTCTTCAACGGCAAAGTGGGGGTTTACTAGTACACCCGTGGTTTCCGAGCTCCAGGTCTGAACCCTGAGCTGCCTCCCCCGTGCGTGCTGCGGAGACACCGCCGACCCTCGCTGGGCTGGGAGCACCCTGGCGGTGGGGCGTTTGTCTCGCATTTCCAGGACCTGGCACTGTACCTAGTGCTTCGTGGGGACTCGCACGTGTTCACCGGGTCAGAAGATGAAAAGAAGGCAGGAGAGAGGCTGGTTTGGCGGTGGTGTAGGGTCTAGCCCAGGGGTCGGCAAACTCATTGGTCAACAGAGCCAAATATCAACAGGACAACGATGGACATTTCTTTTGAGAGCCACATTTTTTAAACTTAAACTTCTTCTAACGCCACTTCTTCAAAATAGACTCGCCCAGGCCGTGGTATTTTGTGGAAGAGCCACACTCAAGGGGCCAAAGAGCCGCATGTGGCTCGCGAGCCGCAGTTTGCCGACCACGGGTCTAGCCTAAGGGCTGGTGGCTTCTCCCTACATACAGAACAGAGGCCCCATCTGCTACCGGCTTCGCAAGGCTCCCTGGAGGCTTTGCTGTCACTCAGAATACTCTTGGGTAACATGAGCCTCCAGTCGGAGACAGAGCAGCCACGCGGTGAATACGAATTGACCCTAACATGGTCTCATCACAAAGCCCAAAGAGCTTATGATCACAGATCTAGGGTTTGAGGTTGGTGACAAGGTTTGGGGACTAGCTGGCATTCTGCACAAGGTTTCTGCCGGCCAGAGGAGACAGGTTTCAACCTGTCAGCAGGGCTTCCAGAAGGTGCAGGAAACATTTAGACTAAACTCAGACAACTTTCTCCCTTCTTTCTAGATTCCTATTGTATCCAGATTCATTGCCTGCCCACCCATCCATCCATCCATCCATCCATCCATCCATCCATCCCTGTTAGCTTCTTTCTGCCTTCTCTTAGGAGGGAGTGTTGCATAATGGTTAACAGCAGGGGCCTGGGAGGCACACAGATTGGATTTGAATCTTACTGTGTGGTCTTGGGAATCTTGGTTAATCACATTTTAGTCCCACGTTCCACATCTCTAAAATGGAAGAAATAATCATATCTTCCCCCTAGAGTTGGGAGGTTACAGGCCACGATGACATCCAAAGTACACGTACACGTTGTTCACAATAGCCCCAAAGTGGAGGCAAACCAAATGCCTTAGCAATAGGAGGGGGAAAAGAGATACTGGGATATATTCATGCAATGAAACATTAATCAACAATAAAAAGAAACTACTACACTCAGCATGGATAGAGGTGACAGTTCATGTTGAGTGAGTGGAGTTGGAGACCAGGGAAACATCATGTGTATGATAGAAATCTGAGGAGTGGCTACTTGTGTGGGGGCATTGACTAGGAAGGAACATGAGGGATCCTCCTCGGTTGTGTTTCCATGGTTCCATCCACTCTGGGTGGTGGTTACATGGTTATATACATGTACACACATTCATTAAGTTCTACACTTCAGATGTGTGTACTGTATGAACATTCAAAATACGTCGGTCAGAAAAAGAAAACAGATATGGAGTATGTAGCCCAGTACCTGTCCCAAAGCAGACAGAGACCGCTCTTTCTTGCCCCGATGTCCTGGTGAACATGTCTTTGTGTGAGACGAGGTATTCCAGCAGGAGAAGACCAACAGCTGCCATTGGATCCAAGACTAGCTGGATAATAACGCCTAGATTAGGGTTACCTGAGACACATTTCCTTCTGATGGATCCTTCTCTTCCCTGTCATTGTTTCTCAACCCTGTCCTTGGCATCTGCCCCTTCTTTACAGGCTATGCAGTTACCGCCGGCCACTTCTCTCATCAGTCCACCACCGATGTGGTAGGAGGCGCCCCCCAGGATGAAGGCATTGGAAAGGTGAGGAGAAGAGCCTTGGGAATAGCATGGGGTCACACAGAAGGCGGGGTGAGGAGGGGCACACTGTGGCTGCTATGGGGTTTGTCAACTCACTTTGATCTGAGGATTCTGTTGGGTGGCTGGCAGGTAAGTGACGAAGTATGGAGGCACCTCTGCTGTCTCCTCCCAACCACTTTTGGGAGTTGACCTTGAAGCTTAATCAGGGTGTGGAGAGCACCCTCCATTTCCTGCACGTTCGCATCTGAGAATGTTTTTCACAGCTGACTCTGTGTGTGCACACGCATGTGCAAGTGAGACTATTAAGACTGACCTTGGCAGCATGGCATCCTTCTCCCCCTCACCCCCCCCCCCCCCGCCCTGGCTAACTTCAAATCCTCCATTTTCTCAAACCCTTTCCAAGTTTGACCTCATGGAGCCAGGTCTCGTCCCAGATATCTTTGGGGATTTATCTTTGGGCCTAGATTCTTATATTTATTTCCCCCGATGTGTTGGAACCAAGACTGGTACAGTCCAAAGGCTGGACTGGGAATATGTGGGTCACTTTCCTTAAAGTATCTGCCCAGAGTATAGAATGGACCCCATGGATCCAGAGCTGTCTGGGTCCCTTTGGGGATCTCAGTTGGTGCCTTGACCCTTCAGAGAACTATGCTTGATGGGTCTTTGGCTCCAGGAAACAGGAAATCGAGATTGCGTAGGTTGGGTAGGTCCACATGAGTCAGGGATCTGCATTTTTAATACACTCTGTAGGTTCTCTCATGGGAAAGACTGAACAGAGGAATGGTCTCTGGGTCTGAGCCCATGGGGTAGACCTAAGGTAGTCTAACCCTATCTCCGGGGGCTCAGAGTAATGGGGTCTGGATCCTGGAGAGGCCACGTCGGGCCGAGACCACTGTTAATTGGAGCCTTCAGCCGGGGCGTCAGTCAGTATGACTAGCTGACCCGCTTGACTGTGATATATTTCTGGGGGTCATCTCCCTGCATCCTCCTGGGCAGGATTTGCAGTCACTGCTGGTGTTTCTGGAGCAGGTGCCTCCCTTCCCGCAAGGCTGATGCTGTGGAGAAAGGGTCTTTGAAAATGAAACCAGGGAGAAACCCCAGTGCACTGAGCAGGGGGAAGCATGTGGATGAACTCTGGTGACTTCAAGAAAGATACGGCTTCCTCTCCACTGTGGAGGGACGAGGAAGTGCCGCGCGCTGTTCCCACATTGATAATGTCTTACGGGGGAGGAGCTGCGGAGCCCCGGCACCTCTGCAGTATTGATAAAAACCTCTGCCTCCCAGTTCCCAGCGATGCCCATGCCTCAGCTGATGCTGCTTTCAGTTGGACCACATGAGGGGCGCTGGGGAAACTGGTCACGGTTGATAAAACGGATGACTGTTCCATATTCCCAGGGATGGGAGCTGGGGCAGACCTGATTCCCAGGCACCCCCGCAAGGTCCTCTGGACTTCAGGATTTGGGTGGTTATTGATTTCTGTTATCTGGGCATGACGACATTCACACTGAGATTGTTCACCCTGTGAGAGGGTCCCCTGCCCTGGTTCTCATGAGACATTCTCTTCCCGTAAGACGTAACTTGAAAAAGAACTTCCATCGTTATGTCATTTAGGAAGTTCCACCTCAATGATCTTCTTTGTGGCGGAGACTTATGGTATAAACATGCACCCTAACGGCTCTGAAAAGTCCCCCGGTAAAGAAATGTATTTAATGTTTCACTCTGGTGTCTGCCAGCTAAATTCCTGTTTACGCAAGCAAATGTCATGACTCTCATGGTCTGTGGTGTCACTTTGGAAAACTGCTTGGTCTGAAATGCCTCCCTCCCTCTCTCTTATCTGGACACTAGAGGCTCGGTGCACGAAATTTGTGCACAGGTAGGGTCCCTAGGCCTGGCCAGCGATCAGGGCCCATTGGGGCCTTCCTTCCCCTGGCTGCCGGCTGGGGCCTTCCTTCGTTCCGTGCTGCCCCCTGGTGGTCAGCACACGTCATAGCGAGCGGTCGAACTCCCGGTCGGTCGAACTCCCGAGGGGACAATTTGCATATTCACCTTTTATTATGTAGGGTACCTGCTCAAGCTCTCACTCATAGGAATGAAAGAACTGTTTCAAGGAAGAAAACACTTCTTCTAAGTGTTGAATTGTTTACTGGTGATTTGGAAGCTGCCTGGGTCTTACTATGCGTAGCTTCCTCCGTGATGTGGCCAGGAGCGGAGGAGGTGAAGGACACTTCCTTTGCAGAGCTGATAAAATGAGAGTCACGTGGACTGCATTAGCATCAGCTGGTAGAAACACACCTGTCCTGCGCCCAGTCAGGCATTTCACTAGGACTCCCAGGAGGATGCTGGTAAATACCTTTGCTCATTGCTTCCATCTTAACTAGATTTTCTTTTTTCATTTCATAGGTTTATATTTTCAGAGCTGACCGAAGATCAGGCACCTTAATTAAGATTTTTCAGGCGTCAGGTAAAAAGGTAAGATTCTTGGTATACGTGTTTGTGTTGTTCGAGAGATGTCATCATGGGGCAATCAGATTTTACTCGCTGGGAAAGGGGTTTAAGGCTCTCTCTGGGCGCTGTGGTTCTGTTGCCTGTGGGTGCCTTTCCTTACCTTTTCAGCATTGAGTGTAACCTGCAGATTCATGCAATTCAGGTTGTTGCTGGAGACAGGTAGCAAGATGAGTTTGTACGTGGCCAAGTTCAGCATAGAGTTTTTCGGTAACAGGTTGTATTTCACACTGTCATCAAAATGACTGTATGCTCTGTTTCTCTCGGCCTCTCTGTCTCTCTCCATCTGTGTGTCTGTCTGTCTGTCTGTCTTTGCCTCATATGTACACATCTGCACCTCCAGAGAGATCACGCACAGTTGTGTACAGGTAGCAAGCAGACCTGATTACTTTCCAAGGAGGCCCACAGACAAATGGGTCTCCCGCTCCCTCTCTCACCAGCACAGCGCCACCCCCGCCGCCTTGCATCCTGAGCCCTCTGCCACCATTGCCGCAGGGACTGTTGTCACACAAAGAAAAACCAGAAGGAGTCACCCATTTCCCTTTAGAGCCTTGAAATAGAAATAGCCCTCCAATTAGTCTTGGGCAAAGTTTATTTGCCTGCATCGTCTTGTCCTCACCCTGTCCCTAATTCAAATTCCTGCAGGTTTTCCATCCCAATTTCTATCCATCCTGCACCGTAGTCTGAAAGTAAGCCAGGTGGAGATGCCGTTGATTATTAAACATGGGCTTATCTGCCACCGCCGCCTTAGTGTGGCTCAGATCGGCAGGCTTGCTTAGCATGACTGGCGGCTCTAAGGGGACAGGAGTTCAGGCTGGGAGGTGAGGCGGGGAGTTCAGAGGCTTGTCTTGGTGGAGGCCTTGACTGAGTTCTGGGGAGAGGACAGGACTTGAGGCTTGGGAGGGAGACACCAGGAGACTGTCAGAAGGTGATTTCCCTTCTACTACCCAGAGAAATGGCGGGGGGGGGGGGGGGGGAGGGGAAGGCTGTTTCCTTCCTGGGCGGCCATGTGTCCCAGCCCTAGTTCAGTTCCTGCTCAGAGTCAGACATGCTGTATGAGTTCCATATCGTTCTGATGATGAATCCTATTGCGAGGACAGCAGTCTACTCATTTTGTGCAGTTTTAGCAACCTTAATGCACATACTCAGTATTGAATTGTCATCATATTTTCAGTTTAAAAAAAAAATGCATCTCTAAACTCGGTTTTGTGACATTTCCCCCCGAGGACAGCTCTGCATTCCCCAGAGAGCTGGGCTGCCTGCGTTACTTTAACATTTCCAAACCCCAAAGCGGCAACCCGGAAAAGGACCGTGAGCCGTTCTGCAAAGGTTTCCAAGCTCGCCCGGCATTAGAGAGAAAGAAGGGGGCCTTCGTGGCGAAGAGTCTCCACGACCTAGGAGGGCGTGAGCGCTGCTGGTCCTTCTCTGTAGGGTTCGTCTTGCCCGCTCCTGGCACCGGTCCAGACGTACTCCTTCGTCCGCCACTCCCTCCCGCCCTCTTGTTGCACCGTCTTCTGGCTTTACCCCCATTGCCTCTTTCTGATTGTGAAACAGACCCTTGTTCTCCTTAGGCATTTTATTCTGCTTTTCCCCCAAAGATGTGAGGAATTCTTGCCTGACTTCACAGTCATTTCATAGGGGGAGGTCATGACCCCAGGCTCTCAAAGGATGCCTTTTACGGTGTGTCTCACCCACACAAGAGGGGTCTGACTCAGTAAACCACCAGTCCCTTCTGCTTTCGTGTGGCCAGAATTTGATCAGATAGTCTTATCGCCTGGCTTTACCAGGAGGAAAAAAAAAGAAAGGAAGGAAGGAAGGAAGGAAGGAAGGAAGGAAGGAAGGAAGGAAGGAAGGAAGGAAGAAAGGAAGAAAAAGAGAACTCAGTTCTGATCTTCATTGGTGGACATGCTTCATGCATAGAACACATGAGGAAGCACCAGTGTGTGTGCAGTCCAGCGGTTAATAGAGGCACACGTCCCCGCATTCCCAGGCCGACGGGAGCTCTTCGAGCAAGGACCGCGCGCCTCACAGCGCGTCGTTGCCATGCTGACGTTTTATGGAATTGACTGAGTATGTGATGCATCAGTATGTCAAAACATAGATAGGAGACTTCACGTCCAGGGATCTCTGAGTTAACACCGAAGATCATGCCAAGTTAAATAGCCCATTAGAATGAGACACATCGTTCACTGCGGCCTTGCCTGGGTCTCAGTCCTTTTACTCATGTCCGGATAGGGAGATAGGCACAGCCACTGAGTCGGGGACTGGCAGCTGGTTTCTGTGCCCCCTGTCTCCTGTGCCTCGGGACCGTCCCTGCCCTCCTCTCTTGGGCATGGGGGGTGGGGCGGGCATGTGAGTTGAGTGCAGGTGGCCTTGGCCTGTGACTGGGAAAGGGCATCTGGGTCCTCTTGGCCCAGGGTCGCTGCGGGGAGTGGTCTGGAGTGTCCTCCATCGGTGTCATGCTCCACGGGGTCAGCTGCCCACCTACTGGCAGCAGCCCTATCATCTGAAAACATGGGTTTTAAAAGGGTAGCCTTTCTAATAGAAATCAGAGCTTGCATGTTGGCAGCCTCGGGAAAGGATACATACAGCCTACAGCAATTTTGGTTTGTCCTGTGTAGTATGTTTGTTTGTTTGTTTTTTAATATGAATTAGTTGCTATCATTAAAAAAAAAAATAGGCTCTAACTGGTTTGGCTCAGTAGATAGAGCGTCGGCCTGCGGACTGAAGGGTCCCAGGTTCGATTCCGGTCAAGGGCATGTACCTTTGTCCTATACACCAGTAGGGGGTGTGTAGGAGGCAGCTGACCGATGTTTCTAACTCTCTATCCTTCTCCCTTCCTCTCTGTAAAAAAAATCAATAAAAATAGATTTTTTTTAAAAAAAAATAGGCCCTTCCAATAAATGTTTTGATTTGGGGCTTCTCTTGGGACATGGGAAGGCTGGCCTTGCTCGGGGTAGCAGCTGGCTGAAGCCGGTAGGAGCCGCCCCCGTCGCTGGGTCTGTGGGCGCCAGTTCGCCTCGGTCTCCACCGCTCCCCGTTGTGTCTTAGCCACTGAAGCCTGGCGTCACCGGCCACCTGTAAGCATTCTCGCACTGTTACTTGTTTCTTACCTGTTACATCCCTTGCCCGGACCCCATTCACGTTTGGGTTTAAGAACCCCGATTTAAGGCAATAGGGACTAGATGAGGCTGTGAGGAAGGCAGACCCCGTGCAGCCTGGCGGGGTCCCTCATCCATCCAGTGGTCCCCGGGTTCTCCCTTTTTCTGTCACTTCAGCTCGTGAGTTCCTCACTGGCCTTTAGCTGTGCACAGGGCTGGGACGGGGGGGAAGGGGGTGTCACCCGTTTCCCATGTCACATTTCTTTCATGCCCCCTCGTGTCCTGAAACTTCATATTCCCATTTGCTGGGCCTTGTCCAGCGTCCGAATCACGAGGTGCTTTTATGACGGTCGGGACCTGTATTTGCAACCTCCGTTTGTATTTTTAAAACCAGTGCCTTGTTCTCCCGGGGTGGGTCCATTAGTCAACCCCCTGGGTAGGGCTCCAGGACAGGGGACTCTAAGCCACTTAGCTCTGGTCTCTTGGCGCCTGGGGGCACCGCGTCACAGCTGCAAAGACCCAGGGAAGCGGGGTGTTGGCCCGTTCACCTGGGCACTCTGGCTCGCGGGCAGCGCCACTGTCGGTGGGGGCCGGGGCTGGCGGAGAGAGGGGGCCTCCTGTGAGAGGGCAGACACTGAACGCTTTGTTGCAACTCGACTTGGTTGCAGATGGGCTCTTACTTCGGCTCCTCCTTATGCGCAGTTGACCTGAACGCGGACGGCCTCTCCGACCTGCTGGTGGGGGCCCCCATGTTTTCTGAGGTCAGGGACGAGGGGCAGGTCACCGTCTACATCAACAGAGGAAATGTGAGTACAGTGCTGGGCAGCCTGGGGGCAGTGGGGGAGGGACATGTCTAGTGAGTAGCGACCGAGCACCCCTCTGGGCCATGCACTGGACCCCGTGACCCAGAGGAGGTGAGAAGACGTGCTTCCTACCTTCAGAAAGCTCAGTGTTTCCACTGATGGAAAGTCACAACCGCCAACACACAGGTTCAGAAAAATCCTAATGGCCGTGGTTTGAGTGCCTACCCGGTACCAGGAACTGTTCCTCCCGCTCTGTGTGAATGAGTTCAGTGTAATGTGCACCTGGTATCAGTGGCCCCCATGTTTCAGGTGAAAAAAATACTGAGGCCCCAGAGAGGTCAGGTAACCTGCCCCAAATCACACAGCTAAGAAGTGGTGGGGCTGGGATTTGAACCCGGGCAGGCTGGATTCAGAGCTTCATCTCTAGATGATGCTGCCTTCCTCGGTGTGCACACACATCTGCCCCGGCAGCAGAGAATCCTTCTCCGAGGACACAATGGCTAGAAGGAATCTCGAGGAAGGAGTAGGAGTTGGGCAGACAGGCAGGAGTGGGCTGGAAGCTGGGCGAGTGGGTGGAGGTGTGAGGCAGCAGAGGGCTGGGTGGGGGCCAGAGGCCGTAATCAGATGGCCCTTATTGTGCAGAATCATGAAAGGGATGTGATGGGGCAGAAAGACGCCTCTACTCCCCTGCAGCCAAGGGGAGGGTGGGTGGGGGCAGGGACGGGGCGGGCGGGCGCGCAGGGGGCAGGCGTCGGGAGACCAGTGAGAAAGCAGAATCTTTTGAGGACCTGGAAGTGAGAGTGTTCACCCAGGAGGAAATGGTTAAATGAATAAATTCTGGTACCACCAGCCTTTGAGCTAACATTAGAGAATGCTTATGAGATAATCAGTGAAAAGCAGGATTAAAAACTGCATATACAAACAGACTTTAAAAACACAGCACATACACCGAGAAGGATAATAACATGGCTCTGGGTGGTGGTCTTGGGCAGATTTTTAGTTTTATCTTTAGCCAAACAGCAAACATGTCATGCTTTCATAATCAAAAAAAGTCCATGAGTGTACTTTTAAGCACTGACAAGATGCTCGTTACCCCAGTTGGGTAGAGGCGCTGGCGTGTCACCGTACCCAGGCGGGCAGGTGCCAGGAAGAAAGGGCAGCCGTTGACAGAGGAGCCAGGGCACGTGCCAGCCTTGGGCTTTCTTGGATGTTTGCAAACTCTTTGCAAGTGGATCTAAACGTGGGAAGGAAGACGCTTCCTGGTACCTGGTGCAGCGACTGGTCACCTGCATCCCCGCTGACATTACAGGGAGGGGAGCGGGGAAGAGGGGGGACAAGGAGGAAATGAGGTGATCATTGTGGAGACGAGAACAGCAGGCATTCATTCAGCCCCGACCAGCCACTCTGTTTGCAGGAGACTGACACATCTGCATGGGTGTTCATTTGTCTGAGGCAATCGGGCGACCAGATGGATAGCCCGACAATGTGTCTAAGTCGGGGTGTGGACACTTGGAGCAGGAGAGTTCCCCAGATCTTCTCTGGGAACATTTCACCCACACATCCCACCCCCGCCCCCCACAACCCGTGTTTCTTAAAGCCAAGTACCTAAGTATTATTTCTCTTGAACCTCTTCCTAGTTAAAAAAATATATATATTTTTTATTGATTTCAGAGAGGAAGGGAGAGAGAGAGAGAGAGAAACATCAATGATGAGAGAGAATCATTGATTGGCTGCCTCCTGCACGCTCCCTCCAACAGGCATCCCAGGCTGTTGGAGAGCCCCATGCTGCCCCGGTAAAAGGGACTCGTCTTGCCCCCAGGAGAGAGAGGTTTGGGTGCCTTTGACTCTACCCAGGTGTTTCCTGTCCGTGGGGGTGCACTAGAGAGGTGGTGTTCCCAGCTCGGTTGTGTGTATTTTTTTTTATTGTGTTTTTGTTTTGTTTTCCGTTTTTCCTCCATCCTGTTTCCCAGGGAGCCCTGGAGGAGCAGCTGGCCCTGAGCGGGGATGGCGCCTACAACGCACACTTCGGGGAGAGCATCGCCAGCTTGGGGGACCTTGACGACGACGGGTTCCCAGGTGGGTGAGCGCCTGCCCCCCGCCTTCCGACTTTGCCCCCGCATGATGCGCTCCTGGATCTCCCTGCCCACGGGGAGAGGAGACACCTTTGGAGAAGGTGCTCTCTGGGCAGGCACTCGGGGCTGAGCTCCGAGCCCACTGGTGTTTGCTTCCCAAGAGTCCCGTCTCGTCAGCTCCGTGTGCTTTGCTATGTGATTGTGGGGCCAGTGAACCTTGGGGCTGGTCCACTGGGGCTTTGGACGGCAGAGAAGCTCGAGCAGATACGTTTCGTTTCTGAGCCTCCGATGCTCCACAGGGCTCTACTACGTTGTTCGTGAAATGAGCAAGGAGAGAATATTCTCTCTCCTGATAGTGACAGCATGCTGGACTGACTTTTTAAAAATATATATTTTTATTGATTTCAGAGAGGAAGAGAGAGATAGAAGCATCAATGATGAGAGAGAATCACTGATGGGCTGCCTCTTGCCCGCCCCACACAAGGGGCTGAGCCTGTAACCCAGGCATATACCCTGACCGGGAATTGAACCCAGGATCCTCAGTCCGCAGTCCAACGCTCTATCCACTCCACCTAGGGCTAGAGTTGGCTTTCTCTATGCAGTAACCATTGTCTATAGAATTGCCCTCTCTGGCGGATGGAAATTAGGCCAGAGGTTTATCTTTGTATTTCTTCTATTGGATGGCTCAGTGATATTTTTCTCCCTAGGAGAATGAGCTAGGAGCTTTCCTGGAACTAAACTCTCTTCACCTCCTATCATTTTCTTTCAATTTATTTATTTATTTATTTTTTTCTCCTGCTGAGAGATCCTGTGCCTGAGTGGATGCTTGAACAACCAACAACCAAGACATACCTGGTTTGGAAGGACACAGACCTGATGGCAGGAATGAGGGAATCCGCTCTTAGGTTATGATTCCACGTGGCGTTTCTCACCGCAGCTGTTTCTCTCCCTCAGACGTGGCCATCGGCGCTCCCATGGAGGATGACTTCTCGGGCGCCGTCTACATCTACCACGGGGACGCCGGCGGGATCGTCCCTCAGTACTCCATGGTAATGGTGGGACAGGGAACTGTTTGCTCGTCCGTTCATTCCACTCTGCTCTGTGCCACCCCCTGGGGTCCAGAGGCGTGGACAGCTCGGCTCCTGCCGTTAGCCTTGCCACCCTCTAGTGAAAGACACCAACGAGGGGCACTGCTGATGAAATAGCAAGACGTTTCTGGACTCTGGAGCGTGCTCACATTGAGGGGTGCATTCTGCCTACACGAGATCACGGCCAGATTCTTACCCAGAGTTAGAGCTGTTGATTGAAGAAGAGGCTTTCTTTGTTGTGGTTACTCCTTTGTCAACTATGTGTGCTAAGGCCAAAGAATCTATTGTCAGACATGATCTAGAGCAGGGGTGGGCAAACTTTTTGACTCGAGGGCCACAATGGGTTCTTAAACTGGACCGGAGGGCCGGAACAAAAGCATGGATGGAGTGTTTGTGTGAACTAATATAAATTCAAAGTAAAGGAGTGGAGGGGAGAGCAAGAGAACCCTCCGCTCTTTCGGCTCCGCGGGCCGGAGAGAACAGCCGAACGGGCTGGATCCGGCCCGCGGGCCGTAGTTTGCCCACGGCTGATCTAGAGAGACGGTGGTCCCTGGAGGAGGGACCTGAAAGCCGTCGCAGGGCTGTCGTCCCATTTGGCACTGACGTGAGAAGCTGTTTAAGCTCTGGCCTCGTGCCCCAGGCTGGGGAACACGGAAGTGGTGAGTTCAGTTTTTTGTCGTATCAGCTTGGTGTTCAAACTTGCTGATGGTGCCGGGCCCAGCCCCTGGGAAACAGGAAGTGGTGCTCCGCCAGGATGTCTGTGTGGAGAGCGGCCCCAGGCCTGCGCCGTGCTCCCGGCGGGTCAGGGACACAGAGGGACGGAGCCCAAGCGGAGAAATTCCCCATCAGCAAATATTGATTCATCGAGCGCTTACTATGTGCTTCCGCCTTCCTGCTCATGCTTATATTTCTCGTCGCGAAGCAGCTTGCCTCCGATCTCGATTATTGCTAAGGAAACACAGTGTTGAACGGAGCCTTGCTTTTTTAGAAAAGGTTCTATAAACGTTCCACAAAATGAAATGGTAGTAAAATACCAAAACCAGTTCCCGTACTGAAGTTCCTAGGTAAGGGAAAAAGCCACACAGACTTTACAAGTTGATGTTTAGAGGCAGTGCGTACTGGGAGGTCAGTTTGTACATTCATAGTTGTTGTTCTTGCTGCACTAGAAGTTGGCTACTTACGGGCCGAGGGTCGCTGCCAGTGGGGCTTCAGACTCCCTCTGGGCGGGGCCTCCTGCTCCCTGTGTGACTCCGGGGGGCAGATGCCCAGTGGAGGGACAGCTCTGCCTCTTACCTTGAACCCTCCCAACAGCCATGGGAGACGGGTACTTTTTTCACCCACCTTTGATGATGAGAGAGGTGGGGTGACTGTGGCCAGGGAGGTTCTTTAACTTGCCCACCATCGAAAGTGCCAGTCCGACTCCCAAACCTTTTGTAATACCCACCGTCCTCCGCTGCACGTTGGAGAAAGGGCCCCGGGGGCAAGCCCAGTGGGAAAACTTCGGAATGTGGAAACTTAGCTTCGCTGTGAGACATACGTGCTCCAAGGGGCCTTTATCGACACGGACCTTCCACTTTTTATCAGAAAAGAGCCACGGATGGTGGGAATACGCTCTTAGGGGATTCCGCGGACGTGGCCGAAGGGGGAGGGCTACAGTCACAGTTGGGGGTCCCATCCGCATCCCCAAGGCTGCACTAAGTCTGAGTCAGGGGCACCCTTCCCCGGGGCGACAAGCTGCGGGTTCTTGCACATTGCCCTGGCACTCACTCCTCTTTCTTGAGCTCACCGTG
Organism: Plecotus auritus; assembly: GCF_963455305.1. Classification (NCBI taxonomy): domain Eukaryota; kingdom Metazoa; phylum Chordata; class Mammalia; order Chiroptera; family Vespertilionidae; genus Plecotus; species Plecotus auritus. Next base: position 173,142,777 of record NC_137773.1, on the reverse strand, counting down.
AAGCGTGTTGGTTTAGGATCCTTGGTGCCTTTCTCAACTCCAGAGCCCTGTCGTGGCGGCCCCCGTGGCCTTCCTGCTGAGGAGCTGACCATCATCCCGGGAGCCCCGTCCTCGGGTAGCCGACCGCCCGGGGTCCTCTCCACGCATCCTTCTGGAAGCTTGTTCCCGGACCTCGGAAGCCAACCACACGGGGAGGCAACCTGCGAGGGCCCCCTCCCCCGCGCGCCAGTGTTTTGTTTCGTTGCTGGGCGGGATCCTGCAGGCAGGCAGCTGAAGTCTAAATGTTGTGGTCAGCGCGGTGCCTGCAGTAGGAAGCGGGGATCAGCAGCTGGACCCGGCCGGCCTTTGTCAGCAGGCTGGCTCGTTAATGTTGACAAAGAGAAGTCGTTTGGGGCTCTTCGAAAAAGGAAAAGAAAAAGAAACAACCATGATTAGACTTTTCCAAGCTGCTCCTATGGATGTGATAAGGTCAGGGATTGGAAAAGGAAACTAAAACCCTCTCATGACAGATTCTTCGGGGCCCAGGTCCGGACAGAGCGGGCATTGTGTGGGCGAACTCGGGGAGGAAATCAGAAACAACCCCGGGCAAGGCAGTTGCTTTTCCTTGGCCCGGCTGGGTATTATTTCTGCTGGATAAACGGTGCGATCGGAGTCAAGTTCTTCCACATTGCTCCGTAACTCCTTCCTCTTTCTCCGGGGCCCCGTGACAAGGGTTGATTTTAAGATGCTTGCGTGCCTCTCCGGGTTCGGCAGCCCCCTGGGCATGTTAGGGCGGCCCCTGCGATCGCTCCCTCTCTCCTGCCCGGAGGACACTGTCTGCAAACCTGGTGGAGCTCCTGGTTTTCATTTAGAGTTATTAGCACCGAGCAGACGTGTCTTCCTGGCTTTCTGGCCTAATGGCCTGCAGATGTCTGCAGGAGAACGTAAGTCTGCATCGCCACCCGAGTGGACCACCCCTCCGCGCGTCCCCCGCGCCCCAGCCGAGCAGACCTCAGACGGGCAAAGGCTGGGCAGGCTGCCGCCGGCGTTGGTGGACCTCAGAGCGAGGTGGTCGGCGTCAAGATGTGGCTTTTCATGGACCGTGCAGGCGTCCATCCATGTTTGTTTAGACAGGGCCGTGTGGGATGCGGACTCTGCCTGGGAGCAAGACACATGTCTTCAGTGCTTCCGACAGGGCTCTGACTTGTCCCTCGATGCTCAGCACATCCCCTGCTGGATGGCCTCGCTGGAGGTGGCGAGTGGAGGGCTCTTTGTAGCAGGGAATGGCCGTGGCGTGTTGATCTGTAGACCCTATGGAAACTCCCCTTCCCCAGCCTCGTGACTTCTCTGGAGGTGGCCCAGTAAGGAAAAGGGTAAGGGGAGAAAGTCCACAGTGAGCCCCTGGATGTCTGCATGCCTGGTTCTGACGAGGATTTTGCTGCGTGACATGAAAACAAAGCATTTCTCTTGTCACCTACCGTGAGGGTATCATGGGCTGAGCCTCCGCGAGGAGACTGTATCGACAAAGAGAAGGCGGGACAGGTCAAATGCCAGAAGATAGGACTCTCCTGATTCAGGAAGCTCGGTATCTTTGTGAGGGACTGAGTCACACAAATGTTGACGTATGACGAAGGTTGCTTGTAAGCAGATAGTCCTGAACCCCCGTGTGAACATACGGTGATGAATGGTGAATAAGAGCACAGAGACTAGAATGCCTGGCGTTGGTCGGGCCATGAACTCTGAATGGTTGGTTGAGAGCTGCCTTCCGGGAGGAGGCTCCAGCTCATGTTGGGGGTGTCCTTCAGTGCATGGAAGGTCCAGGACCTTGGCGTTCTAGATTTCCGAGGTCAGACGGCTTCACCCTGTCAGGGAAGCTCAGGAGCCTGCAGATCTTCTGGTTGGCTGCATGGAGAGGCGGTCGCCCATGGCCATCTGGTCTACCAGGGGTCCTCAAACTTTTTAAACAGGGGGCCAGTTCACTGTCCTTCAGACCGCTGGAGGGCCGGACTATAGTTTAAAAAAAAAAAAAACTATGAACAAATTCCTATGCGCACTGCGGGCCCGGGACAAGTCGGCTGCTAAGCAGGACAGGCAGCGGCACCCGGCGGGCCGGATCAATGTCCTCGGCGGGCCGCATGTGGCCCGCGGGCCGTAGTTTGAGGACCCCTGACACACGCATTGCCTGTCCGCCTAGGGAAAGACGCCAATGTGTGCCGCTTAGGGGAGGAGTGTCACATGGTTAGTTACATGTTTGGGAAGGGTGATATAAGGGAAAGTATGTTCTCAGAATTTCAGCCAGTTCTCCCCATGTGAACACGACACACAACCTTCATTAGAAAGGGCAGCCACACGTTATTCACTTCACACTTCACTGAACATGTCAAAACATTACCACAATGGTCTGGGTAGGTCTTTTGTTAGCCCCAAACTTAGGAAAAAATTTAAATCACGGCATCTGACTAAGGCAAGGAATAGTGCAGGAGTGTGTGGTCTTTCGCTGCCTGCCAAGGACTCCCTGATGAAATCAGGACTCCTTTTTTTAAGTTTTTCTTTCAACAAAGTCAAGACCAGGTGTCCTCAGAAGCTGGGCTAAGACAGTCACGGGGCTTCTCTGTGACTGTGGTCCTTGCCGGCGACTCAGTTTCCCTGTTGTCTGTTTCAGAAACTGTCCGGGCGGAAGATAAGCCCCGTTCTGCGGATGTTCGGGCAGTCCATGTCGGGAGGCATTGACATGGATGGGAACGGCTATCCCGGTAAGCGATTTCCCTTAAGGCAGATGAGATACGCGGAGGGAAAAGGCACGAGGTGGTGTGGTTACGTCTCCGTAGGATTAGGAAAATTCACACCATTAGCAGGGCGTGTTTGGCCTGGTGTTTGATTTTAAGGTGAAAATGTGCAAGTCTCTTTTTTGTTTTTTTTTTAATTTCTTTTAATGTATTTTTTATTTATTTCAGAGAGGAAGGGAGAGGGAGAGAGAGCTAGAAACATCCATGATGACAGAGAATCATTGAATGGTTGCCTCTTGCACGGCCCCCAGTGGTCGAGTCCACAATGTGGACTGGGAGTTGAACCCTGACCCCCTGGTTCATAGGTCGATGCTCAACCCCCGAGCCACGTCCGCAGGGCACTTTTGGGGTTTTGTAAATGACCCCCTCCGAAGAGGGGAAGCAGCAGGTGAGTGGGTTTTACAGTGAATTCTGTGCCTGCCAGTCTTTCTCATGAAGAGAAAAAAAACATGTCTACGTTAAAAATGATCAGTAGTGACACCTTATGTTTTCCTTTATACTATTTTTTAATGTTTTTATTTATTTTAGAGAGAGATGAAGGGTGAGAGAGAGGAGAGAGAGAAACATTGATCGGTTGCCTCCCGCTCTCACCCCGACCTGGGATCAGATCCGAAACCTGTATGTGCCCTGACCGGGAATCGAACAAGTGACCTTTTGGTACACAGGATGACACTCAAACACTGAGTCACACCGGCCAGGGCTTCCTTGATATTATTTAATCATAGTCAGAATTTTCTCACTCTGGAGAGGGGAAAAGGAACTGAGTAGCATCGCTCCCCCTGCATGAAAATTATTGAAAGGTTTTGAGCAAAAAGAAAACTGCTGACGAACAGAGCAGACCTTCCCCGTTCAGGCTGGCTGGCTGGCTGGCTGGTCTCCAGAGTCAGTGCCTTGCGGTGGTTGAAGCTAATGGAATAAAAATGTAGGATTTTCAAACCCCAATCCCAAGTGATACCTGATTCAGGTGTTTGAAGGGGATGGAGTGGGATGAGGTAAGGAAACAAAGATCAGAATTTTAAAAATCCAAAATCATCGTGGAATTCAGAAAAAAATGTCCCTGAAACGATAGGTCATCCTGCTATCTATCTAGAGATGTTTCTTTCCACCGGGAGTGCTTCAGGAGGACCTGGGGAAAGGAATGAAATCCCGCAGGAGGGCCGAATGCTGTAGTTTCTTACAGGGTTTTGAGCATCCCTCGTGACGTTCCAGAGCCAGGAGCAGTGGGGATAGGAAAGGGTCAGCGTGGATGTTGTTGTCCCCATAGATCATGGGTCTTTTTCAGTTTGAGAGAGCAGTTCTTGTCCCTAGCAGTTTGTGGCCATCCCTAAATAATGCCTTACGATGAGTTAGCACTTTCATATATGCAAAATGCTTCCACATGCAATGGGCATCTTATAATAACCCCAGTAGGTAGGTGGCGATGGGGGTGTCCTCCCCCCGCCCCACTTGACAGTCAAGGATACTGAGCCTCAGAGAAGTGAAGGCACTGGCAGGGGCCGCACTGTGGTGGGCGAGGACCTAGCCTGCTTCTCTATAAATGCCTGGTGAGCAGGTGTGTTAATACTTCACGAGGAATCTGACTACATCTTGCATTTTTCATAAAAGAAATGGCCAGTTGGTCGGGTTCTTTTATTTTCAGATATTCAATCCATTTAAAGTGACGGTTGGAAAATAACAAAATGAGCACGCATACCCAACTGCAAAAATTTCAGCAGCAACACAGTTCACGGATTTGCTCTTTGTTTTTCCCCGTGAGGGTGTTGGGTAGACGTAGGGATTCAGACTCTTGGACTCAGATGCTGGGTGCTGCGGAGAAGTCATGAGAACCCCAGGGCTGAGGGCTTATATTAGGCGCGAAGAAAGGCAGAGAGCTGTTGGGCAAGTGAATGCTTCCTAAATTAAAGTTATTTAGGATAAACACTGCCCGTTATCCTTGTGTTTGGGTGTGTAGTTCACTTGTGTTTGGGTGTGTAGTTCACCAAGTATTTTCCGAATTAAATATCTAATTTCCTATATTATATTTAATACATATTTAAATACTTCATTAATATTACATTGAACACATTTAATATTTTTGACAAATATTGAATACATATTTTCTGAAAACGTTATCGGTTTTTGAAGAAGACGTGGGATAACGGTCTCCGTTGTTCAGACAAGGGCTCTGAGCGAGTCTGGGACGGCAGAGGGTGAGGGGGCAGTGGAAATGAGTCACAGGTTCCACAGAACTTGGGGCTTTCTCCAAGATCATGTAATTCCAGGCAGCCCTCTCTCTCATTCACGGATGCCCAAAAGAAATAGAATGTGACCCACATATGTAGTTTAGCATATTCTAGTAGCCACATAAAAGAACAGGTGGAATGAATGTCAATAATGTTTTATTTAGCCCAGTATAGCCAGTGTATTATCATTTTAACGTATAGTCAATATAGACATGGAGGAGGTGGCTGTTCTGTTGTACGAGGCCTTTGAAATCGGTCTGTATTTTACACCCACAACACCTCTCAGTGCGGACCAGCCACATTGCCAGGGCTCGACAGCCACACCTGGTGCTTGGCTGCCAGACGGGCCCCGAGTGGCTCTGACGCTTACAGGAACATTCTGGAGCCCAGAGGCTGGCCATCTGGGGACCTGACCTCGAGGCCAGGCTCCGTTGCTTTGGAGCGCCTTGGGGTTGAGGAGATAGGCTTCAACCAGTTTCTAAACCTGCCCATTTCTGGCTTTCAGATGTAACCATTGGAGCCTTCATGTCCGACAGCGTGGTTCTTCTAAGGTGAGATGTTCCCTCTTGCTTCTTGGGTTACATTCTTCGTGGGGGAGGGGTGGGATTGGTGGAGGGGGGACCTGGGGGAGTCATTCACCATTAGTTGGCAATTCCCTCTGTCCTGCTCCTTGCGGGCGGAGGTGCTTAGTCTGTGGGAACGCTCCCTTTCTTTTAACAAATATTTTATTGATTTGAGAGAGAGAGAAACATTAGTTGGTCGTTCCACTTATTTTTGCTTTCATGGCAAAATGTGCCCTGACTGGGGATCGAACCTGCAGCCTTGGTGTATCGGGAGGATGCTATAACCAATTGAGCGACTCTGCCAGGGCCAGTGCTACCTTTCTTGTTATTCTCTGTCCTGGGGTTTCCAGCTGGTGGGCCTGCCGTGGCTTACAGGTGTGAGGTGATAGCATCCTCGGAGCTCCTAGGCGGAGTCTGCGGCATCCTGGGCCATAGGGGTTTTCCTTTCAGCCATGCACGACCCCCTTTTCGTTCACGTGCCGTGCTCACACGATCATTCCTGTGGGCGCCTTGACACTCGGGCCCGGGAAGCGCTGTCCTGTCCTATGTCTTCATCTCACACCCTGCGTCCTCCCCTCCTCACCTCGTCAGTCCCCACCCCCAGGGACCGGGAGCCTGCTGCCCGAGGGACAGTGCGTCATTCCCCTGGTGGCAGTGGAGCTGAGGGACGTGCGCTGGGGCCCAGGCCGCCTGCATCTCCCCTCCAGAGGCCCGTGGGCCGCCGTCCCACCCGTGAACCATCTCCAAGCATGTCTGTCTGCATGAGTCAGAGGAGGCAGAGTTACACTTTGGAATGGGAGCCAACTCTTAGGTTTTGTTAATAACCCGATGGCAGAACGTTCTAAAATAGGCGAGTAGGATCTCAGCGCTGGAAGGGGTCCCGGGGGCCATGGGGTTCCTCACCCCAGGTCCCTCCCATGCAGCAGCGCCTTCAGCTTCTGAGGGTACAGTTAACCCCCGGGTAACCCCAAATACTTTGAAGAGGCAGAATCCCCCTGAGGCTGAGAGTGTGAACTCGGGGGCCTGGTGCTCTGGGTCCCAAGCCTGACTGCCTGCATGTGAGTCCGATGACCTTGCTCAACAAGGTAGCAGTACCGACCCATGGGGTTCTCATGAGAACTCTGTGAATTAGTGCATGTGAAATGCTTAGAACGGGGCCAAATCTCAGTGCTCAATAAATGCGAGCAATTCTGACATCAGTTCGGTCCTATTTGCCTCCCTCTGAGTCTGTTTCTTGGTCCCCTGTCTCCTACATAGCAGCCCCTCAATGTTGGAAGGTGCTAAGTATGTCCTAGTCATGACCTAGCTGCTGGGCAAGTTAGGTAGACTGGGAGTTACGTCAGGTGGGACCAGAGAAGGGAAGAGGGCCAGGAACCCCCACAAATGTGTGTGTCCTCACAGAGAGTCCTCGGGGTGCAGGCGTGGGGTGCCTTGGGCTGAGTTTGGAGAAAACCTTACTGACGTGGATGGTTTCGGGGCAGGTTTGGCAGGCTAGCGTCGTCCCCAGCGGTTCAGGCTCTTTCTGTCCACCCATCTCTGCCCTGCCAGCAGCACTGACCCCGAGAAAGCCCAGGGCACCCTGCCTGGCTTCATTCTTCACCTGGACATGAGCTAGGACTGCCAGCCGTCGGAAGGAATTCCAGCCACCAGCTTCCCCCAAAATAAAACCTCGGGAACACGTGTGTGGCTGTCCTGAGGTGCCCCTCTGCTTGCATCTCAGAGGCTGGCCCCGGGCAGCCCAGCCTCCCGCCCACAGGAGTGCGGGCAGGGCCAGTTCTGCCCTCAGGAAGTTTGTTCTCTCCGATTAGCGGGGGAGGCCAGGTCCTGTGGCGGGATGATAGGCGGCTGGTGTGATGCCATTGAGGCAAAGGAAGTGATCAGAGAGGCCCGTGAAAGATTTCTGGGCTCTGCCCGGTCCAAAAACAATACTTGGAGCTGGAACACAAAGGTTGGAGGGAACTGATGTTGGAGGGAGATGTGCCCGGGGAAGGTCCTCGCGGGTCATTTCAAAGGATTCTGTTTGAACAACTTTCATCATTTTGTCTGGCCCGCTCACTTCTGTTTCCTGTTCACCTCGCCTTCTGCAAACCTCTGCCGTGAGAGGGGGAACCAGATGTCCCAGGTGGCCCCTGGGGTGATGGAAGGGGCTGGCTTTTCTTTTCTTTCTTTTTTTAAAAATATATTTTTATTGATTTCAGAGAAGAAGGGAGAGGGAGAGAGAGAAACATAAATAATGAGAGAGAAGCATGGATCAGCTGCCTCCTGCATGCCCCACATTGGGGATCCAGCCCACAATCCGGGCATGTGCCCCGACTGGGAATCGAACTGTGACCCACTGGTTCATAGGTCGACGCTCAACCACTGAGCCACGCTGGCAGGCGCTGGCTTCTCTTTTGTATGATGACTAGGACATATCCTGGGCAGGGCAGGGCTCCCCAGGTGCAGACCCGCTCTCCCTGGGACCTCTGTCTGTTTTGTGAAACTTTGGGCTTTCCTGTGGCCTGTCATCCCTTTTAAAATAATGGAGTACAGTTTGCAGCCGTTTAACAAGGGCTTTGGAACAGTTACCATCTTGAGACCAGTCGGGGTGAATTCACCAGGATCCCGGCCACTGGGGGGCCTGCAGGCTGGTGGGGCAGGTTCGGAAATAGACAGAGACCTTAATGAGTACGTGAACACAGAGACCACAGCAGGGGTGGGCATCGACTGCCAGGGTTGCTCAGGAAGGGAGGGGAACCCCTGAGCTGGCCGTGAAGGGCCAGGGAGGCTGTAGCGAGTGACCCTGGGCGTCCATCCATACAGACACTGCGACCAGGAGAAGCTGTTACAGCTTCATCTTCCAAGGACGAGCCCAGAAGAACAGTGGAAGGCCAGGATATTGGGTTTCTCTCGGGCACTGCTGTTGCCTGCCTCCCGCGAGTCCTGTGGCTGGGTTTGCTCCGGGAGCCCCCACAGTCCCCTTGTACTTGTCACACTGTTCCTCTCGACCCCGTCTCCTGGCAGCGGTGGCCGCCGTGAAATCCCCTGGCTCCCTCTTTCTCCGAGGTTTCCTTTCAGGCTTCCTTCCCTTAGACCTGGTGTCGGTCCTCGTTCCCATCTGTCTTGTCACCCTGGGCACTCTTGGAGGGGTCACCGTGCACAAGGAAGGTCATTGTTCTCGGGCCGCGAATGCCCCTCAATCTTATTATGTCAGCCCAGTGCCTGAAGGCCAGGGCCCCGTGGAGGTAAAGAGGTCTCTTTGTGAGGCCTGGCGGGGAGGAGGAGGTCAAGCCGCAGCTTAGGTGGTGAAGGGCCCCTGAGCAGATGTTGGCCGTGAGAGCACAATGGGCTGACCCGCTCTGGGGAGTTGCATCTGGAATGCCCATCCATTCAGCACTGGGGGGCGGGCCGTGTCCGTGTGAAGAGAGGGCATGTTTATTGGGTTTCACTGAGGCTGGGCGGGTTGGTCCCATCAGCTCGGAAGTGCTTTGCTGTTACCAGCTGGGACTCCTTTAGTCAAGGTCTTTCAGAAAAATGCTTAATGAATTGATGGGAGTCACTGAAGGGGGAGGTCTGACCCACTGGTGGGGCCTGGAACTTCGCAGTTCATGCTTCTAATGGCGGTGAAGGCCCTGGGGGGGTCCCGATTGTGCATCTGTTTCTCGCGTCGTGCCATCGGCTGTCCAACTCCTCAAATATACTCATTTCTTCCTAATGAAATGGAACTCGGAACCTAATTGGTGACATTTTAACACCCGGTGGTCCGTTTATGGCCTCAACCAGATGTGTTTCGTTAACAACCAACCTGCCTTTATGGTTGGGAAGCTAACCGTTCATTTATTAGGAAATAAGCTGAAGAACCAGAGAAAAGTATTGACAGAGCATCCGGGTCCTTGTCTCTCGGACGATTTCACACGTTAAGTGCTGGGCTGAAGGCCTAGGATTTGTCCCGTCCATTTAGTTCTTGTCTGGTTCTGGCTGCTGCTTGTCCACACGACTGAGTCACCTTCCTCTCTTGACCCGCAGGGCAAGACCGGTCATCACAGTGGACGTCTCCATCTTCCTCCCCGTCTCCATCAACATCACGGCGCCCCAGTGTCGCGACGGACAGCAGCCCGTGAACTGCCTGAATGTCACCGCCTGCTTTCGCTTCCGCGGCAGGCATGTGCCCGGAGAAATCGGTAATGAGCCACCGAGTCAGGGGTGTTTCCGGAGTCCCCGCTGGCGGTGCTGCCCGCTGGTTTTGCAGGCAGCAGGCCACAGATCCCCCCGGTGTTCAGGAAAAGGAACGATAGCTCCGTCTTCCCGGTAAAGGGAGAAATGCAGAACTCTGCCCTGAGATGAGCGGGCAGTGGCATTACGGAAAGGTTGGGAAGGGTATGGGCAGCCATTGTGGAAATGGATGGGATGTCAGGTGGATGTGTGAGGCCCGCGTCGGGCGGGGGTTCTGGAGTTGGGCATAGAAGGCAGCCCCCCTGGCTCTTCACCGTGGCGAAGGTCAGGTTTTCAGATGGAGGAGGGCTGGGGGATGGCCAGGCCCCGGACATCCTCCGCCCTCCTCCTAGCCCAGCAGACAGTGCTGCGGGCCGGCTCAGGGCCACGCCCAGGCCTCCGATGATGAGCCTGCCCCATTCTCGTCGCTGGTGGCTGCGGAGGAGCTCCGGTGGTGGTGGTTTTGGTGACGAAGGCCCGGCACAGGAGAGTCCGCATATCCAGGGCTGGATTGTCAGCGAAGGGCTGCCTCTGGGCCGGGCCATAAGGAGGCACCGGTGGGGAGCTGGCCTCCGGGACAGCGGTCGGCGTGGTGTCTTCTGTGGTACCAACCTGCCACCGCCCTGGGCCGCAGCACCCCCGGGGGATGGTTTGGGAGCCACAGCAGTTGGTGTTATGGCCTTGTCTCTGGTTTCTTCTCTCCCTTGGGACCTGGTGGGGCTCATGCATATGCACAGGGAGGGGACTGCAAGGAAGGGACTCCACACGCCTCTTCCCTTTCCGCTTTAGCCATGGAAAACCACGGCTCCCACGTGGCCACAGGAGTATTCAGGGCCAGCTGATTCGCCACGCCCCTGGGGGCCGCTGTGGCTTCTGGCCATACCGTGGGGACTCTAGAGAGGGTCGCTGTAGGGGTGACTCTGCCCTGGCTCCGCGGGGAGGGTCCAGTCAGGAAGACAGAAACCACAGCAGTTATTTTAACAAAGGGAGTGTAACGTTGGGGGTCGGTTCAGCAGGTCACAGAGGACCGGGTAGTAACGGCAGGAAGCAGCCACCGCTTCTAGGTTTGCACCAGGTGGTGTCCCCAGATCGTATTAGAAATGCAAATCGTAGCTGAATCAGGCCCTCTGAGGGTGGGGCCCAGCAAGCCTCCAGGTGGCTTAGCTTTGAGCACCTCTGGTCACCTAGGGCAGTGGTCGGCAAACTCATTAGTCAACAGAGCCAAATATCAACAGCACAACGATTAAAATTTCTTTTGAGAGCCACATTTTGTTAAACTTCTTCTAACGCCACTTCTTCAAAATAGACTCGCCCAGGCCGTGCTATTTTGTGGAAGAGCCACACTCAAGGGGCCAAAGAGCCGCATGTGGCTCGCGAGCTGCAGTTTGCCGACCACGGACCTAGGGGAACCAAGGGAAAAGGTTACGTTTGGGGGGGGACCACTCCCTTGGAGACCTGCAAGCTGGGAGAAGAGCCCCATGCAAAGCTAGGACCTAAAGCTTGGAGGAGGGGCTGCTAGCTGGTGCTGCTGGGGTTCCTGACGGGGTGCAGGGAGGCTGGCTGTGGGGGAGAAACTGAAACTTGAAGAAACTGCTGTTGGAGCCAGCTGCTGTGAAAAACTGATGCAGGGTTAAGCTGGTGGGAATGGAAAGCAGGCAGGACGGAGCGAGCCCCTTCTCCCTCCTCCAGCCTTGCAGCCCCTGCCCCCCAGCTCTCCATTTTGGCAGAGCCACACACAGGGCGACTGGCAAAGCGGAAATGAGTTTGCCCAGCCCCATCCCGGCACCGCAGAGGGAGAAGGACGGGTTTGGAGCTGAGAGACAACAGCTGCCAAAACCAGCACAGTGAGTGTCCAGTCCAGCCGTGGGCAAACTACGGCCCGCGGGCCGGATCCGGCTGTTCTATCCGGTTCTCTTGCTCTCCCCTCCGCTCCTTTACTTTGAATTTATATTAGTTCACACAAACACTCCATCCATGCTTTTGTTCCGGCCCTCCGGTCCAGTTTAAGAACCCATGGTGGCCCTCGAGTCAAAAAGTTTGCCCACCCCTTGGTCCAGTCCCATGGAGATACTGAAGCGCCTGTTGGGTCAGTCAATCAGCAGATGATTATTAAGTTCTTAAACGTGCCAGACGGGATGCTTGGTCCTGGGCGCAGAGCTGGGAAGAGGCCAGGCAAAGGCCTGTCCTCAAGCAGCTTGCGATCAAGGGCGGGGAGAGGCAGACGATCCAGACAGAAACAGCCGCTGCTGCTGCCGCTGCCTCTGGGTGCGTCTGAGCCCCTTTAGTGGCAGCCCCTTGGCTCAGTGTTGGGGTGCAGACACAGCACCGAACTCCAGCAGCCTCAAGAACGGGTTTATGGTGTATTGCATCGAGTGAGAGGTCTGCCCATCCCAAGTCTCATGAATCACTTCATTCTTGGCTTGGGGAGTGGCCGTGGCTCCTCGGGGCCTCCTGGATGCCATAAGTAAGGGTGGTGAATGCTTTGCCCCCGACAGCTCTGTCCCCGACGGCTCTGTCCCCGACCCCTGCTGGCCACGCTGAAGCCTCCGCCTGCCTGTCAGTCTCTGGAGGCCGAGAAGGAGCCAGCCTTTCTGGGCTGTGACCTGAGTTCTAGAGCAAAACCAGGGCGGGATGAGCCCTAAGTGGTTGTGTTTTGTGCTCTGATTCTGCATCCTGCGTTTCCATGGCTCCCAGTCAGCCTGGCAAAGCCACGAGCACGCAGGGGTGCCTGCCCTCCCTCCAGACCAGCAGCTGGGCCCCAGGGTCAGCCAAGCCAATGCATAAATAGGGTTGAAACCAGGAGACTTGAACCCTCACCCTTCCTCTGGCTTCCGGGGTGCATTTGTCTTAGCTCCTTCCGGTTTCTCCAGGAGCATGGGGTGGGTTAATGAGGCAAATCCATGTGATATGAGGAATGGGATAACCTGGTGTGACAATCACCACTCATTCTTTGGTAAGGGGGGAGAAAACTCAGGAAAACTAGTGAAGCGGAAATCCTTTCCCTTCCTCTCCTAGGAGACGCTGAGACAAGCATGTCAAACTCGCGGCCCGCGGGCCGCATGCCTTGTTTATTTGGCCTGTGTTAGCCTCTGAGTTTGACATGCTTGCTCTAAGGGAACCTCAGAGTAACCGGAAGGAGAATGTATTGGTTGAATTTCACCGCTGACATCATGTTCTGACGGAGAAAGGGAATGAACTCACTGGAGGAGACCGGAGCCAGTGTTGATGCAAGATAGCTGGGGCCCTGGGGAACCAGCTGGGGGCCGGGGCAGGAGGTGGCTGGAAGGAGTGCTTGGGGCTAATCAGCTTTTCCATCAACATGACGTCATTGGACATGGCATGAACACAAGCTACCACGAGGCAAACCTGCAGACGTGACATGTGCTGTTGGGGAGGGTCCTAATCAGAACCAGCACCCTCCCGGGGGCGGCTGGCTGGGCTGCCTGTAGCGGGGCGCCCTCTCCCGGGGCCCAGCGCCCTAACCGAGCGGGCTGATGGGCTGCTGCCGCCACGTCTCCTCCTCTTCTTAGCGGCTCCCTTTCAGACACATGTGGGCTGGGTGCTGTTGAAAACTCCCAGCCACGCTCAGGGCTTCAGCATGGGCTACCCTTCTTCCTGCCACCCTGGCCACTCCCAGACCTCCTCACTCAGGCTGGGTTTGCCATCGCTGCGTCTCCTGGGGCTGCTTCCTTCTAGAAGAGAGAGTTTGATACGGAGGGAACTTCTTCTTGTGTAATTTAAAACGTCAAAGTAAATTTTAAATCAAGGAGGAGCACTAAGGAGGCGATTCTTAAAGATGAAAAGCTTCCAAAATGATCGCGCCCGGGGAATTGGATGATTCGGCCTGTCTGCGACTGTATACTGCAACATTCGAGAAGAGTCTGGCAGGCGAACGTGCCACCGTGCCCACGTGCCGCCTCGAGCAGGGTGCAGCTGTGGTCCTCGGCTCAGTCTCTAGGAACTAAGCTGCTTCTCCCGTCCCTTGTCCCTTGAGTCGCGAGAGGGATATACGGTGCCCGCGATTCTGCAGCGAGACGGGGCCCTGAGGACTACCGTTGGTCTTTGTCAAGTACCCCGCACAGGGCTTGGCACGTGTTGAAAGCTAAGCTCATTCCCTTTCCCTGACTTGCCCCATTTTAATTCGGATTCTCCCAGAAGCAGAGCCTGGAGTCAAGGGTTCGAGTGCACGTCTTCGATGCAGGAGGTGACCCCAGGAAGCACCAGTAGGAAAGGGGGACGATGAGACAGGAGGGGAAGGCAGCGGCGCCGGTCAGGGTTCGCCAGAGAAACAGAACACGAGGGTGTGTGGATCTGGAAGCAGAATGCCTTCTTTTTCGGGGGAACTTTAGTCTTTTTTTGCTTTAGGTCTTCCACTGATTAGGTGAGGACCACCCACGTTATGGAGGGTCATCTGCTTTATTCACTTGGTACTGATTTTAATGTTAATCTCACTTAAAAAAACAAAAAAAAACAAAAACGAAACACTTTTGCAGTGGCATCGAGATTGGCGTTTGACCGAGTATCTGGGTACTGTGGCCCAGGCGAGTGGACGCATAAACCATCATCCCAGCTGCCACATAGAAGGTGTGTGACTGAGCACGTCACCACCGTGGGCTGGAGGTGAATTCTGCGGGGCACCCAAGGGCTCCAGTGCCCAGAGCACCCCTAGAGTAACCCCTCCCAAGGGATGAGGGAGCTGGGTCACGCAGTCCTGAGGGCTGCTCTGGGCACTGGAGCCCTTGGGTGCCTCCGGCCTGTCCTGCACCTGGGCAGAGCCACCAGAAAGCCCTCGGGAAAGGGGGTGCAGGTGGTGGCAGTGTCAAGTCAGGCTGGACAGCAGAAAAGCGGGAAAAGCCAAGAGGATGTGGGTGGGGCCCTGCTATGATCCGCTCCGTTTTCCTGTGTTCATTTCCGCCCAGGCTTTCTCTGAGCTCAGCCGGCTCGCTGCCGGCAAGATGGGTCACACCTGTGTTCTCTGCACGGTCACCCTTCCCGAGGGAGGGTCGCCACAGCACTGTCACCTGGGAGGAAGGCCAGGGAGGGGGCTGCCCAGAGACCCCGGTTGGCAGCGGCCACCACCACGGTGGTTTGCCAAGGCCTCTGGCTCCTCGTCCATGGACGCCCACCTCTAGCTCCGATCTTGCTACACGGAACGAGGAAACTCGCTTCACGTACACGGATCCTTTCTTCCTGTGTGGCTGTTGCTCAGAGCAGCGGTGACCAGTAAAAAGTAAATCGGCCAGAGTTCAGTTCTAGATCTTGGCGCCTGTTGGGCTGTGCACTCAGAAAGGTGAGGTGTGTTTGTTGTCAGGCCGTATAAAAAAATGCACCAAGAACCCGGGTGGGAGGAGTGGCCCACACTGCAGACTGGGGAGGCCTAGATTCCGCCCTGAGGTGCCTGGCTCTCTGGCCTGGAGCAAGTCATGTTCGCTTTTGGGGGCCTCAACTCCTCATCTGAAAAATGTGGGTTTGGACGAGCTGGTCCCTAGGATTGCCCCAAACACTTGACAGTCTACGCATGGACCCCATTTCCGCTGTTGTTGAGTAAAGGTGTAGCTCTTGCATAGGCCCCGGTGCGTTCTGCTGAAGTACTTTCCCACAGGCGTTCTTTTCCTCTTAACAGTATCTCCCAGGATGATCGAGGTCCCAGGTCGCTTCTGGTAAACCCAGCCTGACCGTGGAAATTGGCTATTGCTGCAATAAACAGGTTGGGGCAGACTGGCCCTTGCTGCCCAGGAATCCGCCAGCTTGGCATGGCAAGATGCCTGAGGTGGCAGAGGCCCAGGAAAACTATTAAATGCATCAGAAGCATGCCCGGTGACAGCTGCCGAGTGCCAGCCCAGGTCACTCTCCTCTCTGCTGCTTCATGCCTCCCCTGGTGGCCGAGCCCTGTGATGGGATTCAAAGCCTGAGCCATCCGGGGTGCCTGGCCTCCCAAACGTCAGTGCCCATGGGCGTGAGGGTGCCAGAGCCCAGCTTCGAAGAGGCTGGGGGGTGGGGCCGGGGCAGGGGCCGGGTCATCTGCCTTCCCATTGCTCAGCAGCCTCGTGTGGTCGCTTAAGGACAGAAAGTTCCTTTTCTCTCACTTTACAAATGTCATATCCCACAAAGCAGCTAAAAATAAAGTGGTACAAAGGGGCTGACCTCTGAAACGGGCTTCTTCGGTGCGGACAAACCGTGAAATAGGCCTGTTGATACTAATGCCATATTTACCTAATAAAACACATTGTCCTGTATTTTCTAACAGACTCAAATAACAGAGGCGGGACCTTTTGGGTTCATCCAGTGTGCATTCTTTCTTGTGACCATTTTTAAAGAAAAGTCCCAGATTGTGTCCTAGCAGGCTCTGCCAGCTGGCATTACACACACAGGCGTAGGGGATGCGTTTTGCTCTGCAGGAGGGCCCCTCAGACATGCCCCATGGCGGTCATGGTTTTGTTAACATGGGAGGCACTCTACCATGTGTGATGACCGCATGTGGCTGCCTGGGAAGAAAGCTTCAGACTGTGTGTGTGTGTGTGTGAGAGTTTCCGTGAGTGTCAGTTCTGTGAGGACAGGGGGCTTGGTCTGTGTGGTTCACCAACGCGTCCCCTGCACCCACACAGTGTCTGGCACACGGTCTGTGCCCAGTGGTGCACAAGCCAGTGGACGGAGGGATTATAGAGCACCACCTAACATCTACGATGTGCGTCGGAAACGATTGGGTCCTTTCTCCCTTGTGTTGGGCATAGATCCGATGGCTTTGTAGAAGTCACTGCTAAGGCAGCCTGATCATTTGAGTAGTTCCTCCTGCTGTTCTGTGGGTTCGACAGATCACGTTGAGCACAGCCGATAGTTGACGCGTGTCTTGGTGGCTCTGTTGATCGTTCATGAGGTTTAAATCGGGGAGAGCCGCAAAGTGTGATGCACAGAGGCCCAGCAGGAAGGCCGGGGCCCCCGGTCATCTCTGGATTCCGCCAGCACCGGGCTGCACGCTTCTCGCCGAGAAGGTGTGGGCCCCGGGCAGGAGGCCCCTGTGCAGTTGGGGGTTAGGTGTCTATGAGATGCACTCATGATCCCCTGAGGAGGAGCACAGATGGCCTTGACCCTGTGCGTCTGTCCTCCCTGACGTTTCGACCTTATTTATTGACAGGCCTGAATTACATTCTGACGGCGGATGTGGCCAAAAAGGAGAAGAGCCAGCTGCCCCGGGTCTACTTTGTGTTGCTGGGAGAGACCGTGGGCCAGGTCTCGGAGAAGCTGCATCTGGTGCACATGGAGGAGACGTGCCATCACTACGTGGCGCATGTGAAGGTCAGTCTCGCTTTGCGTCCTCCGACTTTGAGGTCTGCATGCGTTCATGTGGAACTGTGGAAGCTGCTTTCATTGTGCATTGCGTATGCTCTGACTTCCAAAATCGTCGCAAGCAGGAGGACATTTCTTTCTTCTTATTTTAACGTTTGAGTCTGGCGGCCCTTTGTTTATATTATCGTGCTGGCCTCGGTCCCCAAGGGGCGTTATGGTGGGTGGGCCAGGAGACTAGTCACCCTCTCTGTCTTTGACTTGTTCTTTCGGGAGGTTTCTCTTCCTCTCCCCTCGAGGAGGCTCGGTAATCTCCTCGGAGGAGAGTCACAGAAGCACATGCTTCTGGGTCTGCAGTGATGCTGGATCGCACTGCACCTGATGCCTTCTCAGTGGTCTACTACGTGTTAGCTCATAGTCATGGGTAAGGCGCGTTTTAAAACTGGTTGGACTAGATTTTTCTCCCTTGGACTAGATTTTTCTCTCTTGATTACTTTCTGTTTATTTTAGGAGTGCATTTCTTTGGCTTCTTTCCCCTCTCACTCTAAATAAACGCTCAAATGCTTTTCTCCTCTTGAAATTGTTTGTTAAATACACTTTGCTGCTAATTCAGGAGGCCAGCCTTTGATTAGCTACAGAGTGGGCCCTGCGTAGGCGGGCGATGGCAGGGTGGGAATCTTGGTGGTGCCCAGTGCCGAGGAATGACCAGCCACTGACCCACAGGCAGAGGCAGAGAGCACAGGAGGTGGGAGGACCCCTGTGATCCCGGCCACATGGTAGGTGAAAGGAATGTGGGCTTTGGAGTCTCACAGACCCAGGTGGTGTCCAGTCGGATGAATACATTGACTTCTCTGTGTCTCAGTTTCTGCAACTCTAAAATGGGCACCATAGCCCTGGCTGGTTTGGCTCAGTGGATAGAGCGTCAGCCTGCAGACTGAAGGGTCCTGGGTTCCATTCCGGTCGAGGGCACATTCCCCGGGTTACGGGCTCAGTCCCCGGTGGGGGCATGCAGGAGGTAGCCGATGAATGATTCTCTCTCATCACTGATGTTTCTCTCTCTCTCCTTCTCCCTTCCTCTCTGAAATGAATAAAAATATATTTAAATAAATAAATAAAAATAAATAAATAAAATGGGCACAGTCATACTTACCTTGCAAGGCGGTTGTAAGAATTAAACATGACATGATGAATACACTTACAGAACCTTGCGTGGAGCCTGAACACAGAAGATGCTCAGTAAGCATTCTTATCATTTGGTTGGGCTATAGGTAATTGCCAATATTCTGACAGCCTTAACTTACAAAAATGGCAATTTCATGTAGTTTAACCTAATATTATTAGCCAGTGGCTTTCTGACGATCGCAAAAATAGTCCACAGATTAGGGGTGAAGTATCATTCTATTATTGCCCTAAGTGCCAGAGCGGGAGAATGACAGCTGCTTCTAGATGTTTCTGGGTTGTATATAGAGAAATGGGGCACACATCCATGGCACTTGGCCTGGCCCAGAGCCCATGAGTCCATGCCCCTGAGAGGCCTTTCACTGGGGCTGGATTACGTCTCCTGCCCGGACTCGTGCTGGGACCTGCCCAGACCCACTGCCCTAAGGACCGGGTGAAAGCCATTTATAAAACAGTTCATCCCGCCCTTAAAAGCCCTCGGGATGGATGACCCAGCAGCTGAAGGTAAGCATTATTATCATTTGGTTGGGCAAATGCAATAATAAAAGGACACTTCACCCCTAATCTGTGGACTATTTTTGCTGTTGTCAGAAAGCCACTGGCTAATAATATTAGGTTACACCACATGAAGTGGCCCTTTTTGTAAGTCAGGAGGACTGTTAGAATGTTGGCAATTGCATACACTGAGTGGCCAGATTATTTATGATCTCTGAATGCATAATAATCTGGCCACTTAAGAATTCGTGCATGGGTGGGGTCCAGCCAGCCTGGCCAGGGGGAGGGGACATGGGCGGTTGGCCGGCCTGCCTGCTGGTTGAACTCCTGGTCGAGGGGACAATTTGCGTATTAGCCTTTTATTATATAGGTAGGATATACACTGAGTGGCCAGATTATTATGCGTTCAGAGGTCATAATAATCTGGCCATTCAGTGTATAGCTCAATCAAATGATAATAATGCTTAGCACCTGCTGTGTTCAGGCTCCATGCAGCGTCCTTTAAGTGTATGCATCATGTCATGTTTAATTCTTGCAACCACCTTTCAAGGTAAGTATGACTGTACCTATTTTAGAGCTGCAGAAACTGAGACGCAGAGCAGTCAGTGTGTTCATCTGATTGGATACCAGCGGGCTCTGTGAGACTCCGGAGCCCACATTCACTTCATTTACCACATGCTCTGCATCACGGGGGTCCTTCCACCCCCTGTGCTCTCTGCCTCTGCCTGTGGGTCAGCAGCTGGTCATTCCTCGGCCCTGGATACTCCCGGGAGCACACCCCTGCCTTTCACCCCCTGAATCCGCCCCCCCTCAAGGCATGTTACCTATACCCTTCTCTCTCCTAAGGCCCCTTCCCAGGGCCCCTTCTTTTGCCTCTGTAACCCCTTTCCTGAGCCCATTTCTTCCCCCGCTCACTTCTACCTCCGTGACTTCCTAAGTAAGTTTTCTCTTATAAAAACAAACAAACAAACAAATAAATAAATAAAACAGTTCATGCTCCTGTTAAGCCAACCAGCCACCTACCCCTCTCGGTGTTACTTTGCGTTGGCTTGGGGGTGCGAGGCGGCCCCTCACAGGCTCACATTCTAACATGGCCTGGTCTTAGGTACTTGTGCTTGGTCTCTCCGTACTTCCTGGAGGCGGGGCATCTTCCCTGGGACTTCCTCCTGCTGGGTCTCCCTCCCATGCTTTCCTTCAGGGCTCTGGGGCTTCTTGCTTTGGCTGAGAGATAGGGCCGCACAGAGCTTGCAAGGCCTCTGCAGAGTGCCCTGGGCCCTGAAGTGAGGGCCAGAGGCAGCCCCCCAGGGTTCCTGGGGAAGAGCAGGGCGGCCCGGGGCCTTCGTCCTGCCACTCCCTGATATCCAGGGCAGCCAGATTTAGCAAATACAACTGGAGGGTTTCGGGGTAAACCTGAGATTCAGATAAACAACACATACTTTGTTTAGTATAAGTACTTCCCAAATAGTGCCTGTGATACACCCCTCTTGAAATGTCCTTGTTGAATAGTCACGGGGATGCCAAGAACAACACAGGAAATAAAGTCACTAACATTGTAGTGACTGTGTAGAGTACAGGTGGGCATTGGCAACGTCAGGGGGACACTTTGCGAAGTATAGGGTTGTCCACCGTACCCTTGGAACGCAGACAAAATAATGCTGAATGGAAACTGTGACTGAAAAATAAAACGAAAAAGGCTAACATTTAATAAAATGGATCAGTTGTTTATCTGAATTCAGATTTAACTGGGCGTCCTGTTGGAAGGTGCACCCTATCCATCTCCTCCCCCCCCCCCCCCCGGCGCCCCACGCGTCACACTTCTCTGTTCAGAGCAAACGTGGCTGACGAGAGGAGAGAGTGAAAGGTGGTCATAGAGCGTGGAGACTGAGGCTAGGGCTCAGGAGTGCAGAGCTGGCATAGACCTTCATGTGATTGGGTCACCGTAGGGAACAGCAGTGAACTTGGACCTGGCGAAATGCAGATGTAGTTATTGCTTGACCAGTTTTCTCCTGCAGGGAAGTGGGGGTGGGTGGCTGCATCACAAAGGTGTAAGCCCCGAGGCGTTGACGGTTCAGCATCCTTGTTAAGCAGCACTCAAGGTGTCTGATAACTTACCGCCACAAGGAGAGGTGTGTGCGTGTGTGTGTGTGTGAGTGTGTGTGTGTGTGTGTGTGAGAGAGTGTGTGTGTGTGTGTGTATGTGTGAGTGTGTGTGTGAGTGTGTGTGTGTGAGTGTATGTGTGAGTGTGTGTGTGAGTGTGTGAGTGTGAGTGTGTGAGTGTGTGTGTGAGTGTGTGTGAGTGTGTGTGTGTGTGAGTGTGTGTGTGAGTGTGTGTGTGAGTGTGTGTGTGTGAGTGTGTGTGTGTGTGTGTGTGAGTGTGTGTGTGTGTGTGTGTGTGTGAGTGTGTGTGTGTGTGTGTGTGTATGTGTGTGTTCCTACTGGGTATTGTCTGGGTCCCAGCAGAGGACCCTGGTCATGGCCAAGTAAGCCAGTGAGGGTGAGTGCTAAGGAGCTGGCTGGCTGGCTGCGGTGTGGCCCAGCTGGCCTCGCCTGTCCTTTCTCCAGATGTGGGGAAACAGCTGTGGAGGCCAGGGCCCTGAGACCGGCAGCAGGGCTGCGGGGAGGATCACCGCCAGGCTGCCTCCGGGAGCGAGGACTGGGAGCTGGTTGTCACAGCCTGAGAGCAGCCTTCGCCTCAAGTGGAGCCTGTCAGAGGGTTTAGTAGACAGCGGAGGAAGATAAATAAAAGCGCGCTGGCTTATCGCACACCATGTGGCCGGCAGACAGACAGTGGGCAGGCTGGCCGGCCGGGCGGGCGTGTTTTGTTTAGGCTATCTTTAGGTTCTTTTTTCTTTTTTTCTTTAAGCCTATTCCAATCCTTTTCCCCCCTTCCTCCGTTCCCTGGTTTTTCTGCCTTATATGGTGATAAGGATCTCTATCCCAGAGGACTGCCTAGGCTAACACCTGCCTCCAGGCTCACAGCTTGGCCCGTGTTTTGTTCTGTTCCTGCCCCTGGTGGGGCCTCCGGGACATACAGGATTTTGTGATGAACCCCTCCTCCTGTGGCGGCCAGGTCCATTCTCAGGGCCTTCCTGTGGACATCAGCGCTGAGGCCCGTCCAGTTGCTTCCTGGGCCTCTCTGCCTCACAGTCCACATGCCTCAGTTTTCCTCCTCTCCTCCCCCCAAACCAGCCCAGTTTGGGGGACAGGCCCCTTCTGGTGAAGGGGGCTGGAAACCTTGGTGAATCCTCATGGCCAACAGGCCACACACCTCCCGTCAGCCTCAAGGCTTTCTCTACCACTTGGCCTCAGTTTACCTTCCCAGCCTCATCCTCTGAATCACATGTGCCCTGGGCTCTGGTCCAGGGGAACGGACCCTTTCCTCCCGGGACGTGCCCTGTGCTTCCTGCCTTGGTTCTGGGGCTCACCCCAGCATCTCTGGCTCTTCAGTCATCAGAGACCCAGGGTTTGTGTTTTTGATATGTTTGTATTGATGTCAGAGAGAAGAAGAGAGAGGGAGAGACAGAAACATCGATGAGAGAGAAACATCCATCAGCTGCCCCCTGCACGCCCCCTTCTGGGGATCGAGCCTGCAGCCCTGGCATGTGCCCTGGCTGGGAATGGAACCGTGACCTCCTGTTGCATGGGACAGTGCTCAACCAACTGAGCCACACCGGTCATATTTTTTCTTTAAATTCGCTGACTTCCAGCCTCAAATCAAGTAATTTAAAACAGAAACGCTGTACCCTCCCCTGTAAGCAGAAAACCAATTATCGCATGCCAAAATAGAAAGTGACTGTAAAAATAAATACGTCGAAGACACAACAACGTCATTGAATTCTATCTGGATTTCATTGTTTGCCAAGTGTCTGAAGAAGCAGCCTGCTCTCGTGTTAGGAGGGGAGGTTATGGGGTGCTAGGAAAGCACGGAGGACAATTGGCACCGCTCTGGAACTTTCTCCCTGGTGCAGTCAGAGGACTCCAGGGAAATCACTTTCCCACATGGCAGCCCTTTTGTAGAGCAGTGCCCATGGGCCGTGGAGACCATGCCCTGAGCCCCGTTTGGGAAGCCCTAAGTCCTGGCGTGCTCGGCTGCGGTTGGCTGTGCCTCACCCTCCTGCCTGCTGAAGGTCGGTCTATTCTTCAAGGCTCAGTCAGTCCACAGGTCTTCAGTGTCCTCCGCCAGCCACTGTCCTTGGTGATGCCACTGTAACCGGACAGTCAATGGTCAGTGCTGCTTGTCACTACTTGAGCCAGTTAAGCAGAGACAGGGTTGAATTATCTGTTTATTCCAATCCTGCCGGCAGCGTGGGAGAGCAGCAGGTCATCCACAAAAGTCTTCTCTGCACCCCACCATAAGCCAGACGCTTATATTGGAGTAAGAAGGACAAAGATTACATGGGGAAGTAGGCAAAGCATAGGCCGAATGGGCAGTTTACAGGTCTGGAGATTTGCACAGGCCTGCAGGTGTGCAAAGGCTGGGTCTTTAAAGGGCTAGTGATGTGCAAAGGGCTGGCGGCTGTGGTTTCTGCAACAGGTTGTTAATCTTCCCGTGATAATAAGCAGCTCCCTGATGGGGAGGACGGGCTGCATTTCCAGGTGAGCTCCCAGGCCCATGTGCAACCCCTAGCCAGGTGAGAATGTGCCTTCTTTAATCAGAACAAACCAATCCCGGCTAACAGAGCAGGATTGATATTTCTTACAATTATAGCTGGTCCCCAACATTCTATTTCTGCCCCACATCACCACTGTATGCTTCCTGTCTTCTCAGAGCTGAGGTAAGCACAAAATAAATGCTTGTCAAACTGAAACTTGTTGGCAGGACGAATTGGGTCAGCTGGAGCGTGGGGTCACAGGCAGCATCCGATCGGGGCGGGGCCTGCTCAGGTGACCTACAGCTGGGAAGCGATGGCATGAGATGATGGAGCAGAGAGTTTTGGATGCATGGCCCATGCTGAAGAACACATACAAGTGTCTTGTCATTACTGCATCGTTTTCTGGTCCAGAGGTATTTGCCTGGGTGCCAGCTGCCCCCCATCCCGGAGCCCTGCACAGCACCCGAGAAAGCCAGCCCTTTGAGGGGTCAGGCGCTTATTTCTCACGGGCCAACTGGGAGCCTCCTTGGGAGCCAGGAAACCAGGGGGATAGTGTTGAGTCTAAACAGGGGCCAGGCCAGGCCCAGGGCGGGGTCAGTTGCATCATTCCCAACTGTGAGGATGAGTGACACCCCATCTAGAGGCCTTCAGCGCCAGCTACTGTGAAGGGAGCCGGTCACAAGGATGAATGCAAAAAGGAAGAAAAGCCACTCCAGGGTCAACAAGGGACTGGGGAAGCTCAGCGGCTCTCTGAGTAGCTGCAGATGTCCCCCAGGCCGTGCTTTCCCGTGGTGGGAGGAATTTTCAAGGGCAAAGTTACTACAGCTGCTTTGTCACTTGTGGGGGCAGATGGCCATCCTGGTGTGGCGAAGGGCAGGGCATCACACTGGCCACCATGTCTTATGATGAGAACTTTGAAGTCCTACTCTCTTAGCAACTTTCAAATATGTAACGTGTGGTGTACATGGCTTCCCCAGGACTTACTCTATAACTGTACCTTTTGACCGCTTTTATCCATCTTCCTGGTCCCCTCCTCTGACAATCCTCAATTTGTTCTCTTTATTTATGAGTTTGGTTTTGCTTTTTTTTAGATTCCATATATACGTGAGATCATAGAGTGTCTTTCTTCGTCTGACTTATTTCACTTATCGTAAATGCAACTTTAATAATAGCCATGTTTAACCACAGACTCATAAACCCTCTAAAAATTCAACAGTTGGCTCCTGCAAGCCAGCTTCAGTGAGCTCCCCCCACAGTAACCATGGTGTCTGTTGTGTTTGTTGCTAAGTTGCTCCTATCACTCAAGTCATGCCTTCCACACCAAGATGTTTTGATTAGCAGAGTCCTTTTCATCTTGTTTCCTGTGGCTTTTTAAGTTGACAAAGAATAGGAAAGTAAGTCGGTGGGGTCAGTTTCACCACCAGGCCGTAGCTTTAATATCTGCACGTTTGGTTCAGGGACACTCTGTATTTTGACTGAAATTATTAGATGGTTTAATACAGTGGTCGGCAAACTCATTAGTCATCAGAGCGGCAAACCGCAGCTCGCGAGCTGCATGTGGCTCGCGAGCCACGGTTTGCCGACCACTGGTTTAATAGTTTCCATTTAAAATAATGAAAAAGACTTTTAGAAGATCAGTCAAGCCCTGCTGGTGTGGTTTGGTGGTTGAGCGTTGACCTATGAACCAGGAGGTCACGGTTCAATTCCCCATCAGGGCACATGCCCAGGTTGCAGGCTCAGTCCCCAGTAGGGGGTGTGCATGAGGCAACTGAGCAATGATTCTCATCATTGATTTTTTTTTTCCAAAAGCATCATTTTATTAGCAAAATTCTGGAAGCTGGCTCAGCGATAATAAAACAGCTCCTATCATGGAACATCATTGATGTTTCTATCTCTCTCTCCCTCTCTGAAATCAATAAAAAAATATTTTTAAAAATAAAAATTGATCAAGCTCACTATTCCTCATCCCTCATACATGTTGAGGCTCTGTTCAGCAATCCTCTACACCCCAAAGAATAATGAAGAGCTGATTGTTGAGCTGCATGGAGGAGGGGAGGGGCCTGGTGAAGGGAACTGTTTGAACCCCGGGAGTCTCCTCACCTCTTGAGACTGAATCTGGCCCAGTGCTGATCAGTGCAGGATGGACTGGCAGGGTACTGCCGGGCACCCCCCCCCCTTGGGTGACCTCTGATTTTAAGAATGGAGAGTTTTCTGGTTGTAGTGAGTGGGATGGCAGAATGGGTTCTCTCACTGACAGCCAGAGATGCCCTCACAAAGAAGAGACCCCCCCCCCCCTTCCAAGTAGCAGGTTGTTGGCCGCATGTCATGAGAGTTGGAATAGTGGTGGACAAAGGAGAAAAATCAATCCATGTGTGTCCTAGAAGTTTTGTGTGAAAGAGGGTGACATAAAACTTTAATATCCGCATGTTCTTTTTATAAAAGCATTAGGGCCCAGTCGGTGTAGCTCAGCGGTTGAGCGTCACCTGGTCAGGGCACATGCCCGGGTTGAGGGGTTAATCCCCTATGGGGAGCGTGCAGGAGGCAGCAATCAATGATGTTTCTCTCTCATCCGATGTTTCCATCTCTCTATTCGTCTCCCTTCCTCTGACTCTAAAAATCAATAAAAACATATTTAAAAATAAATAAATGCATCAAGGCTGTGTATAGCACAAGAAAATCCGTAGTAACATAACAGTGGTAATAGCTCTATCACTGAACATTTACTATGTGGTTTTCTATGCACATTTAGTCATTCTAAGAACCCAGTGACATTATTATTATACTTAAAATGATATTTGTTATAATTACATATCTATCTATAGAGTAAAATAAAACGCCATTGTAGAGTTGACGAATCTCAGACTGTGAGCCTTTAATGTACTCAAGGCCTCACGGCTGATCAGCAGCAAAGTCTTGGGTTTGAATCCCATCTGGCATCTTAATAGTTCTGCCTCCTGGAACAGATTAAGAAAGGATGGTCACTGTAATTACCATGCACAAGTCGGTCTGAGGGCCTGAGGACGGGGAGGCCCTGGCTCTGGGAGGTCTGTCTTCAGGCCATTTGGTCCCGGGTTTCCCATGTCGGTCCGAGAACTGGACTCACAGCTGCTGCCATGTGTGCTGTATCTGATGTGCCGTGGGGCTAGAGGGAAGCTCAGGTGTGGGTTTGTGAGCCCCGGGCCAGGGAGGGGCAGGGGGCGTGGAGCTTCTCTTTCCTCCTCTTTGGTCTTTTCGGTCGGTCTTTGGCCTCAACCATTAAAAAAATAAATGTCATTGAATCCTCGTTTGGGGAACTCGACATCTGGTTCATGCGTGCTGCCCACCAGCACGTGCCGAGCACCCGTACATGGCGGATGCCAGGCTCTGCCGGGTGCAGGGAAAGGAAGACCAGGGCCCGCCTCTGAGAAGCTCAGGTTGTTTCACACCTGCATTTGGGGCCCTGGCCAGTTTCCAGCTTGTCCCTCGCATCTCACGCTTCTCTGTTTCCAGTCCGCTTCTACACGCATCGCTGATGTAGTGGCCCATGTCCAGGCGTGCCTGGGACAGGCCTGGTTTACACCTGTTGACCCAGCAGAGCCATTAATAGTTACCCTTTCACTCTCAACGCGTTCCCCTTTAGAAGGCAAATTATGGGTGCCACTGCATTCATTGAGCGCCCACTGCGTGCCAGATACTGTGCTGATCCCTGGGGACATGGCGAGCAGTCAGACACAGCCCCTGCCTCCAAGGAACGCTTGGTCTCTTGGCCTCGGTTCTGAAAGCCATGGCTTGGCCAGTCAGGCAGCTCCGGGCCTTCAGACTCCTTGCTTTTGCTCTTGTTGCTCCCTTCCCGCTAGCTTCACCCGTGCAAACCTTACCTCCCTCTCCAGTAAGACAGCTCACCACCCTGATTCCTCTCCCCGCTTCCTCCTTTCACCCCACCCCCACCCCCACCCCCACCCCCAGGTGGGCTCTGGGCCTTCTTCCCAGCTGTGTTGCTGGGTGTCTGTCAACTCGAGCCATCGTGACAAAGTACTGCACACGCTGGTGGCTGAAACGACAGATTTAGTTCTCACAGTTCTGGAGGCTACAAGTCCAAGGTCAAAGTGTCGGCAGGTTTGGTTTCTTCTGAGGCCTCTCCCCTTGGCTTGCGGATGGCTGCTTGCTCCTTGCGTCCTCCCGGGGTCTTCCCTGTGTGCTTGTCTGTGTCCACATCTCCTGTTCTTATAAGGACACCCCTCACATTGGATGGGGGCCCACCCTGATGAACCCATTTTAACTAAATTACCTCCTAATTACCCTTCCTTTACGTGCAGTTCCATTCTGAGGTTCTGGGGTTTAGGGCTTCCACGTAGGAATTTGGGGAGGACCCAAATCAGCCTTTCACACTCTGGGGCTTGCTTTGTGTCTCTCCTATGGGATTATCAGCTCTTTCAGGGCAGGCAGCTTAACGACATTTGGGTCTGTCACCCTGGGCCATGCCTAATATGGAATAGGGCCGCCGAAACGCTAGTCAAATAATGACTGATGAGGTTCCAGTGTCATTTCTCCCTCACCGTCCATTTCAAAGGATGAGTACAGTTACTGGACTGAACTTCAAAGGAGATTTTTGTTTCCTGAGGTAATGATCAAACGTTTCTGATCCTGGAAAGATGTTGGTGGATGAGACCATAGGAACACACACGCATGCACTCACACACGCACACAACATAACCATTTTTGGGGTCCTTTAAAAAATAAGGAATTGCTTTCTGGCTAATCGCTCCCTTTGGGTATAGATGTAATACAGGGAAAGGGCAAAGTCCACATATTTACCCCATAGCATCAGTGTGGGGATAAAGATGAGACCTGTTTAGAAAGTGCTAAGCTCAGCACACTGGAAAATATGCAAACGTATGAGAATCCTCCCTAAGTCCACGGGGCTGGAGTTTCCAGGCAGGTGTCTCCCCACTCTTTTTGGGTTTTGCATATTATTTGTTTAAAACCCCAAATCCACCAGATGGTGATTGTGGAGTCACATGGACCCTCTGTCCCACGTGCCTTCCCAGATTGCTGAACCCGCCTTGGAAGGAAGGAAGGAAGGCCCGAACACTTGCAGGAAATGGTTCAAGGCTATAGCATCTTTAAAAACCCACACCGAGCAATTGGCCCGTGTGCAGTCGGCTCTGTGGCTCGCTGGGATGCCTGGCAGCAGGAAGTTGATTCAGTTGGCGGGGACCCCTTCCTTCTGTCCAGGAAGAGGAGGTGTCCCTATGTGGAAACTCTAGAGCAGCGGTGGGCAAACTACGGCCCGCGGGCCGGATCCGGCCCGTTCGGCTGTTCTATCCGGCCCACGGAGCCGAAAGAGCGGAGGGTTCTCTTGCTCTCCCCTCCGCTCCTTTACTTTGAATTTATATTAGTTCACACAAACACTCCATCCATGCTTTTGTTCCGGCCCTCCGGTCCAGTTTAAGAACCCATTGTGGCCCTCGAGTCAAAAAGTTTGCCCACCCCTGCTCTAGAGCATCCCTGTCCAATAGAAACGTAACGTAGGCCACAGATGTCATCGTAAATTTTGCAGTTGCTACCTTGAAAATGTTAAGCCAGGAAAATTAATTTGAATGAGATATATTATTCAACCCAATATATGCAAAATATTATCATTTCAACGTGGAATCCACATACATATTATTAATGAGATATTTGTGTGCTTTTTTGCACTGGGTCTTTGGAACTCGATACGTCTATTAGCCACATTTGACGTGCTCGCTAAGCACACGTGGGTAGTGGCTACCCTATCGGGCAATGCTGGTCTAGAGTCAAACCTCCTGGTCCCCTTGGGGGACCTCGGGATCGCTGCAGCGGCCGAAGCATGAATTCGTATGTGCAAACACATTCCCTGAACCAACTCATAGTCAAAGTACAGCTTCTGCCACCTGAGGTTCCGAGAAACATGTTCATATTAGAAAGGTTGCCTTCATGCTTAGATTAGGAAGCATGCTTCCGAAGTGTCTCCCCGGAGCCCAGGGCTCCATAAACGTGGTGCTGAGGGTGTGCAGACTCTTTCGGCCTCTCAGAAAGCCTTGCGGGGGTCCTAGCAATTGCCCCCCAGCTGCTGACAACATCCGCGTCATTGCTTTCCGCGTGGGTTAGGACAGCTTGGGGAGCCTGTGCTGTCAGACTTCCTGCTTAGGTTTTGATGACATTATAGGGATTCCTGGGATCATGCTGGAGGGGGTGGGGCTGAGAGAGTGGGTGCAGAAGTGCTTGGGGCTGGAGAGGCCCGCGTGTCTGGTGTCTGTGTTCCTCACCCCTGGACGTAGGCACTGACCTTCCCTGGACTCATTAGTCAGCCCTGTTAGCACTCAGAGGCTTGGAGGGTACCAGGTGGAGGAAGTAAGTGAGCACTGTTAATGGTTAAGGGCTTCCTGTGTTGAAGTCTGGGCTAAGTGTTTCCTCGGTGCCACAAACAATGCCCTCCACCTGGTGGAATGGCGGGAAATGCAACTGTGCCCCCCTTTCTTCAGCACCTCTGCCTACAGCTGCTCTGCTGAGGGGCCGGGGGTGCTCCCTGTTCTCGAGCAGAGAGCCATGCATAGGGCACTGGGGGTCACTACCTGGCATGGGAGGGAGCCATTGTGTTTGGCAGCCCAGCTGGCATTGGAGGTTCAGATAACCTGAGAGTCCTTCCTCTACTGTACCAGAGCCCATCCCCTGAAATCACACCCCTCCTGGTCCTGCCCTGAGCAGCCACAGGCATCTGTCCGTCCGTCCCCAGCCCCCCACTTCCTGTTTCCTCCCAGGCTCCGAGGGGCCCAGTTCCCCTGGGTCTCCAGTTTGTTGTTCCATTAGCCAGATACCCTCACTCTTTGTTTTTATCCCTTCCTTCCTCTGTATCTGAACTTTTAGCCACTCCCTCCCCAAAGGTCAGGGAAAATAAAGGAGAAGAAATTCAAGCCAGCCCATTTTTGCTCCTTGTCAGCACCAGTGTGGGAAGAGGCCTGCAGCAGAGGGTTAAATGCAAGTGTTAATTCCTTCCCCTTGGCCAGTCCCCTCGGGCTGGCTGAGAAAATCCTACCACCTGGACCCGCAGCTGGCTGACTCTTCCACAGTGTGTGGGTCTGGATTCAACACTGGTGTTTATCCGTGGGACTCTCCAGAAATTGATACTTACTCCGCTTTCATTGCCCCGGGCTTGAGGTCCTTCTTCCCATCTGCTTGGTAAGAGAAATGTTAGCAGATAGTATCCCTACTCCATCAGTTAATGAGCCCAAAAGTACCATGTACTTAGGTTACAACCAAGGTAGTACTGGCAAGAAATAGACATATATTCGAAGAGGTTGGGTTACTTTTATTAATGACAAACCCATCAAGAGCTCCTAAGAGATCATAAGTAACACATTTGGCATCAGGGACTGCATCGTTTCTCGCCATATCCCCAGCACCAAGCAGAGTAATTGACATTGACTAATTGCTTAATAAATGTTCACTGAATGTTGGAAGAAGCTGGACTGTGTCCAAGCTGAACATATGCCCGAGGTATTCTAGTAGAAGTTTATAATGTCAGCTTTTGCATTAAGTTTCTGATCCATTTTGAGTTAATTTGTGTGTTGTCCAAGATATTATAGACCAGATGTGTGTAAAAATAGTCTGTTTGATTGTAATTGCAAGTAAATGAATACCTGTCCGTTCACATGGCCTGATAGCATGGAAAATGGTCACCTGAGAGCTCCTGCATTGGAAGGTTGGCTTCAGGAAGAGCAGAGCCAGCAACTCCCCGCCTCCCCCTGCCGAATATGGGGTTGTCATAACTCCATGGTCGGCAAACTGCGGCTCGCGAGCCACATGCGGCTCTTTGGCCCCTTGAGTGTGGCTCTTCCACAAAATACCACGGCCTGGGCGAGTCTATTTTGAAGAAGTGGCGTTAGAAGAAGTCTAAGTTTAAAAAATTTGGCTCTCGAAAGCAATTTCAATCGTTGTACTGTTGATATTTGGCTCTGTGGACTAATGAGTTTGCCGACCACTGTCATAACTCAGTCTTGGACTGAAGCAGTGTATTTTCAGCCAGTACAGGTGGTGTGTGTCAGCAGTAACGCACGGGCTGATCGTCTCCATGGGACGGTCTTAGGTGACACCAGGTCTCTGTTGAAATCACATCCATATCACCAAGAATATTATCCTTTATACCAGCATTTCCCGAAGTGTTTTCCCCCTCTCCCCCATGGGATGGGAGCAGGTTCCATGTCAAGAACAAAACAAAGTTCTGTATTCACATCACTTGGGGATAATACTGCACTTAACACCGGGCGGGTTTCTTTCTTGTAGGACCTGAACTTTAAAAGTCAGTAGACACAAGGGGGAGGATACAGTCTTCTGGGTTTTCCAAACGTCCTTGACCACAGAACGCCTTTTTCTCTGAAGTTTAGGCGATAGTGCTACAAGGTGGATGAGTTCTCTCTAAATAATCTGACTGTACACCTTCCTATTCCTTTTCTCCTCATTCACTCAGATATTCTCCTTTCACATCGCATTTCAATCATGGAATAACTGAGTGTTACTTCACATCTAGAGGTTTTTCTCCAGGTTCTCCTCATCCGTAAGACCTATTTAAAGGGATGGTGGGCCCTAGTCCCCATCTCTAAGGAGCCCCCCCCCACCTTTATAGACCTCCATCAGTCCTGTGGTGACTTAATTGTTTTGTTATATTTTTAGTGGCCTCCCACACTGTGGAGGACTTTCTGAAAGCCCATATCTCACGCTAAATTTAGCTGGACTTTCAGCAGGCTTGATTGATTGCTGGCTTTAATGGAAGAAAATGTGATCCTCTCTCCTCCTCCCATCATTAAATGATTACTGATTTATGACCACTGGATAAGTGAGAGTCTTTTTTGAAATACTTGCCCCTTTACCTCAACAGGCATCTGTTGCATGCCCAGGAACGCAAACGCCATGCAGGCCTGGGGACCGGTGCTTCACTGCAGGGCCCTGGAGCCCCACACAAAATTCCCAGGCCTGGCTCTCCAGCCACACCCATCCCCACCCAGACTCAATGGGGAGAAAGGGGCTTAAAGAAGTCCAGGATTAACGGACATTCCAAACACTAACCCTAGAGAGGAGTAGAGATGGGCGTTGGGATTCAAAGCATAAGTGAAGTTAAAGGGTTTGAACAAAACAGGTTGGACGTTGGACTTCTGAAAACCTGTGAGTGTAACGGCTGACCCAGGGGTCAGTGGTTCCCCTGCGGTGAGCCATTAGGTAAGCGAGGACCGGACTGGAGTGTGACTGGCACCTCCACATAACGGGCCGGAAGCAGCCTCCTGCCTCCTGGGTTCTGTGGAATGGACACAGCACGGATGGCAGTGAGGAGTAATGGGGATGACTTGTGCAGGGCGCCCCAGAGGGTCCTTAGCACGTAGTTGGTGCTCCTTATGGATCTACTGACTTTCCCTTCCCTGGCTTCCTGGTGAGCCTGAGTGTTACCTTGGCTGCTGGTCAAAGGCTGGGGTTGGCTAATACAGGTAGGGGCATGCCTCATGATAAACTGACCAGACAGCTCTGGTCTCAGGACAGGTGTAAAGCAGTGGGTGAGAGGACAAGGCCATGGACGTGATGGAATTTGCCATCTCTCTTAGTACTTATCTATAATAATAAAGTGTAATATGCCAATTAGACCAGATGTCCTTCTGGACGACCTTCCGGATAAAGCTGGGGCTGCGAGGGCCAGGTCCCTTGCACGAATTTCATGCATTGGGCCTCTAGTATAGATGATAAAACCCTCTGAGTAATCTCCCTGTGTCCATGCCCAAATCATTCCATTATGGTACATACCCTCTGGGCAGGGACTTTGGCTCCCATATTCATCTTTCTCTGTCTTTCCTATATATAAATATAAATTTAAAAAAATTTTCTATTTTGAAATAGTTTCATTCATAAGAAGTTGCCAGAATGGTGTGGAAATTGCTCAGGTACCCTTTACCCAATGATAACATTACGTACCTTTAGTAGATTATCAAAACTAGAAAACTGACATGGATAAAATGCCATATATTTTTTTAAAGAGTGCTTAGCTCAAGACCTGGAATCTATTTATTTCAGCACAATTATTTGAGCTTCCTACCTTAGCTCCACTTGGTGAGGTAAGTGCTGGGGACCCTCAGCTGGATTAGCCACAGTCCTCAGCACAGCTTGGCCACAGGGAGAGAGCTCTGGACCTGATGGGTTGGTTCATCGCCCGTGTGCGTATAGCTGACCCACCTTGTACTTTGGAATTGACTCTCTCATGAGCGAGTCAGTCTTTCATCACCAGAGATATTCAAGCACGAACCTTACAGTCCCTGTCCCCAGTACTGAGAGGGAGCTTGGACCACGTGTCCCTTCAGTGTCTAACTCAGTCGTGGGCAAACTACGGCTCGCGGGCCGGATCCGGCCCGTTCGGCTGTTCTATCCGGCCCGCGGAGCCGAAAGAGCGGAGGGTTCTCTTGCTCTCCCCTCCGCTCCTTTACTTTGAATTTATATTAGTTCACACAAACACTCCATCCATGCTTTTGTTCCGGCCCTCTGGTCCAGTTTAAGAACCCATTGTGGCCCTCGAGTCAAAAAGTTTGCCCACCCCTGGTAACTCCTTGAAAATCCTGTGATTCTCTTAATTGCTTTGGCAGAGTTTGCAGCTAACACCCAGGGGTCCTCAAAACTTTTTAAACAGGGGGCCAGTTCTCTGTCCTTCAGACCGTTGGAGGGCCAGACTATAGTTTAAAAAAAAAAAAACTATGAACAAATTTCTATGTGCACTGCAGGCCCGGGACGAGTCGGCTGCTAAGCAGGACAGGCAGCGGCACCCGGCGGGCCGGATAAATGTCTTCGGTGGGCTGCATGTGGCCCACGTGCTGTAGTTTGAGGACATCTGGATTAGACTATGAATCAAGCGATACTCCATGCTGATCATTTTCCTGGGCTCTGGCCTACTTAGTTCATGTGAATTAAATCCTGGTGCTCTGAATACCAGGTGTCGGTCTAGGCCTCGGAGTACAAAGATGAATAAGACAGTGTGAATACAAGGCAACATCTAGTGGGGAAGTTGCATGCAAATAGGCAACTATCTATAATAATAAAGGGGCAATATGCTAATTAGACCGATGTCTTCCGGACGTCATTCCGGACATCCTTCCTGACGAATCCGGGGCCGGGGGGATGCCAGCCCGGGTCCTGGAGAGAAGCCAGGTGGGGTCCTGGGTGCCTGGGGGCCACCCCAGGGAAGGCAGCCAAGGTCCCAGGTGCCTGTGGTCGACCGGAGGGAAGCCAGCCCAGGTCCCTGGTGTTTACCGGAGGCCGGAGGAGAGAAGCCCAGATGCTTGGTGCGGAGGGAAGCTGGTGTCAGCAGCCGGGGGAAGAAAGGCCTACTCTTACACGAATTTTCGTGCATCGGGCCTCTTGTCTATAATAATAAAAGTGTAATATGCTAATTGGACCAGATAACCTTCTTGACGAAGCCACTGCAGCAGCGGTGGCGGCGGTGGCGGAGGCCCAGCCCCGTGCACGAATTTCATGCATCGGGCCTCTAATAATATAAATACTTGCCATAATGCATGCAGGTACAAAGTGCTGAGAGACTCAGAAGAAGTGGTTGGTTTTATAAATATCTCTAAGGCCAGGAGGGTGCAAGTTTGAGAAAGGAGCTGGACCACAGAAGATGGGTTGGGGTTTGCTGAATTGACGAGGAGTTGGGGGTGTCATCAGGGAAGCAAAGACATTATAGGGAGAGGAAATAGCACATGCACAGGTCCTTTGTATGCATGGGAGTTGTTGAGAAACTTTGCTTTAACAGGTTGTAGGTTCCAGGGGGCAGAGAAGTGGCTGAGCATGAAGCTAGATTAGCTTTGGCCTCCAATTTATGGTGATGACGAAACATTGGTACTACTGAGAGCTGCTTTGAGAATTTGTATTGAGTCATGCCATTGGGAGGTTTTAAACGAACTTGCAGCTGTGAGAAACCAGCTCCCCAAAGTGGGGTTAGTCAGCGGTTTTGCCATACCCCAAAGCAGCTGCCTTGATTCCCCCCGAGTTCCAGCATTTCTTCCCGGGGCTTGGCCAC
Source organism: Plecotus auritus (assembly GCF_963455305.1). Classification (NCBI taxonomy): domain Eukaryota; kingdom Metazoa; phylum Chordata; class Mammalia; order Chiroptera; family Vespertilionidae; genus Plecotus; species Plecotus auritus. The sequence goes on along the minus strand of NC_137773.1, from coordinate 173,107,443 downwards.
CCCTGGCCTTGGCTGACCTCCTTCTCCAGGGTACAGCAAAGGCCCAACAGGATGCACCTCTCAAGTGCTTGGCAGCTTTTCCTGGACAGCTTTCGAGTCCCGTGGACTATTCTGGCTGTTGCTATTCTTGCACGTTAAGTGTTCAAAGGACTCACAAACTCGACCTCCGCTGGGTGGGAGCCTGGGGACAGGAGTGGGGGAATGCTGCAGCTATGAATTGCAGTGAGCAGTTTCCCCAAACAAGATGGTTTTACAAGTTTCTTCTGAGCCACCTAGAGGCTTTGCCTTCCTAGAAGTTCATAAGTTTGGGTCGCTTCTAGCGGACGGTCCCCTTCTTCATTCCGTTGCCCCTTGGTAACATCTATCAGACTCACGTGAGGATATTTCATTAGGAGTCTAATAAAAACACACACGTGAGGTTCCCGGAGAAGGGGCCACTGGGAACTTTTGCACCTTTTCACCAAGACACACTTTGACATTGGAGAGCTTCCTTCGGTTTCTGAAAAGATGTTCTTATTTTAGTTCTTTTTCTTTTGACTTGCAGAAGGGAAATAAAAATGGAATGGGACAACTGCAGAGAGTAGAGAGATGAGATAACATCAGGAAAATATAGGCCAGAAGTAGCACTGGATGCGAGCCCGTGTCATGAGAACCCACAGATGAGAGGTGGACAGAAATAGGATTCAACTAAGGGCTCACACGGAGCTGTTTGTCTTGGATGCTAGGAATGGACCATCAGCAGCAACGGGCCTTTGTCTGTTAGGCCCGTCACTCTCCAAGACCCTAAGAAACTGGGGCTCCCTGGGCCAGAAACGGGATCCACTTTTTCTGAGAAGGACATGTAGACTTTGGGACGATACTGTTTGGAAGGTTTTATTTTATAGTATCAACAGAGTAAAAGCTCTTCCCTTCACTTGAATGTTGAACCACTGTAGACAGTGATCACTTCATCAAACTTGATTTATAAATAAGCGTTTGTCAGTCTCATTGCAAGAATTTACTGAAACTTTGTCACACGAATAGACTATCCCTATAGGTGTGATCATTGAAAACAGAAGAACAAGCCCAGGGAATAGACCCTGGGGAAGGCTGGGTGATGGGAAGCATCTCCCCAGAGGCGCTTGCTAAGGGTGCAAGGGGACGCATAGTAGTACTGAGTGCCCAGAGCTGCTGCTCCATGGCCAGAGGTCGACGCAGGGCGGGCGGTCAACTGGAGGCAGCGTTTCCCCTACGTGAGTTGTCTAAGAGATTGGGAAAGTGCACAACATCTGAGCTGTGCGTAGGGGAGTCTCACAAGACTCCATCTGTGTTGCCTATGGTCCCATGAATGAAAGGCTAATTGATCAAGAGCAAGACAATTAGATGAGAGGCTGAGCTCATCCCATCAGCCCGCCCAGCCAAGGCCGAGGGGCCCTGGGTATGAAGTGATCAGGTGGCTAGGAGCACTGCCTGGACATTAGCCAGGGCGTGACTCAGACCACGTGAACCAGAGCTTGCTGGTGGTCCTGTAATTCAGGTCTGTGGCTCTCATTTGAGAAGAGTGGTTCTGAGATTTTATCGGGTGTCAGAATCGGCTGGAGGACTTGTTTCTGATTCAGCGGGCCTGAGGTGGGAGCCTGGACCACTTCCTGGAGACAGTGATGCTGCTGGGGCTGGGGCTACCCTCTGAGGTGCATTGGTTGGACTGCACAGGAGGTCTGGTCCCTGGGAGGGAATCTGCTTTCTATTTCCTTGGACATCAGGAAGCCAAGTAGAAACCTGGGGCTGGAAGAACAAGTGACAGGGACAGTCCTGTCTGTCCCAGTCACTGCTGACCATCTGAGGATCCATTATTCTTGATTTCCTTCTCTCCTTCCACTTGTCCTTTAGTCTTAGAAATTCAAAAGGGCGGCTTACGACACCATGTTTTAGGGAAAGAAGAGAACTGAACTGCTTGCTGCATGGCCTCTGGGCTGGAGAGAATCGTGTGGTTATTTTTATAAATTATCTTGGTAGCCCGTTGAGTTCTGTCTCAGAATTTTGCCAGGGTCCCACCTGCTCTGTAAACAGGTCCTTGGGCTCCGAGCACGGGAACAAGTAATTCACGCACCGAGGCAGCTGGAGGTGGAACAGAAATCATTTCTCTGCTGGGTTCTGATGGAAGTCCTTTTCGCTTTTCCCTTGTGGTTTCTCCAAGGGAGCTTGAGTGGCAGAATATGATTAAGAGCACCTTGTAAATTCCCAATAATTAGGTAGGAAACGAACTGAATGTGAGTTCATATTTTACCCTCAAGAACATTTTGGGGAAGCTCGGTGCAGTGGTTAGAAGAGTGGCCCTGCCTCAGAGCGCCCGGGGTTTAACTTCGGTTTTGTACTTCATCACTGTGTGCAGTGAGTGCTCTGGGCATCAGTTTCCTCACCTATAAAATTGAAGTAACCCTCGAACCTATCTTAATAGGCCTGCTGTAAGGACTAAAGAAGGTAACTAAATGATGGCATGCAATTAGGATTGCACTTACAGAAAGAGTCAACACATTTTAGTTATTCCTGTGAGCCTCGAGCCATCGAAAGACCTGTGATGCATGCTGTTTGTGTGTGTGCACTTGTAGGAATGGAATGTTTCGTTTTCCTACCAAGATTATGTTTTGCAGATGCTACCAATGTGCTTTCTAGAGGAAAGCAGGTGGAGGGAGGAAAAATGGGGCAGTGATAAATCTTCAAAGTTTTACCTGCTGCTACCTTCATCACCACCTCTCATTCTGCTGTTCCAATGGCCCTTAATAGGCATTATGCAGTCATGAAAGTCATGGGTCTAAAATGAAGATGTATATGATATGGATGAGACCTTGCATGTGAAGTTCATAATAATGCCTCACACTTCAGACCTTTCAAAGGGTCCTTACTATGACCAGGTTCTGTTAATCCCGTTTTACAATTCATACAGTTCACACTTCGGAGACGTGATTGGTCCAAGGTCCACCCACATCTCCTGCATCTGGGACCACCCTCTTCCCAGTGTGTGTAACGCCTGGCTGATTTGTCACTTAGGGTTCTCAGTCAAATTTGTGATTCTATTCACGGAAGGTCAGTGTCCCAGGTACTCTTGCCCAAAAGGCCCTTGAAATCATTTGGTCTGGCCCTGCCAAGGCATTAGGGTTGAGTTAATGAAATGCTTGACCAAATATAGCGGGTTAATTTTTAAGTTGATCATTTCATTTGGCCCGCGAGTGATGTTATAAATATCCAAATGGCCCTTGGCAGATAAAAGTTTCCCTAGCCCTGCTCAATAGCAAACCACCCCAAAACTTAGGGGTGTAGAGCAACTCATTTAACTTTGCTCATAGATTCTGCGGGTCATTCAGGCTGGACACCGAGGGGTGGGGTATTCCATGATGTTTGGGGCCTCAGCTGGGAAGATGCATGGGCTGGGGCTGGTATCCTCTGGGCTATCTTCCCTCAGAGGTCTGGCAGATGCCTTGCTGAGCAGGGTCCTCAGATGGGCTCATGGCCAGAACACCTACCTGTAGCCTCTCCACACGAACTCTTTGTGGGGGCTGATCTGGGTTTCCATCCAACGTGGCCACGGTGTTCTTCGCGAGAGTCTCGAGAGAGCAGAATGGAAGGGCATGGCATTTTTACGACCCACCCTTCAAGTCACAGGACATCTCTTCTGGTGTACAAGGTAGTCTCAGACTATTCAAGTTCAAGGGGAAGGCGCATAACCTTGCCACTCAGTGGGAGGAGCATCAAGGTTCATTGTAGAAAAGCAGACAACTTCAAGGACGGAAATACATTTTTACATTGAAAGGAGAGAGTCTGAGCTGATGTGTTCTAGGCATAGTGAGCCACAGGTGAAGCTCCCGAGTGGAGGGTTGGGTCAGTTTGGACAAGGTGGGGAGTGGAGAAAGGAAGGGGGTGCTGGGCCATTATTCACCTCATGACCATTTGTTCAGATTAATTCGGGCCAGGCTTCTGGATATGGGAAACCCAGGACTCTGCAGTATAGTCTCATCCTGCTGGAAATTTGACCTTGTTGAAGACCATTTTAAGGTTTATTTATATGTAGCACAGGACGTACAAGTTCCATTTGCTATTTTAAAAAAAGTGAAAAGTTCATCTCAGTCAGCGTCCTGTCTTGCTTATATTTCAGTCAGATGGGAAGGAAAAAATCAGCACCAGGAGAAGATGGCTTGTAAACGTTTATTTTCCATTTATGTGAAGTTTATTTTTGGTCCTGGTATTCTTCATGGGGTAGGTATTTCTTTTAAGACTGTTAATAGCGTGTTTCCTCTTCATTTGCCACTCCCCACCAAAATCAGCTCTCTCTTATTTTTGAATCATCTTTGTGCCCTCAGAACATCTAACTTTAAATAATGGTTGGAGAGGCTCCAGGTTAAGTAGAGAGTGAAATCGTATTGCTTTTTGACCTTTGGGTGAGGATCAAGTGTGGTGTAATAAAATATCGGTCCCTTGAGCCACCTTTGCTGATTTTTTCCTATTATTCTTTCCTGTTATTCCATATTCATCCAGCTCTTGCAGCCAAGAATTGTTACATTAAGATCCAATCTTGAAATTAAAACGCAGGGTTTTAACCAATAAACCGTAAAGCCATTGAACTCCCACTGGGATGTGGTTACCTTTTCCTAAACTTCCTGAGTTGTCTCCTCGTTGCCTCGGAGTTGATTTCTTACTGAGCCTCTGGAAAGGGCCCTGCCGTTTCCCATCAGAGCGGGGACTGTTAACTGCGCAGACCTCGCCGGCTCGCAGCTGCGTTCCTTCACGCAGAGGGAGCGCTCCCGGTGGGTCCCACTTGCCCTTCCTGGTGGCGCAGGTCGGAGGTCACATTGGCACTTGAGCCCACATTGGCATTGGAGCCCCCGCAGACCTCTGGCCTGGACTTAGAGATCCTTCTGGAGCAGGAGCATTCTCTGACTCTTCCAGAGGATCTGGCCCTGGAATTGCCTTCCAGGGTCTTTTTAAATTAAAAAAAAAAAAAGTATATTTTTATTGATTTCAGAGAGGAAGGGAGAGGTAGAGAGAGAGATAGAAACATCAATGATGAGAGAGCATCACTGATAGGCTGCCTCCTGCACACCCCACGCTGGGGATCGAGCCCGCAACCCAGGCATGCGCCCTGACCGGGAATCGAACCGTGACCTTCTGGTTCATAGGTCGACACTCAACCACTGAGCCACAGCAGCAGGGCACACCAGTGGGTTCGTCATTGAGTTGGGGGGCCGGGTGCTCATTTTGGACTATCTGGAAAAGCTGTCTCAACAAAGAAAACTTGGAGTCAAGTAGAGGGACTCTTTTGGAACCAGTGATTCTCAGAAGTGAGGACAGGGACAGCTGTGTCCCCGGGAAGGCTCAGGGCCTGCAGCTGGAGCCCCGGACCCTCAGGTGGCTTTCTTGTCCTCAAGGACCTCATCCTCCTGGGAGGACACAGCTGACTGTGACAAGGTGTGATGGGGCCTTCTCTGGCAGGGCGCGCAGGCTGGGGAGGCCGAGAGGAGAAAAGGATGAACTTGGCCTTGGTCCGGGGCAGCCTCTTAATGCCTGTTAATAGAAACACGCATAACCCTCCTGCAGTCCACGTCTTGTGGATGGCGACTCTGGGTGTTTCCGTTTGTTTGTTTTCCTTTAGTGAGAGAACAGTCTTTGGATGCAGAAGGTCCACCCAAGTGCCGAGATGTTCATTAGGTTCTGGGAGATTTGGGTCACAGCAGTGTGAGGGCGGTCAGGAGATGTTCTTCTCGGGCCCGTGTTCCATCGGGGAGGGTGCTGCTGGAGACGCTGAGGTGGGAAGACAGGAAGGGGAAGAGGTCATGGAGCAGGGCAGGAGTGCGCATGGAGGTCCCAGCCCAGCACGGGAGTCCCAGCCACAATTACTATTATTTTTTTAAGTAAAGAAGACATTATAGAATCAAGTCAGTGTGCTCATTCCGCAACAGAGCGCGCTGCCGAGCTGGAGCTCGGACTCCGGGTTCCGCCCCTGCCCCTCAGGTTCACATCCTCGGGGCCATCGGGTCCCTGGCTCTGTTCCGGTGACATGGGAAGAGCAGAGAGGTGAGGGTCACATCCAGAGAGGTCGCTTATACTTCCTGCGGTGCCACCTGATACACTGATTCACGGGGGAGGTGACCAGTCCAGTGGGCGCACGTGGCTGAGCCCTTCTGCTTGCTTTCCACTCCGTCCTTAGGTAGAAAGCCCTCGGGCCTCAGTTAATTGTTCTAGTTTTCTGGAGTGTGAAAGGCTGGAGTCCTTGTCCTGGCTGCACATTAAGTGACTATAATCTAAAAACCAAGCAATGACTTTGCCTTCATCTGAGCCAAGGGTAGTGCCCGTGTCCTCGTGGCTGACAGTTGGGAGAGCAGCAGGCCTTTAGTGTCCTCGGTGAGGGAGGGGGGAGGGGGAGGGGGGGCGGGGTGAACCCATAGAGACTCATAGAGGGGGACTGCACGAAGCCCCGGGACCGGCCGTGGAACCATGTCTGCCTCGATTATATCCTCCACATGGTTTCCCCCCAGCCCTGCCTGCGATCATTTCCTTTCTAGTGTATCCTTCAAAGGCATAAGGAAGTGGCATAGATGATGCCTGGAAAGGTGAAGGGCTTGGCAGTGGCCTCTTAATTTTGGAATAACCAACCTTCCTCCTCCCCACTCCTGTGCACCAGAGGCTTGTCCTGAATTCTCTTTCAGTTCTGTTTTTAATTAGGCTGTAGGACACGAGGAGCAACGAATAAAGCTTCCATTTCTACATCTACCTCGCAGCTTTGTAACCGCTTTCTGAGAGCGACAGCGAGTGAGCAGAACGTGAAATCTAAGTAGCTTTGTGGAAAGCACGACATGTTTCTATCTATCTATTTATTTGTTTATTTATTTATTTTTAAGTTTACTCTTTTTTTAGTATGTTTTTACTGATTTCAGAGAGGAAAAGAGAGGGAGGGAGGGAAGGAGGGAGAGAGAGAGAGAGAGAGCGAGAGAGAGAGAAACATCAGTGATGAGAGAGAATCACTGATTGACTGCCTCCTGCACATTCCCAGTGGGAATTGAGCTTGCAACCCAGGCATGTGCTCTTAACCGGAATTGTACCTGGGACCCTTCAGGCCGCAGGCCGACGCTCTATCCACTGAGCCAAACCAGCTAGGACAACACGTTTCTGTTTAATCATGGGTGCCACTTGGAGAATAAATGGGGCCTTCAGTATTATCTTGTGCTGCCAGCTTTATGTTGTATTGGAAAAATCTGGCATTCTTTTTGCCTGGGTCATTATTTACTTTTTTAAAATAATGCAGTTTGGTTGGGTTTTGTTGTTTTTTTTACTTTCCCTAATAAAAATAATGTAGTCTTAAAGAATTCTTGCTATTTAATCTCAAGCCCAAACATGGTTTCTTGTGAGGAGAAGATATTTAATAAAGCTTGGTATTTTTAGTTCCAGAAAGAACTTTTTTTGGGGGGATAGGGAAGGAATGTGTCTAAAAGGTGGAAAAACTGTTCAGTGATGGGAGACTCTGACTCCTGTTCTTTTTGCTCTTTAAAAATGTGTTTGCTGTGGGGGAAAAGGTTTCATTTTGGAACGTTTAAGTGTACTGTTCGGGGTTGCTAAATTTTCATTCCTTGCTGGGAAATCTTGGGTGAGTTCATTTTATAAGGCGGTGTGTGTTTTAAGAGCCAGCGTGGGGCAGGGGTGGGGAAGCTCACCTCCTTCAGAAGGGACTGGATGACTTGCTACTTTTTGGTGGAAACTAGAAAGGCCAGTCTCCTTGGGATGAATTTGCAAAGAGGCAGCTGCCCCTCTTGCAGCTTGGCGTGGCGTGCCTTAGGGAGTGCTTGCTTCTCACCTTCCTTCCCCACGGTGGCCCCTTGGCTTCTGCAGCCCTTTATCTGCCAGTTCAGACAGAGAGAGACTCACCTGCCAGCCCTCCAGGCTCTAGCCCACACTCTGTTTCAGATTTGGATGGGGTCAGGGGTTTTGTTTGGCGCCCTTTTGGAGAGAAAGAGAGGGAGAAGCAGAGAGAGAAATGTATGTCTCATTATGGTGGGAGGGAAAAAGGAAGGAAAGAAGGAAGGCCCTAAGGCAGCCGTGGGCAAACTACGGCCCGCGGGCCGGATCCGGCCCATTCGGCTGTTCTATCCGGCCCACGGAGCCGAAAGAGCGGAGGGTTCTCTTGCTCTCCCCTCCGCTCCTTTACTTTGAATTTATATTAATTCACACAAACACTCCATCCATGCTTTTGTTCCGGCCCTCCGGTCCAGTTTAAGAACCCATTGTGGCCCTCGAGTCAAAAAGTTTGCCCACCCCTGCCCTAAGGTGTCTTATCTCTACTGCTCTTGAGGATCAGCCGTATGGAGCCTCGTACGAGTCATCTAGGGGGAGCGAGCAGAATCCAGGAGGAGAGGAAGGCCATTTCAGGCGGTTTGTAGCTGATGAGTGGAGTTAGACCCTGTTGAGAAGGTCAGAGGAGTTGTCCCCGCCTGTTGACCCCTCCCTCGCCATGTAGTATCGCATCCTTCCCAAGAGAGGTCCTGAGGACCTCCGGTACCTGGGCATGGCCTCCCAGCAGCCGTGTAAACCCAGGGAAGCACTCTCATCAGCCTGTCCTTCTCTTGAGTCCTCTGCTCACGGCTCCTGGGTGCCACCCTTCTTTTAGGCCAGACCAAATTGCACGGAGCAGACAATCCAAAGAATACGTTCGTAAGACGCAAGTTCAGGACTGGTTTGGCAGCTTCAAGGTCATGAAGGGTCCAGGACCCTCTTCACTCTTTGTTCCAGCACCCTCCGAACGTGGCTTCCATCCTCACAGCCACCTCATGACTCAGGAGGGCTGTCGGAGCTCCGGCCATCACACCCACCTCCAGATCGGAAACAGGAGGGTGCGAGAAGAGTGCGTCTCCGCTAAGCGGCCTCCCTTTACAGAGCTTTCCTGCTGACATCCCATTGACCTTCCTCCGGGGAGATTGGACAGTGTTGCCTTTTCGCGAGACGCAGTGCAGGCTGGAATAAAATCACAGTTCCGTTAACCGGGCAAAGAGGAGACTGGATATTGGCCAGGCAAATAGCCTCTGCCGCGGTCTAGCGCACGTGAAGTTCCTTAGCGCATTCTGCCAAGCGTTCCAGCCCTTTATGTCATCTCTCACCCAGGGGTCCTCAAACTTTTTAAACAGGGGGCCAGTTCACTGTCCCTCAGACCGTTGGAGGGCCGGACTATAGTTTAAAAAAAAAACTATGAACAAATTTCTATGCGCACTGCGGGCCTGGGACCAGTCGGCTGCTAAGCAAGACAGGCAGCGGCACCCGGCGGGCCACATGTGGCCCGTGGGCCGTAGTTTGAGGACCCCTGTCTCACCCTCTCATCAGACCCTCCGCTGTTTGGGATCCCTGGTCGAGCCCCCTTGTGGGTCTCTGTACCGTTGGTAGCTCCCCTCCCAGGGGCATGTGGGGTGGGTTCTCAGCCCATTTTTGTTGACTTGAATCAGATGTAGCACCTCCCCCGCGCCCCCCACCCCCTCATGGATCTACAGTTAATACGAAATCACTTATGAACATTTTTTTAGAAGCAGCTTCTTCCCAGAGGGCTTTTACACAATTATCAGCTTAATACCTCATGATGATGATAAAGGTGCTAATAGTGATCAATACTGGGGGGAAATCTCGGCCGTGAAAATGGCCAGTCTTGGGAAATAGGGAGTTACCCTGTCTGATTCCAGATGTTAGAGAAACAAGAAGCAAGGGTTTCCCCACTGGTCAGTATTAATAGGCTGATCCGGAGAAATCTTTTATAAAAAATGCCCCCTCTGACCGTCTCCTTTGCGTCTGCAGGAACAATGCAGGAAGAGGGGAGTTTGCTGAGAAAACTCAGGTCAGGGCTGGGGATTTGTAAAAGGGCAGGGAATCCTTCTGAAATCTAGTGCCGTGACTTGGTGTTCCAGCACATCAGACACACGAAGTGGATGGAAAGCTCAGCGTGGCTGTAAGGGAAGGACCTTCCTTTCGCTCTCGGGGCGGGAAGGAAACTCTGACTGTGCCGGACGGGACATCTCCCTTGGAACGTGTGTGCGGTGAGCCCTCACCACGTGACCGGCTGATTCACTTTGTCTGCTAGGTCCCGGGAGAGGTGATGTAACCAGGGGCTGCAGTTTCTAGGAAGGGGGACCTCATTCTTGGCCCAACCCTCTGGCACAGGAAACGGAGCAGAGCTTTGGCTAAAAGTAGATGAAGTTTTGTAACTGGTAATTCTGTATTAGATGTTGGCCATAGCATCTCTTGCCCCTGTTGCTCATTTTCTCTTCTCTCCTCTCCTTCCCTTCCTTCTCTTTTCTCTCTCTTACCTATGCTTTTTATTTTAGTTGTGTGTGGCCATTCTGCTCTCCCCAGATCAACTCGGGTCTGAACTTCGGGAATGCATGAACCAGAAACCATAGGGGCTGCCTGCCATAATTCTCTTCTAGAGGGTGGTTGACGTGAGCTAAGAGGTCAAGTGGAAAGCATGACCTTTGATGTCTGAAAGACATAGGTGTCAATTCTAGCCCCACCGGTATTGGCTGTGTGACGTGGGGCAAGTTACTTCACCTCTCTGAGTCTCTTGAATCTCATCTGCAAACAGAGATTAATTCCTACTTCAAAGGGTTGTTGAGAAGGTCGAGCGAAATCGTGTATGAAGGGAAGCCCAGGGAGGTAGGCGAAGACCAGGCTGTGCTGGGCTGTGAGTGTGGGTTTTATTTAAGTGCTCTGGGAAGCAGGGCAGTGCCGGGGGATGGGAGGTGTTGGCAAACCGTCGCTCTGGCTCTGCGGAGAGAGTGGATGAGAGCAGGGGAAATAGGAGTGGAAGTACACAGCCCCGCTAGGAGGCCAAAGCTGAGCGGCAGGCAAGGGGTCTGGACAAGTTCTGTCCCGGTGGGGCCAGAAGGAGCAGAAGGGTCTGGGATCCGTTTGGAGAGAAAGACAGTAGGAATAGCTCAGTTCTTCCATGTGGGAAAGGGAGGGTAAGAGAGCAGTCAGGCAGGAGTCGTAGGTTGGGGGATGGTGGTGCCTGTCACAGAGCCTAGCAGAGGACTGTGCATGGGGGTGACACCCACAAAATGTCGGTTGGATGGCCGGGCTCATGAGCACCTGGAGGAGAGACGCGTGCGTGTTATTGGGCATGGGGCCGTGTGGATGGTGAATACGGTGGGATAGGCCAATGTCCACTCTGTTTTGAAGCTACTGTGCTCCGACCACCCACCGGGGAGATGGTTGCTTCTAGAATCAAGTTGGGCAGCATTGAGCAAGGGCCGGAAAGGCACCAGCCTCCTAAAATCTTCAGGGACCCATCACATTCACCTTGATGCCACCTGAGGTGACACTGGTCCCGTCCCTGCAGCTGTCTGCGCTAACACAACGTCAGCACAAAGTGAAACACACAAGATCTGGATTCGGAATGGGCTCTGGAATCTGAGCACCGTCCTCAAAATCTGGGTGCTCTAGTGGAATGATGTTAATGGGGGGGGGCGGGTCAGCACCCCCCTCCCCTGCTATTTATCTCTCAGGGGGCACAGGGGTTTCCTGGAAATCAGGGGTTTGAGCCACTCTGAGAAACACGGTCCAAGGAGGGGAGTTGTTCCAGATGACACTCTGGTTCTCTTCTTTCCACTGTTTTGGGGAAGGAAATCAGTTCGGTGGCAGCGTTTCCTCTTCCTGTTCATAATCAGACTCCGGGGCCAATCAGAGGCAGGCAGCCCTCCTCTGAGGAGCCAGAAACCCCTCACGTGTTTTACGCGTGTCTCCCTAAAAGAATGAGCATACCGCAAGCCAGTACACACAGCGAGGACTTCGTACCTACGGCGCGATTGTCACGGAGTTCGAGTTCAGATAAAAGGCTCTGGCAAATCTGTAAAGAATACTTCGGAGAGAGAAAGAGAGACAGAATTTATAGGCTCTAAAAATAGCGGCTGGAGTGTAGCTGTGTTTGGCTTGTCCGGGAACCTGTTGAGTCGAGACAGGCAGGGGATTTCATTTCTCTGGCCCCGAGGTCACTTGTCTTGTTTGCAAAGGGGCAGCAAACATTTCCAAATAGGGATGGATTTTTAAGGGGAGGAAGGTGGCTGAATATATATGGTATTTCTTGTTTTCTTCTCTCCCTCTTCCTACCTCCTGCGTCACTCCAAACTTCCCCCTTCAGCTAAGGAGGGAGAGGCTGGTTCTCAGGAGAGTCAGTGGGGGCCGCCTGGGTGGCCAAATTTCCAAGGGCATCGGTGATGGCCTGTTGATGGCACATGTGATGACGGCTGGTCCGAGGAGTGGTGCTGGCGGCCTCATTGTTTATTGGCCTCCGCACAAAACCGCTAAGTTGAAGACGTAAGCCCATCGTTGAAGGATGAACGGTGTGACTTCTCCAAGGCGGATTGGCTGGTTCCTGGACCTCCCTCATCCCATTTCTGGGCAATGACGGTGTTGTCATGCTGTCCCACAGCCCCCAAAAGAAGGCGTCTGTCCCGCCTCTGGCCTAGGCTCTCCTCAGGCTTCGATCCTGAACAGCATGACGGATGTCAGCATCCCCCAGCTGTCACCCATGAGGACACCAGGCGCCCTGCCCTTCCATGTTTGTTGCAACTTGGGCTGAAATAAATTGTATTTCGGTGGAGTGCCCGAAGGGTGTGCCGTCCCTTCGTTCCGAGGCCAGAGGTTGAAAACGCTGACCTGCAGACTGGATCCTGCTCCGGTCATGTTTTCTTTGCCCTGTAGTGTTGACCTATACATGGGCCGTGGTTTAAAAGTGGGATATTTCATTTATAACCCCTGATTTCTGGATTCTCATGGAATGCTCTAGGGCAGCGGTCACCAACCTTTCGGACCTCACGGACCCCCGCTGCTCTCGGACACGTCCTTGGTTTAGATGACGTCTTCTGTGAGTGGGGTCCCGAGAGGTGGTTCTCCTATGGGTGATCATGGGAAACAGCCATTGCTATTTCTTTGAGGACAGTAAGAAAAGGGTTAAATTAATTTTATGTTGGGCACCTACAAACACCTGTATGTGCATTGGACAGCACCCTGTAAGCATTAACTATTGTTATCATCACCATCTTTATTCTCGCCGTCGTCGTCGTCGTCGTCGTCGTCGTCATCATCATCATCATGGTGGTTTTTTGGTGAGGATTCTCATTGCTCGCTGTATAACCCAGAGTCTTAAGGGGCCCCAGGGAAGACATGTCTAGCTGATCTCAGTTCCAGGAAATGGTTGTCCTTCTGCTGAGTTACTGGCTCATCACCTTACTCATGCTCTGAATCGTGCCTCGCTCTTTGCCTTCGCTGCCGGGAAGTCGGAGGTAACTTGCACCTCATGTCTAGCAGGAGGACAGGACGTTGTGCATTGACTCCTTGGCTTCATAGGCCATGGTTTTCCAAGGCTCTGCTTTTCTCACTTGCTTATGTTATTGTGGGGGTTTTTGTGAACATCCTTAAATCCTGTTGGAGCAAGGCTAGGCATACATTTTTTTAAAAAAAATCATCAAAGCATCCACTCCTCTGAGAGAGGGTTTATATTCTCACTTCCAATAGGCTGCCACATCAGGGTGGCCTCACGTCTGAGCCCACCTTCCTCTGGCTTTTAGTTGGGTCCAGTCAGACCACTGGAAAGAAGTTGGTGTGGCTGAGACCCACCCTCTGCAGAGGCTGGAGCTTCCTCCGGGCGCCCAGTTCTGTTAACCTCGGGGTTCTAGGAACTTCAGACCTGGGCGAGTGAGAGCTCCCTGCTGTTGCTAGCCCTCGAGTGCTTTCCCACGGGGTCTGCCTTTTACACCTGCCCCCTCTCTTATAAATTGTCTCTGCAGGGAACTCCTCTTCGGGGTGTTTGCAAGAGCCATCTCCTCCTGGCCAGGACCCTCCCGATGCGTTAGGTGCTCAGTAAGTGCACGATTAAGAGCATCTGGGCTTCCTGCTTTCCCTCTTGTCTGGCCATGACACCACGAACTGGTCCTTGAATTCTTCTACCCGAAAGCCCCATGGGATTTCAGATCAGGGCAGCCTCCCTCTCCCCCATCCTCTTCCCTCCCCCGTCACTGTCCAGCCGCCATCCCCTCTCAGAAAAACCGGGCAGAGGAAATTCATCAGTGAATTCAGAAGATAAGGTTCCTTTCTTCCTCTAAGGCTTTTTGGCATGCCCTGTGGGATAATTAGGGATTCTTTCAAGTTCAACATTTTCTCCATAAATTGTGGAGGTTTTCTTTCCCAGATGTACCATATCACGTTCCAAGAAGGGAATGTAGAGAATGTCTGTGGCCAAAGAAGTCTCAACATACGGAGACTATATGTAAAACCTACCAGTAGTAATTCGGGAGGGGTCATTAACACCACCGTGCCTGGCTCGATAGAGCAATGAGTTTTGTTTTCTTAAGCAGGGGAAATAAAGGCCCCGAATTTCAGTTTTCCAAATGAGTTGGAGAACAATGGGAGTATTTCCCAAACTTCCCTGATCAAGATAGTGTGTTGTTAAAAAATTCAGATTTCCAGTGATTCACATTCACTGGGCCTGGGGTGGGGCCTAGAGATTTGTTTTCAACATGCATCTGGGTGAGTCATATTATTCAAATGTGGGAGACACTGGGCCTGGCTAATGACCCTCCCAGGTTTTGGTCTGTTGACTAAAGGAAAAAATCCGACGATGATGATGATGATGATGATGATGATGATGATGATGATGATGATGATATGACATTTAAAAATCACAGTCCAGTTTGCCAAGATTTTATATATATTCTCCTTAACCACATAAATCCCTTCAGGACTCGTTCTTGTCTAACAAGGCCTGCACCAACATAATTTTACCAGAATTGAATGGAAACCATGGTACCAGCAGGTTTTTGTTAAATAGTTTAATTGATACCAGAAGCAAAGATACAGCAATTATCATGTTATACAAATGAAAGCTACATGCAGACAGCCTTTAGTCCACCCTTCGAGAACCATAGCATGACTTCTTGATAAGATCTTTCAACCTCACCCTGTGCCTGGATCCTGCAGGAGGAGTTTCTAGAAAGCTCTGCAGAGGGCTTTCCTGCAGACAGACATCCCTCCGGAGAGGAGCACAGGTGTTTCCTCCTCACAAGGACATGCCGGGCTGGTGTGTAGGTTAGGCAGTCTCCCTTCAGGAATGCCATTCGGGTGTCTGTGACAGTTCTATAGAGCGCCGTACCCACGGAACGTAGAGGTACTCACATCCCAGATGACTTCACAGCCTTGGGTATCAAGTGCATCGGGATGGTACCCTGAGATTTGGGGAGAGGGGGATTTCAAACTATAAATGATTACATTTGGGGGACCATCGCGTTTTTACTTTAAACCAGACAGCCTGGGCTGCCTGTTAATTACCTCATCTGGTTATTTTTTCTGTGACCCACTGAAGAAAAAATTTCTCACTGGCAAAGCACGGAGTATTGACAGTTCCATTTTTCTGTCGCCCCCACGCATGCTGTTTGTAACATTTACCCCCATCACTTCCTTTTCATCCACACCCGTTCTTCTGCCTTCTGCAAAATCTGTGACAGCATTGAATGGAGGGTTGGAGGGTTGGGGGACTGTGATGCCCATGTGTTTTAGTGTTGGCGTATTTCCCTCATTCATCGTGATACCTTGGATTGAAGCTGATTTATCAGCCTCCCTGGTTTAGCATATATTGCATTGTATATATGGAAAAATAACGTGGTGTCTGTTTTCTCATTCTGCATAGCAGTGACTGAGACTTGAGCCTCAATTAATTGAACCAATAATTGTGATATTAAAAGTGGTCTCTATGTCCAAGGGCAGAGATTGGGCCATGAACCCTGAACTGTGCATCGTCTAGAACTGAGCTTGTGACTGTTTGCACATGACCTCCCAGCATATGCTGTAGAGGAATAAGTCCTAACTCCATTAGCGAATTCCAAGCCTGTTGTTACTATTTTTCTTTCTGAAAGACAAAGGGAGTTTTATGCCCTGGTATTTGAGGTTTAGTTCAAGGGCAATGTTGGATGCATCGTTATTGGGTGGGGAGTTTTGTGAATACTGGGTAGTTTATAATACCCTTTAATGAATCCAACCAAGAACCTACCCACCTGTCTACCATCCATCTGTGCATCTGTCTGTCTATCCATTTATCAATTTGCCCATCCACTCATGTCAACATTTACTAATTCCTATACGGTACCCGGCACTGTGTCTACATGATAAAGCATTTATTGAAAACCTGTTGCCAGGCAGTCTCCAATGCTCAGAGTATCTTTGTGAGGTAAGAACCATATCCCCCGTGTCATTTTATACAGATGAGCCAGCTAGTAAGTCTCAACGCTGGGTCTGGAGCCCTGTTCCCTGGTGCCCCAGCCAGTGTCCTGTTCTCATCTTGCAAAGTAAGCCTGCCCCTTGCATGCAGTTTCTGAGGGCTGAGCTTTTCCAAACACCGTCCTAGCTGCATTCTGGGTGCGAGGACCTGAGGCTGTGCCTGAATGGGTGCCTGTAGCTTATATGGGCTCTGCTGCAGAGATGTGATTTCAGAACACAGTTTGTGCAAAACTGTCAGCTTTGGGGACCGCCTTTGGGGTGCATATCTCAGCAGAACCCCTGACCAGCTTTGTGATGCTTTTCAACTCCTGGAGACTCGATCTCCTCATCTGGAAATTGGGGGTCCAAGGGAATCTGCTGGTAGAGTTGTGTCGGTGGAGAATGAAACATTCGTAGAAATCTACACGCTGGATATGGCTTAGCCTTAGCCCATAGTTAGCACTCAGTGAATTACAGCTATTGCTACTGCTATTGCTCTCCAAGAGCCCTGGGCTGAGAAGGGGCTGCCTGCCATCCATCCTTCCTGGAAGAAAAGACAGAGTTGATAGGGGAAGGGGCTTTGGTCATGCCACGGTGGGCTGTCATTTTAAATAGGGCAGTTAGGACAGGCCTTATGAGAGGACATTTGAGCAAAGACTTGAAGGAGGTGAGGAAAGAGCCGTGTGGAGAGATCTGGAGGAAGAGCGTTCTAGACTTTGGGAGCAGCCAGTGCAGAGGCCCCGAGGCAGACGTGCTTGTCGCTCCAGGGACAGCCTGGAGGCCAGTTGTGGCTGGAGCAGAATGAGAGTGTGTGCATGCATGCCTGTGCGAGCGTGCACGCTAGAGATTCGATCAGAGAAGTGCCAGGGCCAGATTGTGTAGGGCCTGAAGGACCACGGAAGGGCGTGGCTCTTATTCTCAGTGAGATGGGCCATTGCAGGGTATGGGGAGGGGGGAGGAGGGACATAACCTTCAGAACCTCCTCCTCATGACCCCAGTCCTCAGGCTGACTCTGTATTGTCATTCTGCACCCCCAAAGCTCCCCCACCTCCTATTCCAAGCTCACTACTTCCTGTCCGTGTTGCATGCCCCTCTCCATCCCCAGCCACAACGCCCCAGGTCCCATTCCCTCAGGATGCCTGACTCTAGCCCACGATCTCATGCCTTGTCCTCTGGAGCCCCTTTAAAATAGGAGTGACACTGCTGGTGGGAATTCAGGCATGGGGCAGGTTGTGGGGCTCACTTCACCTCTGCGGAGGGCTGGGTGGCCACCCTTCTTTGGCTGGGCTCTCCCCACTCCCCACAGAGCCTGGCATCTGTGCCCAGACCGTGCCGGGCCCCGGCCTCCTGGCTGGCTTTGTCTGGTGAGCAGCAATATAAGACGGGAAGAAGAGATTGCAGGGCTGGGTGGAGGGCGACGCAGCTGGGTGAGGGTGTGTGTGTTAGGGAGCCAGTGGGGAGCAGGGCTGGGTTCTGGTTTCTAACCAGTTCCCCGTCGGGGCTGTCCCCTGGGGTTTCAGGCTCCGACTGAAGAAGTATTGTTCCGATGGATGGTGCCCTGGAGCCCAAACATTCAGCCACGGCCACGCCAGCCCTCACTCTGCTTGGAACGGTGGCACAGACATCGGTCCAGACACCTTCCAAGAGTGTCTGCCCTGCCCTTGGCGTCGGCCCGACAGCCTTGCAGGGGGCTGGACGGCTCTCCTGGGACCAGTGCCAAGGGGCAGATGTCCCCCTTTGCGGCTCTGCGTGTGGGCCTCGGGGGACAGAGGGGGGATAAGCCTCACTTGCTGCTCCCAGCAGTGCAGTGGGGGGAGGGGGGGGGGCTGGGTCAGAGGGTTTCCCACTGAGTCAGAGCCCCCTGCTGATAGGCACCCCCCCCACCCCGACTCTGAATAAATGCAGAGAAGCCTGTAGCTCTCCTCCTGGGAGAACTCTGCCAATGGAGACGCCAGCTCCCTTTGCACAGCCCGTGGGCTGTCAGGGTGGCTCAGACCGAGGGAGTCCTCGCCTTGCGGCCTGTTCTGTTCCGCCGCCTCCCCCCCCCCGCCCCCGCCCTGCAGAGGGGGGCCCTGCCCACAGCAGAGTCTGCCTTCCACTGGGCAGCCGAGCTCACACCCCTGCCCCTGACTTCAGTGCCCCAGGTTTGGGGGGTAAACAGAGGCCCTGGGCTTTAGGGATAATCTCTGTGGTCAGGGAAAGATCCATTTTTCTTCATTTTGCTCCCCACCTCCCTTTCATCACATCTGTGTGAAAAGGAAAACTATTGTTTATTTAAAAGGGCCATTTGCCTAATGCCCCTGGAATTTATTTGCTGGAGCGCTTTCCATCTTCATATTCAGTTCAGACCTTGGCTGCAGCCACGAGGTTATGTAACCTGGGATGGAATGAATCCCTTGGCATCTGGGGACCCGCACCCTTAGCCGTTTCTGGGAGGGCGTGAGTCCCCCCCACCCATATTCAAGTTGCTTCTGTTAGCTGCTGGAGTGAGGACCTCCCTGGACCGCCTCCCCCTCCTCAGCTGTGACCCACCCTCCTTGTATACAAAGTCCAGGCCCTCCGATCAGCAAAAAACCTGAGCATCACTGCCTGAGCCTTGGCGGGATTTGGGAACTGGTTCTGGCATGTTCCTTCCTGAGTCGCCTTTGGAATCTGTCTCCACACTCCTGGCCGTCCCCAGCCCAAGATGCCTCGATTTCTGCTCTGCAGCCGGGTCTGGGTCTACATGGAGATACTTGGGGGACACAGGAAGGGGTGTTGTTCTGGGTTTGCAGGAAGTTTAACCCGAATATGAATTTTTTTAAAAATATATTTTTAATTGACTTTTCGAGAGAAAAGGAAGGGAGAGGGAAAGAGAGAGAGAAACAACACTGTGAGAGCAATACATGAATCGGCTGCCTCCTACACACCCCCAGCCGGGGATCAAGCCTGCCACCTGGGCGTGCGCCCTGACAGGACTCGAACCAGCAACCCCTCGGTGCAGGGATGATGCCCAACAACTGAGCCACACCAGCCAGGGCAGGATTCTGAATTTTATTTTATTTTTATATATTTTTTTATTGTTGATAGTATTCCAGATATCTCCCATTTCCCCCCAGGATTCTGGCAACAACAGAGAGAGGGATGCGGAACCCTGAACTTAGCGTAGTTGTGAAGAGGCCCAGTCCCGGAGGGTGGGGGGGAGTGAGGAGGGGTGCAGCCTCACCTTCCCTCCCACACCCCCATCTTGGGAGATGGTAGGAAACCATTCTTTCCCCCAACCGCTGTCTCTCTCCCTGCTGTGACCTGGGACGGTCCCTTCACACCGTTTCTCTGCTTACGTGTGCACATTAATCCCCATGAAGAACAGGCAGCCGTGTGAATGTGTGTGGGTCAGCCGGGTGCTGACTGCTGTAACAGACCCTCGGTTTTCTCGTGACTTAACCCACTAGACCAGGGGTGGGCAAACTTTTTGACTCGAGGGCCACAATGGGTTCTTAAACTGGACCGGAGGGCCGGAACAAAAGCATGGATGGAGTGTTTGTGTGAACTAATATAAATTCAAAGTAAAGGAGCGGAGGGGAGAGCAAGAGAACCGGATAGAACAGCCGGATCCGGCCCGCGGGCCGTAGTTTGCCCAAGGCTGCACTAGACGTTGGTTCATCGCTCATGCATCAGACACAGAAGGGGGTTCCTCGGCTTCTTCCACATGGTGACTCTGGGGCTCGGGGTCCTTCCATTGCTGGCCCTGCCATCCCTCACGGTCCCAAAGTCTCTGCTTCCTGGGGGCAGGAGGAGAAATTGCAGTGGAGGAGGCACACCCACTTCTTTTTTTTTTTTAAATATATTTTATTGATTTTTTTACAGAGAGGAAGGGAGAGGGATAGAGAGCTAGAAACATCGATGAGAAAGAAACATCAATCAGCTGCCTCCTGCACACCTCCCACTGGGGATGTGCCCGCAACCAAGGTACATGCCCTTGACTGGAATCGAACCCGGGATCCTTCAGTCGGCAGGATCTATCCGCAGGATCTGTCCGCTCTATCCACTGAGCCAACCCGGTTTCGGCCACACCCACTTCTTAGCCACTCCGGCCTGGGAGTGACCTGCATCCCTCCCCTCGCTTTCTGTTGCTGAGAACAGTCACATGGCCACAGCTGGCTTTGCAGGGGAACGTGGTCCCAGGCTGGGAGCCAGCGCAGTGCTAAGTCCACTCGGATCAGCGGTGGGCGATGGGGAGAAGGGACGTGCTGGACAGATGCCGAGGAGGTGGAATCAGCTTGTTGAGCGAGTGAGCGCATGTGGGCAGTGAAGGGAAGTCTAGAGTCCGAGGTTATCCCCCTCACCCCATCCTCAGATTTCTGGTTTGGACAACAGGGTGGCTGGTGGTGCCACCCAAGGAAGTGAAGGTTACAGGAAGCGGGCAGAGGCCGAGAGGAATGGCTTCTGCTGTCACCTGCCCAGCACGGGGTAGGTGCTGTGGGAATGTTGTGTGACAGCAGGAATTAGGTGAAACAGTAGTGAGTGGACCTGAGGCCTTCTGCCCACCCCATTGAGATCTGATAGAGAAAAAAATGGGTAGCTATGTTCATAGCCTGAAGCCATAGCACGTGATAGGATCAGACCAATCAGTTTGCAAGTACAAAGCTAATAATAAGACTGATTTGGGAGGCGGGGGCGGGGGGGGGCATAATTAGTAACCCTGAGAGGACACTGCCCCAGGCAGCCAGCCCTATTCAAGGTGAAGGCCACCACCTGACTCAGGTGAGGAGGAATGCCTGCCTGCTGGTGCCACCCCCACTTCCTCTGCTCGCCTGTGCCATGGCTCATTGCTGTAGGGATGTGGTCCCAAGACGGGCTGGGAACTGGCATTACTTGGGCATCTGGCCGGGCATAGGCAAGCAGGCTGCCCCCTCCATCCCTCATCTGACAGAGAGGGGGAGCTGACCCAGGGCCAAGTCCTGGATGCAGCTGCGGGCCACGGGCCACTATTTCACTGGGCGGGTCCAGGCTGCGGCGGCCACCGTGGGACCAAGGGTGCGGGAAGCCCGGGCCATCTGAGCGCTGAGTCAGTAGAGGTCACTGGAGCAGGAATGTGGGGAGGCTTTGCAGGTGAGGCTGAGATAGGGGCTTGGCCCCTTTCCTGTCTACAAGGTCAGACTGGCAGACTTCGCTTCTGTCTTTATATCGGGAGTGAGGGCCGGGAGGGCACACATCCCTGCCCGGGGGGAACCTGGGCAGCGAGGGGAGAGTTCATGGTGCAGTTTTTAGCTAACTTGTCCCTTTGCTCCCAACAAACTCCCTGATCTTTCCACAGTGCCCGGCTTCGTTGTCTCCCTGCAAATGTTTCCGTTGCCATTTGACTGTGTTATTCTTACACTCGAATGCAGTGATCTGTCCGTGTTTTCTGAGCACCTGCTGAACTGAACGTTGAGTACTCCAGGGCAGTGGTCGGCAAACTCATTAGTCAACAGAGCCAAATATCAACAGTACAACGATTGAAATTTCTTTGGAGAGCCAAATTTTTTAAACTTTAACTTCTTCTAACGCCACTTCTTCAAAATAGACTCGCCCAGGCCGTGGTATTTTGTGGAAGAGCCACACTCAAGGGGCCAAAGAGCCGCATGTGGCTCGAGAGCCACAGTTTGCCGACCACGGCTCTAGGGAAACAAATATAGCTACGGATTAGTCATTAGTCAGTGATTGAGATACAAGAGGCTGTGGGAGTAAGCTGAGGCATGCCCCCCGCCCCCCCAAAGGCTGTGATGGTGTGAAATTAATTCCATGTTCCTCCAGCAGTGCCCCAGGGCAAGACCACACAGGGGCCTACAGGCATTGGGGGTGTTTGCTTCATGGAAGACGAGGTGCAGGCTGTGCGAGGTTTTAGGAAGGGGAGGCCCTTGGAGCACATGGAGAAGGGATGAGGAACAGATGGGGAACAGGTGAGACCAAGGTTTTTGGGGTGGGGAGGAACAAGAAGGCTGGAATCAGATTTAAAGTTTGGTTTAAAACTGGTTACTACCCTGTAGGGCAACAAAACGGAAACCTTCGGGGATAATCTTTCTGCCAGACAGAAACCATTCTCCGATGGTCAGTGATCCACACAAGTTAGCATCTGGCTTTCACTAGTCTGGGCCCCATTCAAGAACAAAAAATAAAGAAGACAATGATGTCTTCTCCTAGGGAACCACGTGATCTTGAGGTGGCCCACTGTTTGGCATTGGGAAGGCCAGACCTGGATGTAGGACATTGGAAAGTCAGCATGTGAGCATTGGACAGGCGCCCAAAATCTGTGCCTTATTCAAACTTGGGACGATTTGGACATGAGGAAAGGGAGCCAGTTAGAAAGAGGCAGGCAACCAATTTCCAGTCAGGCCTGGGAGGCTGGTAGGAGCTGGTAGCCTTGGAGGCCTGAGTTTTGGGTGGTGGAGGGATGCAGACCCCAGAGGGCCCCAGGCCGCACAAGGGGACAGGCTCGTCCCCCCCAGAGCAGGCTCAGCAGCTGGCCTGGGGCTGGTTTCCCCATCAGGCCAGACAGTAAGCGCCTTGGCAACCCAAGGGCCAAGCCGGTGGAAGAGGAAAACAGTGAGAAAGGGCCCTAGAAGCAAGAAGTGCAGATGTCAGGAATTCTGATGGCGTGCGACCAGATTGGAGTCTGAAAACTGCACAGAAAAAACAATCAAATGAAAAGCCAACGGCCCAGAGTTGAGAAACACGGTCTGTTGTCCAGAGCGCACAGGGGGTGGCATGAAAGCGTGAGCCGCCGGGCCAGTCCAGCTGCTAGAGCTCTCCATTTCGGTAATCGGAGGTGGCACGGGGAATGCTGGTCGGAGCGGAGTTGGACGTGGATCCCCTTGGCCACACTTGGCTTTTCCTATGTGTTTGGACAGCTTGTTCAGTCTGCATCTCCATTCCATTCCATTCCTTCCCTGGCGTGGGGTTTGTTCTGTCAGCGAGACGGCTACCGGGCGACTTCCTGCCACCCATTTTTCAAGAGTGTTCTCTCCGACCCTGTGGGTGGCAGGGGAAGGCAGTCGGGCCGTCGGCCAGGACTTCCTGCCTTGCCGGGTGCAGACTGTCCTGTGCCCAGGCCCGAGAGGCCACCCAAAGCTCATCCACGTGTCTCTCCACGGCAGGAATGTAGAACCCCTGTTTTCCGGTCACAGATTATTTTTCTCCTTCCATCCACTCATTGATTCATGTGGTCAGTCAGTGAGCATGTATGGAGCACCCACCACGGGCTAGCATTGTGCATGATGCTGCGGATACAGTAGTGGGGAGAAGAAGACATGGTCCTGGCCCTACCGGTGTCCCCTTCCGGCTGTGACCGTGCCATGAAGAAACTCTGTTGCTATTAAAGTGTAGCTGGATGTTTACATGTGACATCCTCTCGTGCGCTTCCACTGGGCCCCAGGAGGTTGCAGATCTTTCCACAGCCTTGGTCGGGATGCTCAGCTACCTATAAAGACTTTGAAAGAGAAAGGCTCCACTCACTGACCTTGGGGGTACAAAGGGATTGCCATCTGAGAGGCCCAGGCACTGACACTGGCGAGAGGAGGTTGTGGAGAAGGCTGGTGGGCGGTGCTTTCTCCCCTGAGCCCTTGGAGAAGAGGAGATGTCTCCCCTCAGGCCAAGGGAAAGGAGGGGACCCTCAGAGAGCTTGCCCTGGGGTTCTCCAGAGTCTCAGGCACACAGGTGAGTGTTGGACATGCAGCTTCAAGAGGAGTGCGTGGAGCACAGATTTCTAGTTTGCAGAACAGGGTGGCTGGGGGTGCCCCCCAAGGAAATGAAGTCTGCAGGAAGCGGGGCAGATGTTACATAACAAATATTAATTGTGGCGTGTAATGAGCACGTTGTTCACAAATGTGGGGTCAGCAGTGGCTTGTTCACAGAGCTGGGAGTCAGCTGGCTGCTGGCCATGCCTGGGGTGATGGTGGCAGCTCAGCTCTGTTTGTGAATCGCATCCCCCAGCGGGCCAGCCCGGGGAACCTTCTCAGGGAGACAGAAGAGGCGTGGGAAAGCAGGATCTGGGCCATCGGTGCAGTCACTCGACCACAGCTCGACACGGGCCTGAGTCCCGTCCGTAGCACTCACTGGTCTTGTGACCTTCAGTGAGTGCTTTTACACTTTGTGCCTGAATGTCTTGATCTGTAAAATGGGCCTAAGAACATCTATCTCAATGGGCAGGGAGGATTAAATAACAGCAAGAATGTCACCTTTCCTCTGTACCATCATGAGGGGATAAATAGTTCTGCCTATGACACAAGTAGAGAAGAAAGAGAGACTGTTAAAAGATGAAAAGGAGTTCAAAGGGAGGGAAGGGAATTCTAGGCTGAAGGAATAGTGTGTACAAAGGCATGGCGGTGAGACAGCGCAAAGGCTCTGGGAATGAGGAGCTAAGAGGGTGTGCGGAAAGGTGGGCTGAAGTCTCTCTCTCTGCTCTAGGGCTGTGGGGCCAGGGAGTTTTAATCTTATTCTGCTGGCAATGGGGGAGCCATGGAAGATTCTGTAGGAAAGGAGTGATTTCTTTCATTCAACAAGCATTTCTTTGGCACCTGTCCTGTGCAACACATTCTTTTAGGTGTGGGGGATATAGCAGTCATGAACCACAGTCTAGTGGGCGAGTCAGGCAGGGCGGGCAGGAAGATCTTGGTACGGAATGAGATCAGAGAGAGAGCCTGGTTGGCCAGGAGGAGTACCAGCTCTGAGATACGCTGTTACTGTATGGGGGTTTGCCCCTCACCTACAAGCAGAGAGCCTGCTCTTAGGCCCCAAGTGAGTGAAGCCCCCCTGGTTACTACCTTCATTTTTCATGACCAATATGGTGAGAAGGCAGAGATGAGTGGAGACTGATGGGCAGCAGGAATGGCTGCTGCCAAGAGCATCGTCCTTGTAGGATGGATTTAATTCTTTCCCTGAGCAGAAGTGTGTATGAGCATGGCATAGTGTATGGGTTAGCTCTTGCTGAGTAACAAACCTCCCCCAAATTTAATGGCTCAACAGCCATTTACTATTGTCTGTGAGTCTCTAGGTCAGCCGGGCAGTTTTGCTGATCTGGGCCAGGCTTGGCTAATCTTGGCAGGGCTCACTCATGTGTTAGAGTTCAACCTGCAGGTCAGCTGGGGGCCTGGTTCACTCAAGTGTCTTGGACTTGGCTGGGGTAACCAGGGTAACTGGGCCACTGTCTGTCATCCTCCAGCAGACCAGTCGAGGCCTTTTGCATAGTGGTTGGGAAAGGTCCCAAGAATGAGAGGGGAGGCGGGCAAGGCCCTTTGAGGTCTGAGCCCGGAAGTGGCGGAGTGTCATTTCCGATGCCTTCTGTTGGCCAAAGTAAATTCAAGGGATGGGGAAATAGACTCTGCCTGTTAAGGGAAGGAGCCACCATGTCATCTTTTCAGGACACACGTGTAGGGAGAGGTGGAACATCGTGGCCATGTGCCATAGACAGAGCATGTGGGCTCTGGAGTCCCATGCAGCTGTCAACCCAGGATTCTCCACTTATCCACGATCCTCATCCATGAAATGGGGGCATGATAGTATCTAAGTCAAAAGATGGTTTTGAGGGTTAGAGAATGCTGTATGCGTAATGAATAGTAAATGCTCAGTAAAAAATAGCATGTTAGGTATTTTGCACTTTCCTCATAACGGATTCTATATCCTCATTTTATTATTACTATAATAATTTTTTCGATTGGAAACTGTAGTCTCTGTAGGTTTGCCCTTCCCTGAGGTGGGGGAGTGGATTGTCGCCTGTGTTGTGGTGGTACACTGTGAACTCAGGAGTTCATATTTGAAAAGCAACGAGGGGTGAATATTCACCCGCCCTGGAAATCTGGAAAGTTAGATCGGGGGAGAAAGCGGGGCTCCCATCTGTGCTGGAGACTCTGTGAAATAACGCTTTCAGGTCAAGAGAATTGCATTCCATTCAGCCTTGTTCAAGACTTCCTTAACATCCTAACATTGTAAACACAGTAACTCTCATCATGTATTCATGTGGTCAGAAAAAGCAAGCACTTGATCTATGCTACACTCTGTGCAGGGTGCCAGAGACACAAAGGCAGGAGGCCTTAGGCAGTGGTCGGCAAACTGCGGCTCGCGAGGCACATGCGGCTCTTTGGCCCCTTGAGTGTGGCTCTTCCACAAAACACCACGGCCTGGGCGAGTCTATTTTGAAGAAGTGGTGTTAGAAGTTTAAGTTTAAAAAATTTGGCTCTCCAAAGAAATTTCCATCGTTGTACTGTTGATATTTGGCTCTGTTGACTAATGAGTTTGCCGACCACTGCCTTAGGGCAGTCCGCCTGCACTGAAGGATGTCGGTTTGTTGTCTGCCCAGAAAGCTCTGAGGACTGCATGGCCTCTGTCAGGCGTCCTCAAACTATGGCCCGCGGGCCACATGCGGCCCGCCGGGTGCCGCTGCCTGTCTTGCTTAGCAGCCGACTCGTCCTGGGCCCACAGTGCGCATAGGAATTTGTTCATAGTGGTTTTTTTTAAACTATAGTCTGGCCCTCCAACTGTCTGAGGGACAGTGAACTGGCCCCCTGTTTAAAAAGTTTGAGGACCCCTGTATGTAGATTCTCAAGCTAGGACTTCAAGATCCTTCACATGCTGGCAAGACCCTTCACGTGCTGTCATACTGGCCTCCCTCTGTGGTTCCTGTGCTGCACTCAAGTCCACGCGGACTCCTCCCTGTGTCCTCTCCATGCCTCGTGCTTTTGCGTTCTCCCCAACAGACCAGAGCAGGAGTGGACTCCACGTGGCAGGGTCGGTGGTAGGGAGCAGCCAGGCTGAGTAGGACGCCGGGGCTGGTTGTAGGGCTCCTGAACCACCACATGGCTGGGCCCTGAGGGGTCCTGAGTCCACAGGTTGGACACTGTTACCTCCATCTCAAGAGGCCTTTGCTGATGCTCTCCTAACCTTCGTAAGTTGCTGTGATCAGCCACTCCTCGGGGTCCACTCTGAAGTGGTCTGTGGACCAGTCTGATTTATTTAAAGAGCCCCGTGGATAGAAACACTGTCTTCCTCTCCTGCCTACAACATCCTCTCATTGACAGCACACCCTGTCCTAGGAATTGCCCAGGCAATGACAGACCCCTCCCCATCACAGACCCATCTACACATACCTCTGAAGGCTGGGCGGCTGCCTAGACTGCCCCATCCTCTTCTCACGGAGCCTACCATTATTGGAGGAGACGAGCAGGATACGGCACATACAAATGCTAGTTCAGTAAGTGACACTAGCCCAGTGTCCCTGGTTACCCTGGTTACCCCAGCCAAGTCCAAGACACTACTCATGTGGCTGTGGAAGGGTGACCTTAAGGGTGGCTTACCCCGGACCCATGATGGGGCTCCGGGGTCCCTCTCCTTCCCGTCACGGCCCTCTAAGGTGCACCAGCGACTTTGTGAGATTCCAGCTTCCTTCCCCACATAGCTCCTAGCCTTGCTGGAGGCAAAGGGGATCATGGTTCCTCTCTTTCTGCCATGACTCCGTCTTCCCTCGGAGGCCTCCGTTTTCCCTCCGTGGCATTGTTGCTGAGCAAAAGAGCTTTTTTGTTGTTGTTGTTGTTAATCCTCACCCAAGGATATTTTTCCCACTGATTTTTAGAGAGAGAGTAAAAGGGATAAGGAGGGAGGGAGGGAGCGAGGGAGGGAGGGAAAGGGAAAGAAACATTGATGCGAGAGAGGCACACCACACACCGAGGATAGAACCTGCAACCCAGGCATGTGTCCTTGACTGAGAATCAAACCCACGACCCTTGGGTATGCAGGCCAACACGCTAACCACTTAGCAAAACTGGCCAGGGTGAGCAGAACAGCTTTGAACCAGGCCTTAACTGCTCCATGGGGGTCCGGGGTGGAAGGGAGGGTGCAGTGTGAACGGAAACAGAACAGACCTGTGGAAAAGAAAGCTCCCTCCGCCCGCAGGAACGCAGCGGCCAAGAGGACAGATCGTGAGCCCTAGAGGAGCAAAGGTCCCTTTGTCAGCCAGTCAGGTGTTCCCCCAGAAAGCAGCAAAGGGAAGTGGCGATGAGCTATCAACATCGGAATCCACTTTTTAGCACTTCATGAGCGCGAGTCCCCTTGGTGACGCCCAGCAGCAGCGGAATCCTGTGGTAGCTTCACACAATCCAGCAGCTACTTCCACGGAGGAATTTTCCCAAGGACACCAGGTAGATGCTGATCATTTCCAGACCCCGAGGCTTCTGCTAACCATCAGCATGAGCAATGCTGGGCTTCTCTCTGATAGGAAGCAGGCGTGAGCTCCATCCGTACAGGCTTGAACGAGATTCTCCCCACATACCTGGGCCTTGCATGTCTTCCTTTAAGCAGAATCTTAAAAGTCAAAATTGATGGCTTTAGTTTTCTAAAAAAAAAAAAAAAAAAAAAAAAAAAAACCCAAGGTACTGTGTGTGTTGTTTTTTTTTTTAAAGAAAAGAAACAATACAACTTTGTTCTTTTATCCCATTAATTTATTCAGCTAACATTAATTGTGGATTTCATATGAACTTTTTAAAAAACAATAAAGACAACCATTTAGCACCAGTAAGAAACAGATGGTCTAGGACAGTGGTCGGCAAACTCATTAGTCAACAGAGCCAAATATCAACAGTACAATGATTGAAATTTCTTTTGAGAGCCAAATTTTTTCAACTTAAACTTCTTCTAACGCCACTTCTTCAAAATAGACTCACCCAGGCCGTGGTATTTTGTGGAAGAGCCACACTGAAGGGGCCAAAAAGCCGCATGTGGCTCGCGAGCCGCAGTTTGCCGACCACTGGTCTAGGAAATACAAAAACAAGCAAAAAATGATTCTCATTTGTGATTAAGGAAACATAAAACAATGAAATAGCATTTTCATCCATAATATTGGCCAAAAAAAACAAAACCTAAAGATTAACAATTTTAAATGTTGGCGAAAATAGGGAAACAGTTATTTGCATTTAGCAGTGATGGTAGTGACATTTGCCTTCCCATAAGATGTCTTCATTCATGTCTTTGGACTTACCTCCACTGTTTTATATCTTCTCTACAGAAATATTTGCACACATGTTCAATGCAAGGGTTTTTACTACAGCGTTGTTTATAATGGTAGAAAATTGAAACCACCTAAATGTTCACAAGTAGGGAGACCGTTAGAGGAGCTGTAATGGAGGAATATTACGGAATCCAGGACGCACCCGGTAAGAAGAGTGAGGTGGTCCTATTTGTACCGACATAGAAAACGCTCAGAGATCCTACTTTAAAATCGAGGGAAAGAGAAATGAAGAAAGCAGTGTGGTGGATGCTGTGACACAGCCCACAGCTCAGGTCCTTCTTCCTCCAGCTGAGGCCTTCCTCTGTCATCTCACATGGTGCATCACCTTCACTTGACCTTGTCCAAGATCACGCTTTTTCTGGAACAGCCTGCATCCAATGGCGTATCCTCACGGAGGAATAAAGGCCTGGGCCTCTTGGCCCAACTTGGAACACCCTTGAAAGGCCATTTCATCTCGAATAATAATTAACATTTAATAATTAACGATTATCATTTATAATTTCTTGAGTAATTAACAGATTTGGCTAAGCCTTCATTGAGACCACATCACAGCTTCAACTTCTCCAGCTTCCAGTCTGCTTCTGTCCCTTCTCCACAAGTGTTGGTCCCAAGGGCACTCCCCGATTATCCTCAGACTCGCTACTCACCATCTCAGAGTTGGCTTCCCCAGACCCAGCCTGCGACAGTCAAGTTGTAGAACCGTAGACTTAGTCGATACCATTTACACTAAAACAACCCTCAGAATGCTACCCATAGGCATACTTTGAAGACATTGCAGGTTCAGTTCCAGCCCTCACGCTCAAGTGAGGCTCCATACAACCAAGTATGCCTGTATTTCTTTATAGACGTACGTGTATAAAATACATATTAAAGGCCTGGAAGGCTGGCGATAGTGACCCGGGATGGGGAGGGAAATGAGAAGGACAAGGAAAATAGCTGATCGTATAGAACAAGAATCTATTCCTTGAGTGGAATCCTTGAGTAATTACTACACACACGTGCGCTCACACACATCCTCCGGGTGTTAATGGGAACATGTGAAGAAAGCCCAGGGGAGAAGCGATGGCATTGGAAGACTGTCTTACAGGGCAAATCGGAGTTCCTTCAAGGATTATACACTTCTTCCCAAACCTTTTGGATAAGTCGGGAGTTTTAATCTAGGATTCTCACTTCCTACTTCTATTGTTTTTCCTACTATTTTATTCTAAAAGATTTCAAACAATTAGAAAAATTTAAAGGTTTTCACAGAGAATGCCCATATACTGTTGACCCTTAAACAACACAGGTTGGAAACATGTGGGTCCTCTTACATGCGTTTTCTTCAAGAATAACATTTTTTTTTCTTCAAAATACTGTAACTGTATTTTCTCTTATGATTTCACTAGCTTTTTTCCCCGCAGCCGCTAGGGTGGAGGGATCAGCACCCCAAACTCCCATGTTGTTCAAGGGTCAACTGCACTCATCACTTTGATTCTGAAATTAGCCTTTCACCACATTCGCTTTATCACACATCCATCATCTTTCTGGTAAAAATAGAGTTCAAAGTTAGTTCCTGGCTCTCTTGAAAATGCTATCTTCTTTCATTAGATGAAGAATTCTGTATGAAGATTGAGATCCTTTTTTTATTTGAATTCTTTCATTTATGCTTATTAAACCAGGCATGCTTTTCTCGTTTTGCGCGTATCTTGGCCATTTCCAAGTGAGGTCAGTTACAGAGTCGATGGATTCAAGCTGTCATTGTACGTAACGTCTCTCTTTTAGCAGCGGCCGTTTGTACTAGTATTTCGGGTGTTCAGTGTGCATTGTCTCATGTAAGCAAAACCGACGCTCTGTGTCACGGTACCACCATTACGGTCATGTTGCCAAGGAGGAAACAGGCCTCGAGGGTACATAACGTGTGCCAGTCCACACAGCCATTTCTTTTGGCAGAGCCGGGGTGAAGGTTCATATTGCTTCAAAGGCTGTCATTTCAGCCATTCTCTAGGGTCCTCCTGTGAGGGTGAAACACCCATACCCATCTTAGAATGTCTCCGTGGATCACCAGCTTCCCATGGCGGTGCGCCTCACTGCGGATCGCGATCCGATGCTCTGGACGCAGTCAAAGGCGTTAGAGCCCTCTCCATGGTGACCCAGCCTTTCAGTCCCCTCACCCCTGCGCGGGGATTCCTATTCCAGGCACTCAGTATCTCTGAGGATCTGGGCCTCGTTAAGTGGGGTCTGTGTTGCTCAGTATTTCCCCCACCGAGTGCCAAGCTCCAGTTATGCGATCATAGTGGAAAGTGATGTGTGATGTTGCCTGAACATTAAGGCATTAACTGGAGCTTTTCTAAGCTTTCTTCTTGGAAACGCCGGTGATTCTCTTACCTGATGAGGGACCATGTGACAGGAGATTGTGCCTCACCAGATGCATGGAGATGGCTCTGCTTCACCCAGTGTGCCAGGCACCCTGAGGCACATGTCCCTGCACCTGTCTCCTCCGCCAGGGAAGGAAACTGAGGCTCGGAGAGGCTATATTCCTTATCCAAGGTATCACAGGTCAAAGGGTTCAAACCTGGGGTTTCCGATCACCACCCCACGCTGCCATTATTCTATCTTGTTGGGATGGGGCTGGGCAACAAGGGAGCTCAGTGCTGGATAAAAAGATCGGGAACATCCCCGATTTGAAGCGTGTCTGAGCCACGTCCTAACTGCTTTCATTTCCTTAGGTTTGGGCTGGACCTGAAAAGCAGGCCACCTGTTTTGCTAGGAAATGGACAGAGGATATAGATGGGCAAACGTTTCTCTCAGAAAGGAAACCGCCCTGGCCAGTGCTGCTCAGTGGTTTGAGCATCCACCCTCTTGCCCAAGGATCACGGATTCGATTCCCAGTCAAGAGCACGCACATGGGTTGCAGGTTCAATCCCCGGCCCCAGTTGGGGCGTGAACAGGAGGCAACCAATTGATGTGTCTCTCTCACATCAATGTTTCTCTCTCTCTCTTTCCCTCCCCACCCCCTACCTTTCTCTCCCTACCCCCTTCAACTCGATGGAAAAATATTCTCAGGTGAGGATTAGCGAAAGGAAGGAAGGAAGGGAGGGAGGGAGGAAGGAAGGAAACTGGTTGGTTTTAAGAAACTTTTACGGTTCTTCCCTGGCTCCCCTCTCCCAGATCACGCCCACCTGCTGCACTTCTTTCCGAAGCATCTGGTGTCACTAACGTCTCTGAGATTTCAGGGAGAAGGTGACGGCTGGGCGTAGGTAACAGTGAGGCTTAGAGGATGCTAAGTCAACGCTGAGGAGTTGGATCTCCCATTTAGTCCCGCGATCCTTCCTAGTTTTCTCCATTTCCTGCCGCTTGTTGCTAAACTCATCGACGGAGGCAGAGCATTTCCCTCATTCGGGGAATCCTAGAAGCGGATTTATTGAAAGCAAAGCCTTATCTCTTGGTGTATTTCGAAAGGAACTCAGGGAGCTCTGTGTCATTTCCTATTCTGTGTACCTGGACGGGAGCAAAGAATGGGCTCCTTGTGAGAATCAACAGCACGAGCAAGACGTTTAGGAAAAACCTTGTTTATAGAAGCGAATGTTTGGCCAGCGCCTTCCACACTGAGGGCTTTGTATGGCTCTGGGGAACCGTGCAGGGATCCCCGGACTGCAGCTCTTGCTCAGCCTTAATTGCAGTTCACCACTCCCCAATATCTCCTCTCCCTCCTCTACTCACCGTGGAACAGCCACCTGGCAGATAGAGCTTTTGGCAGATGTCCTTGGTAGAGCCCAGGGTTTCTGACTTCACCCCTTTGAAACCACGGAAGGAGAGTTGGTTGCAGAAAGTGGAGGGCAGTCGGGCAAAGGTCCCGGATGTTCGGAGAGGTCTCCTCGTCCGAGGCCCTTTGGCAGGGCGTGAGAACGCTGCGGTCTTCCTCCAGTTCATTCATTTAATCAGCTCATCGACCGAGTCTTTTTCTGGGCTGGGCCTTCAGGGCCCGGTGAAATAGATGCGATTGCTCCTCACTGCCATCGTTGTCTGATAAGAGTGCCGGAAAGTAAGCATGTATTCGCTCAACAGTAGACATTGACTGTTTTAGGTGCCACGGGGGGGTGCCAGGGTGAAATGCTTGAGGAGGGGCCAGCCATGCTGAGTGTTGGGGGAAAAGCATTGGAGGCAGAGGGAACAGCAAAGGTGGTAGCCTGGAGGCAGGAATGGGTGTTCAGAGGGGATCAAGGGGCCAGCAGGGTTGGAGTGTGGGGGACGAGGGAGAGGGTGGGAGGCGGTGACGGTGGCGATGTCTACACAGACAGTTCCCGAGGGGCCTGGTGGCCATGCTCAGTGAGTGGGCTCAATTAGATGGGCAGTGAGAGGCTGACGAGGGTTTTGAGCGGGGGTGTGGGGGTGGGGGGTGTGGATCTACTTGTGTTTTCAGGACGTTACCTGGCTCTTGCCTGGAGAACGGGCAGGAGAACAAGCAGGGAGCCAGAGCGGAGGCTCGTGTGGCAGGTCAGGCATGACAGCGCCGTGCTTCCCACAGAGCTGGGGTGAATTCCAGTCCTGCCTCCACCACTCTGTTACGGGACCGTGCGGGGCAGCTCTCCGCATGTCTCTGGAGTTCACCCCTAATAACTAGGGGTAAGTATTTTCTCATGTGGTTTCTGGAAGGAATAAACATTCATAAAGGCCTCTATAAACCTGGACCATATGCTTATCTGAGCTATAATATGATTCATATTGAAAGGAGGCGGACCCCTGCAAAGCTGGAAAAATCGCTCAGCTGCCCAACGTGAGCAACGGTTTATTGCAGGCGGAGGCTCAAAGGATGCTTTTGTTTCTTGACTGCCATCAGCGTCTCTCTAAGGGAGGGCGACCGGTTACGACGCCCATGGTGCGGTCACTTGTATGTCACCATTTACTGCTGTCATAACGTGGAATAGTTGAGCCTTTTTTTTTTTTTTAGCTTTATATCTCTGGTCACCAAATGTGGGTGACATATGAGTGTGCTAAAGTGTGCAGGTGTGACGTGCTGCGCATGCGAGATACCTGATGCGGGCTCCTTAAACCTCCCCAGGGTCCCACTCCCACTGATGGAGGACCACATGCTTTCAGCGCCCAATTAGTGCTGATGGACCATCACTACCCCCTAGTCCAGTGGGTTACTATGTCCTTGCCCATCTCCCCCGCCCCCCAAGCACCTCAGCGTTCTTGGGGTAAAGTCTTATTTTGGCTTTGAACACAGCAAGTCTGTTTTTTGTTTTTTTTTCCTAAAAATAAATCTTATTTATTTTTTTGTTTTATTAAGGTATTATATGTGTACATATCTTACCATTGCCCCCCCCCACCCCACTCCCATACATGCCCTCACCCCCCAATGTTTTGCAACCGTTGGTTATTCTTATATGCATGCATGTAAGTCCTTCGGTTGATCTCTTATTTCCCCCACCTCTCCCTAACCTTCCCGCTGTAATTTGACAGTCTGTTTGATGCTTTACTGCCTCTGTATCTATCTTTTTGTTCATCAGTTTATAATGTTTTTTATAGTCTGTTTTTTTTCATCATGAGTCTGGGTCATTCGGAATCCTTACGTTACAAGGAAATATCCTGTCTCAAATGCTATGTGCTCTTATGGCCGTGAGCAGATGCTGAGATTTGCTGCCCTGTCATCCACGCGGGTCTCGGGGTTCCCAGAGAGACCCATTTAAAAAGGTTTGCTGGGAGGCGCTCAGCGGTGGGGATGGTCTCCGCGTGCCCTGCTCAGCACCGTGGCCGCTAGCTGAGCACTGGAGACGTGGCCGAAGAACTGAACTGTAAATCGCATTGTACTTAATGAATGAAACTTAATGTGTGGCTAGCGGCGACTGCGCTGGTAATGTATCTCTCGTGTCTCCTGCGTTTGGGGACCCTGGGGCACATGCTTGTGGTTGGACAGTTACAAGGATCGCATTAACATCTCAGTATCTCAGCACTGTCCGCGCGGTGAGATTCAGGTGACGTTGAGGAGGGGTCGTTGAGGAGCACAGAACACTGCCCGGACCTCCAACCTTCTCCTGCTTGGTCTCTTTGCGTCCCCAGCTGTGGCTGCAAAGGACGGCCAGTCCCGGGGAGGACATTTGTTTCATATTGTCCCCACCAGCATAGACGCTTGAAAGTCAATGGTTTGGGGGCACGTGCCCACTTCTTGGCCTGTGTGAGAGATTTCTGGGGGCTGATGACCACAGTGTGGGAGCCATAACAGCAGCAAGGCCAACTGAACGCCCCGCCCCACCCCGCCCCCCCGCTTCATGTGTGCCCACATCCTTAGGAACATGAGGTTTTCAGGAGCCTTGGCGCCTGAGGAGTGGATGGGTGAGCTAGCCGTGTTCTCCTGGACCAGGAAACCCCTGGATTCGTGGGCAGCCATCAGGTAGCTCACCTGTCCAGAGAGGGAGCCCTTGAGGGTTGCTCTGGGGCAGATGGGGAAACAGCATTAGGACAAAAGAAATGGCCCAACATTGTTCTTTTCAGTCTGCAGGTGAGGAAGGGAAGACTGGTGGGGGGAGACCCCCCCCAAGCTTGATGGTAGACGGGGCGTTCATTGTGAATGGCATCGATTGTCGCCAATTCTGGAATTCGTTGTCTGGGCAAATTAAGACATCAGCATTCAGCCTAAGGGTGATTGATTTATATTCTACACAGCAACAGACAGGTGAAAGATAACAGATGGATGTTCTGTGGAGATAACTCTTTTTATTTTTTTATTTATTTATTTTTTTTTTTGGTGGTGGGTTTTTGTTTTGTTTTTTCATGTTTCAGATTTAGAATATAATTTTTTTCAGGAAAGAAAGGGCTTACAAATGTCCGGTGCCATCCATCATAGTCATGAGGTATGCAAAGCCCATGGAATCCAATGGAAACAGCATCATGGCCCAGAGGCAGCCCAGCCCTGGGAGTGATGTCGGGGAGGCTGGGGCCCTGGCAGGCGCGGTCCTGCGAAAGCGCTGCTGCTGCTTTTGTCAGAATGCAGGTTTCCCAGGGCCCGGTTTTAATTTGGGGCTGGGCCTGTTTCGCCATTGGTGGTCACTCCTGAGAGCTGTTTTCATTCCTGCTGGGGTGGCCAGGCATGAGAACGCCAAGCAGGGATCTCCAGTTGCAGGTAATTATCCGGATTGCAGCCGTGGCTTTTTCTACTTGTCACGTCTTTGTTCACACCCGGTGTTGGAGCTGATCTGCTTATAAACAGGTGGTTTGGGTGTGCGGGGGGGATGTCTTTGGGCTCTTTATGGCTGTATTTCCAGAATATGCTTTTAAAGATTGTGGCCAAATTTCCCTTGATTGGGGAGCCTCGGTCATTTATGTTTCCCTTTGCAGTATAAGGAGTGTTATTAACTTCCCCACTGAAAACGTTCAGATCAAAGAGATCATAAATGCAGCAGGCACGCTGTTTCAAGAACATACAGGCAGCTCTTTCTATTAACAGAAAGGGTTTGGGACAATGTCTTTGAAGGCGAACACCAAAGAGTGTTAACTATATTTGCTTTTTCTTGTGTGTTTTTTTAACTGATTATATGGAATACGTGTAATGCAAGTAAGGCTGAGATTTAATGGAAAATGGATCAACCAACTAAGACTTACAGAACAAACAAGCAAAGTCTTTTCATCACCTTGGGCTCTCCTGTGCCACAAATGTGGTACATGGGCTCCAGAGAATTCACGGAGCTGTGCGAATCACGTAGACGCGTTTGTCTTCGGAGCCCCAGATAGTCCATCGGTACTTACAAATCCTTTTATTCTATTTTTTAAAATTTTTTATTGATTTCAGAGAGGAAGGGAGAGGGAGAGAGACATAGGAACATCAATGATGAGAGAGACTCATTGATCGGCTGCCTCCTATACACCCCAAACTGGAAATTGAGCCTGCAACACGGGCATGTGCCCTGACTGGAAATCGAACCCTGACCTCCTGGTTCATAGGTCGATGCTCAGCCACTGATTACTATAGCTTTGTAGCACAGTTTGAAATCGGCATGTGTGATATCTCTAGCTTTGTTCTTTCTCAAGATTGCTTTGGCTATTCAGGGTCTTTTGTGACTCCATAGAAATTTCAAGATTGTTTTTTCCATGTTTTAGAAAACGCTGTTGGAATTTTGATAGAGATTGCATTGAAGCTATAGATGGATTTGGGTAGTATGGACATTTTAACAATATTCATTTCTTCCAACCCATGGATATAGGATATTTCCTTTTATGTCTTCTTCAATTTTTTCATCAATATCTTATAGATCTTTCACCTCCTAGGTTAAATTTATTTCTAAATATTTTATTGGTTTTCTTTATGCTGTTTTAAATGGTATTATTTTCTTTATTTCTTTTTCAGATAGATTTCCAGTTCTTTAGGGCAGGGCTGTTAATCTTACGTTTACCCAAAGGAAGATGATTTTTATCTTTCTCTAAATTGTTTCATTAAAACTCATAGTCATCTTAAATCCGTACATGGTTTCCATTTAATGGCCAGGTGGCAAAGGAAATAAGGCTGACCCAAATAGAAGAGGGAGAAATGAGAAGGAGATCTGATGCACGTTCTTTTTATTATCTACTTGCAAAGATTCCAGAAATGTAATGATAGTTCAGAGTATTCTGCTGTGATTCCTGAGAAGTTTAACAGTCTCTTGGGATCATATCAGTCAACTCTGAAATGATACATATACAGAATTAATTTGTCAAAACCTGAGTTTCACCACTTGGGGGAAAATAATACCTATGGTGGGATTATACCAGATAATCTATAAAAAAATCATGTGGCCCGGTCCTGAGAATTGATGAGGGATCAATGTTAGTTGAATTCAGATGCGATGGGTACCAATGCTGAAGAGACCAAAATGAAAGTAGAGAAACATGTTCCAACCGCTTCCCGCCACTAAGAACCCAGTGTCTGTCTCCTTTTATTGGGTTAGGATCCCACCGTTCCCAGTAACCCCAAAGCTCCAGCTATGAGGTATAATAAATGCAGTTTATTATGTCGTCTAATAAGGATTTTGTGGATAGGTGTGACATTGTTTCTTTTGAGCTTACAGATGTTTAAAATAGCCAACGGCAAGGAGGAGGGGAGATTTGGAAGGAAACACAGTAAAGAGGTGTGAGATATCTAAACACTGAGAGGAAGTAATGGTAGAGCTAAGAAATAATGCTTTAGGTTCAGTAATATGCTTATATGTATGTTGTGCTCTGACTGTAGGGGGTAGGATCAGTATGTCCAGTAAAGTCGCCTGTTCTTTTTTTTTTTTTTTTTAAATATATTTTATTGATATTTTACAGAGAGGAAAGGAGAGGGATAGAAAGCCAGAAACATCGATGAGAGAGAAACATCGATCAGCTGCCTCCTGCACACCTCCCACTGGGGATGTGCCTGCAACCAAGGTACATGCCCTTGACCGGAATCGAACCGGGGACCCTTCAGTCCGCAGGCCGACGCTCTATCCACTGAGCCAAACCGGTTTCGGCTAGTCGCCTGTTCTTAAAAAGGATGATTTCAAGTCCACCAAAGTCTTTCTTTTTGGATGACTGTCCATTTCAGTGCATGTACATCTCAGTAAACGAGTGTCTACTCTGTCCCATGAACTGTGCTAAAGGCTGGCTTCTGCCCCCCAAAGAGTTCAGTCAAGTTTGGTGGTGGTCGTGGTGATGATATGTCAACCAGTAAATGCCATGAGTTGCTTTAGATATCTCCTCAGAAGGATAAGGAACAGTGGGGACAGGAGGAGTAAGCTATAACCGGGGGAATCAAGGAAGGATGAGCTGCAAGAAGAAGAGATTCAACTATAAAGAATGCCTATGTGTCGGGGGGGCGGGGCGGGGGGAGGGTGTCAAGTAAGATGAGGACAGAGAGAGGGTATCCGCTGGATCTAATAACACAGCAGCTGTTGGTGGTGACCTTGTCTAAACCAATGGGAACCGAGTGGCAGGCCGGAGAATGGAAGAGACCAAAGAGTGAACAAGTTTTGATGCAAGTCACTGGAATTTTAATGACCTTGTCTTATTACCGCTTTGAGGGGAGCGCCATCCTTCACTTGCTAAGCAGCACATCATTCACGGCCATTGCACTGGCTCATTTAGTCCCCAGGCTGAGCCTCTGGGCCCACTGTGGATTGAGTAACTTGCAAATCTTGTGGGGTTGGTATTTGGACTCCCTTCTTTATTTCAGTCACGGTTCAGGATTTTCACACACCACCAAGGTCTCGGGCAAGCGTCTCAGCTTTCTAGATAGCCTCCCAGGGCTTGTGAAGCCACAGGCCTGCCCCAGGAAGGTCAGGGTTCTCTCTGTAAAAGGAGTGAACCCTACATGTGGCCCGCGAGCCCAGCCTCTCTACCCTCGCCCTCCTAAGGCCTCACACAGGGAAACAGATGCTTTCATATAGCTGTCGGCACCGAAGCAGCGTAGCTCGACCCCGGCCTGAAGTATCTATCCAGGCCCAAATTCTTAAAACCCCAGGGGCCCTGGGGTGATTTGGAGCCCAGGCCTTGAACCTGTCACAAAATGTAATGGATGGTATATTTTTAACTGCTGAGACCAGTGAGTTCATACAACCGATGAAGACTGAAACAACATAATGATTCTTTTTGAAGTTTTTGAAGCGTATCTCGAAGCATTTCAGAAACCACAGGCTGGCCCGTCTCATCGTATCATTTACCATTACGACGAGTTCTTGACCGCTTTTGCACACGGGCCTCCTTGGCAGTTGAGAGAAACCTCTGGGCCCCTTCTCAGAATGTTTCTGAGCGCATCACGATAAAATACACAAAATTACACAGAAACCATATTGGAATTTGGCTCCCAAAATGTTAAAAAAAAAACACCCACATTTGTGATAGCGGAACATACCTGCTTTGTACTAATGCATTGAGTAACGAGATCTACAATTTGGAAGTACTGAGGAACATGCACTGTATTTCACGGACTCTACCACTGCAGTACGATGTGAAAATCTCACAGATTTCTGCTGATGATGGCGTCACAGGTCTTTCTAATAGTTCCGTGTTTGCTGCCTACATTTATAATGAATGGAAATACTCAATTTCAGCTAGAGCTTGATGAAAGGAAAGAGGTACTTTTTTTTTTTCTCTCCATCCAAGTCTTCAGACCCCCTGAATTCCAGGTTCATGACCCCTGGTTTAAAATACAATTTTGATTGAAAGTAGGAAAAACAAAAACAAAACACGGGAGAGTCTATCGTTGATGCGACGTGCGGTGACGGATCATCGACCCTGTGGGGTTGAGTAGCTCATTATTGGGTTTGTGGTAGCCCAAGTCCAGTCCATCCTCTCGGCGCCCCGTCCTTTGTCAGACTCGGGGCCTCGTGTGCTAGACGCAGAGGTGTTGCATGAGCGGCTCTGAAAAAGCAAAAAGGAAAAGGTTTTACTTGAGGAGGCCGGGGCTGATCTGTGTCTGTAATTCCGCCCCTGAGCCCGAAGGCTTGTTCATGGGGTGCTAGCGCTGTTCTTTCTGAAAATAAAGGAAGGACAGAGTCAAACCAGGAGTTGAAAGTAATGGAGAGCAATGGCCAACATGCTGGTCTGCGTGTAATCCGCAACACGTCCCCAGCATTGACGTGGATCTGCTTGTATGGTGGCCACACACGAGCTCTGGGTGGTCCCTGGCACTTTATCTGGCTTTTCTCACTTCTTTAAGGGCACTGCAACCAGCAAGGTCAGCGTGGAATTTATTACGCGGTATCCTGCATCCGCTTCCCCACAAGCAGAATCCGGAGATGGGGATTTCTGCCAGACATGTCCTGGGGGAGCGGTGGCAGGAGGGAGGGGAGCCGAGTGGGGCAGGGGAAATGCTGAATCAGGAGGTGGTCTCAGGAACCCTCTAGCCTCAGCCTGGTCCCAGGAGGGCGCTCTGGGGCTGACGCACCGCAGAGCTCAGCCACGCAGAGGCCCGGGGATGGGCTGTCGGACCGCTGCATCGGGCAGCTGGGGAGCGGGGCATGTATTCGTTTTCTCTACTACTGTATGAAAAATTGCAAATTTGGCAGCGTAAAGCAACAACACCCATTTATTACTGCACAGTTTCTGTGGGCCAGGAGTCTGGACACGGCCCAACTCGGTCCCCCGCTCAGAGCCTGAAAGCTACCATCCACGGGTCAGCCGGGTCTCACCTGAGGCTTAGGGTCTTCTTCTAGGCTCAGGTGGTTGGTGTGGAATTCATGTCTTCGCAGCTCTGGGGCCCATGGTGGCTTGCTGCTTCCAGGTCAACAGGAGCGTGTCTCTGATGCGTCAAATCCCTTAGCTTAGGGAAGATTAAGCCTCCTCTTCCTGAGTAGGCCCACCCAGATAGTACCTCTTTTGACGAACTCAAATGCAACTGATTGGGGGGCCTTATTTACATCTGCAGAATCCCTTCAGTACTGCCATCTAATGTAACATCACAGGAGTGACATCCATCATATGTACAGTCCTTCCCACACCCCAGAGTAGGGGATGGATTATACAAGGGCATGGGCCATTGGGGCTCATTTTCGATTTCTGCCCATCACAGGGCATCACCTGGCAGGCATGCCTGCCATCAGCCAAGGGCAGCCCTCCCGAGAAGGTTGTAGGTGGGTGCTGTGAGTAGCCAAAGCCTGGAGCAGCTAGGGGAGGGAGGCCCCAGCGGGTAAAGGGCATCTGGGCAGGGCACTGAGACTGGAACAGATGGGCACCTCCTGATAGCCATCGCTTTAAAAACAGAGGTCAACGCAGACGTGGAATAAGCTGCCCTGAGAGTCTGACTTGTGCCCCTCGTGCCGCTGTGATCAGTTTGGTGGTAGAGATGGGCACAAGGGCAGCCAGTGATACGGTACTCCACGCACTCAGTGCTGGTCATGCAGATAAGTCTGAGCCGGAGGGATTGTTGCCTACAGACTAGCGTCCCCTGGGAGCTCTGGGGGCCTGATAGGGTCACTTCTGAGGCCATTTGCCTCTCTCCCAGTGCAGCCTTCTCTGCCACTTTTCCTTGCCAGTGGGAGGGTGGGATTCCCAGGATCCACAGGGCTGTGGGAGGCATCCCTCCTCACCTGGTTCAAAGACTTCCCTGGCTACAGCTTCCCTCGCGGATCCCCGCTGCATGGTCACTCCTTCATGGAGTCCAGGGTGCAGAGGGGAGAGGGATGCTGGCTCTGTGACCTGGGGGAGTGTCTTCACCTCTTCAGCTCTCAGTGTTTTCATCTCTATCGTGAAAGCTTTCCAGATGGCCACAGGGGAGTCCCTGGGGCATGCCAGAGGGTTTGGGTTAGGTGTTGAGCAAGTGGGGACTCTCTCTCCCCCCTCCAAGGGCATGTTTTATTTATATGGTGTATGTATCTGTAAGTGTGGATTTCTGCTATGACGATGTTTGGTATCACTTAGTTATGGTGTGAGGTCAGGTTCCCTGGATGCAGAACTTGAGACAGGGATTAGCTTGTGCAGGATTAATTGAGGGGTGCTCTCAGGAGATGGGAATGAGGGGAGCAAGAAGCAGGGAGGAGCTGAGCAAGGGTGGTGTCTTAGCCAGGGCTCCACAGGGAGCTCTGGGCATGGAGTGCACGACAGGGTTGTCCCACCTTGAGGCAAGGGGCACCCATTTGTACCCCCCACCAGTCAGTCATAGCCAGTGGGGAGGGGTGGAGGGGCATAAAGCCTCCTGGGTGATATGGCTCTCATTTAACCAAGGACAGTTTTCTGTAGAAGAGGCAGTTGGGAGCTGATGACAGCTGACACGCAGCTGGGGGGTGGGTGTACCAGCTCCATCAAGGTCCTGTCATCCCTTCCCATCCCCAGGAGTCCTTCAGATCACCTCTGGGGTTCTTAGCCCAAAGCTGACTTTAGAAGATCATGACAGCCCCGACTGCCCACTGGGGGAACCAGGGCCTTCACCTGGTTTCTGAGGTCCTGTGCCCTGGTGCCAGCCTGCCTTCCTGCCCTGCCCCTCACCCTGTGATCTTGCCCCACAGACCCTTGTCAGGTGGGGGTGGGGTGATGATGATGATGACAACGTTGATAGGGATGATGCAGCTAACTTTCCTGTGTACCGGGAGCTCTCCAAGGTGCTTGACATCTGTCCTCTCATCTTCACAACAGTCACACAAGATTGATTCTGCCCGCCCGTCTTCAATCTGAGAAAGCAGGTTCCAAGAGATTAACAGACCAACAAAGCAGGTTCCAAGAGATTAAGTGACCAACGTCACATGGTGTCTAAGAGACGCATCTGGATGCTGTCAGACCTAGGACTGTCTGATGTCGAAGTCCTTGATCTCCACCTTGTCCACTGCCCCCAGTCCTCAGACAAACAGTTGTCTATTCACCTCGGCCCTCGTTCCAGCCCTGAACCAGCCTGCTGATCTTCTGGTTGTTCTCCCAGGGCCACCTGCTGTCCAGGGACTTGACACTCCACTCCTAGCCCCATCTGGGTCAGAAGCAATTCCCTCTCATCAAGGTCCCTCAGTCCCTCTGCCTCTTCTTGCTCACACCCTCCTGCCTGCACCTCTCCCTTCTCTTTGCTTCCCTCTGCCTAACATGATGCCTGGCACAAGCTTGCAGCAATCGAGTATTGGCTGAAGGCAACCCAGGTGAAGTTCCTCTGGAGAGTCAACCACCTCTCACCCCCCACCCCCATACACACACCTGTCATCCTGGGCCCTCACCTGAGTGCTGTGTGCTGTGTCCTGGCCACTGCTGCCACACGCCCCTCTTGCAGACAAGAGGGTGCTCAGAATTGTCCACAAGACACGGGGAGCGCAAGGCAGGGCTGAGATCCAGCCCTGCAGCCAGTTACCACTAGCTCCCCCACACGAGCCCCACATTTCCTCCCTTCCCACGTTGCTCACAAAGGAATGGCGGGGTTTCGGGGAGGGGTTCCGGGTGGGGAACATTCTCACAATAAAGGTATTCTTCGATGCTAAGATGTAGCCCAGCTTCAGAGACTTTTTTTTAATTAAGTTTATTGGGGTGACGTTAGTTAATACAATTACGTAGGGTTCGAGGGTACAATTCCACGACACATCATCTGTATGTCACATCGGTGCCCGCCAGCTTTTCTGGTCGTTCTGCGAGCGTAGCTCTTCAGTGTTGCTCTGTCCGTACTAGAAATGCAGACTCCTCAGTTGGCTCTTAACAAATCTTCAAACTTAGGAGAATTTTAAGTGCGTCTGTAACATTCTAACCGCCATTCTGATCACTCTGGTCATAGAGAGAGGAAAAGGCATGCCACTTCTGACGATTTCTTGTCTTGAGGCGTCCCAGCAAGGCAATCGTAGGCAGAAATAGAGTTGGGTGTGGAGAGCAGAGGAATAGTGAGCAATGATACAGGATGGAAGGGACACACACAAAAAAGAACCACGTTTGGAAAAAGAAAAAATACTGAGGCCTCTTTTTTAACAAAATAACACTTAGAGGTGGGTAGGTGTGTGTGTGTTTCTCCAAGCCAGCCATCTGGCTTAATGCTAGTGGCTTATTTGCTGACCTTCTGTGTTTTTTGCCAATTTAAAGCGAGGCCAGCCCTTCCTGTTTGCATTTTGTTCCCACTGCCATTGCTTAGTTAGCTCAGGAGGGTGAAACTCCTTCGTTTCTTGGAGAAGAGCGGCGGGGAGGCAGGTTCGCTCGTTCGCTCCGTTGCTGCTTAGTTAGG
The DNA here is from genome assembly GCF_963455305.1 of Plecotus auritus. Lineage (NCBI taxonomy): Eukaryota > Metazoa > Chordata > Mammalia > Chiroptera > Vespertilionidae > Plecotus > Plecotus auritus. Next base: position 173,062,600 of record NC_137773.1, on the reverse strand, counting down.
GTTGCGGAGTGAGGGCTGACATCTAGTCTTCCTGGGCATTTCCCTCAAATAGCCGCGCTGAGCTCCCCGGGGCCAGGCGGAGGGGCCTTGTGATTTGATGCTGCTCCTACCCACCCGGAAAGGTTCCCTGGTTCCACACGGTACAGGAGACAAAAGGCTTGTCCTGTTTCTGACAACTGCCCAGAGGCCCCAGGGTCCTGGGGCAGAGTGTCCCTTCCTCCAGATGGATGGCACCCACCTGTCACGGGCCTCGCCTGCTGGACTTGCTGTCTGCGTTACTTCTGCTTCCTCTTCAGAGCACGGTCATTCAGGAGAAGGAAAAGCCTGAAGGGCTCTCCGTGAAGGAATGGGGTTCCCAGGACAGCGCCCAGGCCTTTCCCTGAGCGTCCCCCTCCCTCTTGTCTGCAGTCCCTGTGAGGCCGAGGCCCTGCAGTCCCTTCTGAGGCCCCAAGAGAGTGTCTCTGCTTGAGAGCTGAGCTGAGGAAGGGGGAGGGCGTAGTCCAAAGGAGGGCAAAGCCTGTCCCTGGAACGATGGGACAGGCAGAAGATTCCCAGAGCCAGGCCTGGGGAAGAGTGCCCCTGCACGTGGGGCGGGGGAGTGCTTCTGCGGAGAGAAAAGGGCGCAGGGGATTTCAGGCCCAAATCTGTGTATTCGCGGACATTTCCGTGGCCCTAGAGCAGGGGTCCTCAAACTTTTTAAACGGGGCCAGTTCACTGTCCCTCAGACGGTTGGAGGGCCGGACTATAGTTTAAAAAAAAACTATGAACACATTCCTATGCGCACTGAGGGCCCGGGACGAGTCGACTGCTAAGCAGGACAGGCAGCGGCACCCGGTGGGCCGGATAAATGTCCTCGGCGGGCCGCATGTGGCCCGCGGGCCGTAGTTTGAGGACCCCTGCAGAGTTTGGAGACAGGAAGGGGATTTCTGCGTTGTAACAAAGCTCAGCCTGCCCACATCTAAACTCACCTGTTCCTTCTCCAGGCACCCCATGGTGCTCAGTGACACCAGTGTGTCAGCCCACCCACGCGGAACCGGGGACTCGCCTTCATAACTCTTTTTCATCCCACATTCAGGTACCAACTCCTACCATCTCCTCCTCCCAAAACTCCTCTCCTCCCTCCTGTCTTCTCCACCCCCACTGCTGTGTCCTGGGTGAGGCCCTCGTGATCTGTCCCCTGCACCCCAATGGCAGCCTCCTCCCTAGCTTGTGTGTCCCCAGGCCTGCCCCATCTCCCTATTTCCATACTATAGCCAGAGGGATCTTTCTAGAACACAGCCTCCTCCAGTTTCCTACCTGGCCTCCCTGCCTCCAGTCCCAGCCCTATCACTCCAGGAAACCAGAGAGATTTTTTTTTAATATATTTTATTGATTTTTTACAGAGAGGAAGGGAGAGGGATAGAGAGCTAGAAACATTGATGAGAGAGAAACATCAATCAGCTGCCTCCTGCACACTCCCTACTGGGTATGTGCCCACAACCAAGGTACATGCCCTTGACCGGAATCAAACCTGGGACCCTTCAGTCCGCAGGCTGACGCTCTATCCACTGAGCCAAACCAGTTAAGGCCAGAGAGATTTCTCTATAGCACAGCCTCTAACATCACCTGAGCCCCCTCCAGGCTCTCTCTCTCTATTTTAGGATGAAGTCACCCCAACAGGTGACTCCAGCCTGTACGTCCCCTGAGATCTGGTCTCTGCTTCAGCCTCCTCTCCCCTCACTCCTGCTCACAAGCTCAACTTTCCCCCCTTGGGGGACCACATGCAAGCCCCTGGCCACCCCAGGCCACGTCTACCCTGCGAGGCCCTCCTGTACCCTCCCATCTTCTCTCTAATAGCCTCCTGTCATATAACCAAGCCCGGGACGCCTCCCCAAGGAAGCCTGCCAACCCTCAGTCCGGGTGTCCCTCATTTGTGTCCCCAAAGCCGCCCCTGCCCTTGTGCATGTGCTGCTGGATGGTCACCGCTCGCCTATTTCTCCTGAAAGCCCTCCGTCTCTGTGTCCCTCGGGCCCCGCCCGCTGCCTGGCATAAAGTGAGCACCCCATAAACTTCCCGTGGAGCATATGTGAAGTTCCCTGTGCAACCTCCGTCGCCACAGACCCCTCCACCAGCTGCGTGTTCTCCGGGTGGGCCCTTCACTTTGCAAACCAGGAGACTCCCGTGGCCTCCACTTTGCAAACCAGGAGACTCCCGTGGCCTCCCAGCCTGCTGGGAGAAGTGTGTATTCGACTTTAGAAGCGTCAGTTTGTAGTGGTGATTTTTTTTTTTCCCCTAGCAGTAAAATTTCAGCAATTACAGTCTGTGCCAGAACCCCAAGCTCCTTCTCTCCCCTCGGGAGTTCCCCCGCTTAATTGCAGTGCCGAGCCCGGGGAAGCTGCCCTTCCCGAAATGGGGAGGAAACCACGAACCGTGGCCGCTGCTGTTCCCTGGTAGCTGGGAGGTGGGCTGTCCTCTGGGGCGTTGGCTTGTTTCTAATTGCTGCCCCCGCTTCGCCTCCGCCCAGGGCCCTGTGCGGTTTGGATCCCTTCTGCCCAGAGCTACTGGGACGTGTAATAAGAAGCTGTTTTTCAGACTCTTCGTTAAAACAGGTTCATGAGATCAGAGCCAGAGCACAGCCTCCCCAGCCCCAAATGTCAGAGCTCATTCCAGATGAGCCAGTCCCTGCCTGCGGTCTCCCTCCTCGGCTGGCGTGGCCAGAGTGGCTGGCGTGGCCGGAGTGGCTGGCGTGGCCGGAGTGGCCGGCGTGGCCGGTGTGGCCAGAGTGGCTGGCATGGCTGGCGTGGCCGGAGTGGCAGCACCTTTAGAAACAGCCCTCGCTTCAAGCCGTTTCTGAGTTGTCATTTATTTACGTTCATGCTTGTGTGCACAACATTCCCCAAGCAAACCCCCTTCTGCAGGCCCTTAAGGAAACAGGTAATTTTTAAGGGCCACGTTAGAAACTAGAGTGGTTGGATCATTTTAAAATAATATTCTGTGGACTTCAAGGAAAGTGGTGTTTGTTTTGTTTTTGTTCCTAATCCTCACCCGAAGATATTTTTTCTATTGATTTTTTTTTTTTTTTTAGAGTGGAAGGGAGGGAGGGGCATAGAGAGAAACATGGATGTGAGAGAGACACGTGGATTGCTTGCCTCCTGCACGCACCCCGACCAAGGTGGAGGTCGAACCTGCCACCCAGATACATACCCTTGCCCGGGAATCAAACCTGCAACCCTCTGGTGGGCGGGCGGCACCTCTAACCACTGAGCCACACCAGCTAGGGCAAGTTGGTTAGCTTCAGGTTTTAAGAATCAGTCCGGTTCCCCCACTTTACTAGCTTCAGGATGAAGCCCCTGAGCCTCTGTTTCCTCATCTGTAAAATGGGAGCAGTCATCTCCCAGCCCAGGGCTGTGCAGACTAAGGGGGAAGGGGGCCCTGGCCCAGGCTCTGAAATACATTTGGGAGCCGGGAAATGTTAAGTTACCTCTGTCTCCCACCCCCAAATTCAACCTCTCCCCCGAGAATAGCAACATCACAACAGCCTTATTTTAACATGAAGGATTTATATGCAAACCCGTACAATAGTCCACCTTAAAGAAACACGAAAACATGTACTTGTAAAGACATGAAGATTGCACTTACTCGTTATTCTGTTATTCTCCACACTGTGACCGTCTGTAACTTCTGCTTAGCACAGCCAGCAGCCAGAGGGGATCTGGACCCCAAGTGTGTGTGTGTGTTGTTCCCGGAAAGGACATAGGAGCAAAGATCTGTTCCTAACATCTGAAGTTCAAGAGAATCTTCTGGAAACAGTTTATCCAAAGCTCCCCCTTCCTCCCCCCCCCCCCGCCCCCCCGGAGAGGTCCTGTATTTTATTTTGCTGAATAATTGCTTTTCTCAGCACAAATATACATCATCTGATGGTCACCCCGGAGTCATCTGGGCCCCTCTGCCCTGTCCCCCACGCCCCCCAGTTCAGCAGCCACAGGAGTGGCTGCCTCTGTCTCCCCTCCCACCACCCCAGCTCTGACCCATCTCCTGAGCTGCTGCCTGGGGTTCTACTCTGCCCTCCTGTGCCTCCCAATGTGCTCTGCTCAACACCCACACCCCAAGGAACTCTGGGGAAGTCCATGACCCAATAGACTGGGGCCGCCCTACTCTTTCTCAGAGGCAATTGCAGTAAAAACAGAAAGAACAGCCCTGCCAGCGTGGCTCTGGTTGAGCGTCAAACTATGAACCAGGAGGTCACAATTCGATTCCCGGTCAGGGCACATGCCCAGGTTGCAGGCTCGATTCCCAGTGTGGGGCGTGCCAGAGGCAGCCGATGCATGATTTTCTCTCATCATTGATGTTTCTATCCCTCTCTCCCTCTCCCTTCCTCTCTGAAATCAATTAAAATCAAAACAAAAAGCAAGAACAAATAAAACAATAAAAACCCGCTTTAACTTTGGTTAAGCTGGTGATCCCCCCAACTTAGTTGATCACAGACCCTTTATTTACCTCCCTCCTGGGCACTGAGGGCCAGAGGTCCCATCCAGGAAGGTGTTTACGAGAGGGTGCCACCCATCGGCTTGTTGAAGCAGCTGAGCCCAGATGTTGGAGGGTAAGGATGTCCGCAGTGATGTGCTGAGCTGACACGGAACCACCTCCGGGATTCATGCTCAGCTAAGAGAGCAAAGTAGAGTGTGTGCTGAGCTACCAACTGTCCACATTTGCTCAGACCAGATGAGTACCCCAAACCTGGCAGGCTCGTCTGCCTGGGAGAGGGGCACTGGGTGTTGGGGAGGGGTGGGAGCAACACCTCACTGTGCACCTCCTGGAAACTTGAGAGCTTTCTGTGGTGTTTAAACACAGCCTGGTCTGTTCCGTCGCACAGAGAGCATTAGGAAGTCCTTGGCCCTGGGGCTGCCTCCATCTGCCCGCCCAGCTCCTCTTGCACCCTGAGTGGGCCACTCCCCACCCCCCACCTCTCCCGTGAGTGACAAGTAATGGGGACTCTGCTTGTTGGTGCCACTGCTCAGACCTGCTCTGCTCCACCTGGACGCCTGCCTCCCACAGAGCATCCTGGCCCAGAGAGTAGGATCCCTACCCTTTCCTCCTCCTCGGACTCTAACTTGGGAGCCTGGGGGCCCCCAGTCCCCGGGAGACAGGGACACCTTGTACAGAAAGGCCAGGAACTCCGGGGTTGAACAGGTGTGATTCAAAACCCCTATTAGCCTTGGGCACTGGGCATTTACTATGTGTACCTGTTAATAACAGCAGATTTTGTCATCAAAGAAAACATGGTAATTTCAAGAGAAACCTCAAAAGTGCTTTATTCAAAGCAATGTCCATCGCTAGCTACACATTGCCCCATCTTTCAGGCAATTTGTGGATACCGTCCCTCTTGTTTTGAGGCAAACCATTCAGAGACCCAATTTTCCACTTCTTCGTATGTTTGAAGTGCTGCTCAGAAAGTGCAGAAGCAAGATTTTTTAAAGGAAAGAAATGGGGAAAAAATAGATACAGAGGCAAAGAAGCATTGAACAGACTGTCAAACTACAGCGGGAAGGCAGAGGAGGTTTCGGGGCGGTGGGGGGGGGGCGGGGGCTGTAAGAGATCAACCGAAGGACTTGTATGCATGCATATAAGCATAACCAATGGATAAAAGACACGGGGGGGGGGGGCGGGCAGGTAAAGGCATGTACTGGGGGGAAGGGGAGGCCGGGGGGAGGTCAATGGGGGGGAAAAAAAGGAGATATATGTACTACTATTTGTAATACTTCAAACAATTAAAAAAAATTAATTAATTAAAAAAATAAAATAAAATAAAAACAAGTGCATGTGCCATTGATTGGAACAAGTGCTAATCTGAAGGAGCAAGGTCTGGTGAATATGGCGAGTAGGTTAATACTTCCCAGGCAAGATCTTTTAACGTGTCTTTAACTGGTTTTGAAGTGTGTGATGATGCGTCATCATGAAGCAAAATTACTTTGCTGTGTCTTCTGGAGCATTCCGGTCGTTTCATGATCAAAGCGTGGTTCAAATTGATTATTTGTTGTCGGTAGTGATCAGTATTAACGGTTTTACCTGGTTTTAGGAGCTCATAATACACCACACCTTCCTGATCCCACCAAATGCAGAGCATTGTCTTCTTTCTGAAGCAATTTGGCCTGCAGTCGATGTTGATGGTTGACCTGGATCAACCCATGATTTTGTGCCTTTGGGATTCTCATAATAAATCCACTTTTCATCGCCAGTCACAATTCGATGCAAAAAAAAGACTTCTTTTGTGCCGTGGAAGCAACATTTTACTGATGACTTTTCGGGTTTCCATTTGTCTTTCGTTCAGTTGATGTGGCATCCATTTTCCTTCCTTTAAAATCTTTCCCGTTGCTTGTAAACGATCGGAAATTGTTTGCTGAGCAACGTTTAATCTTTCTGCAAGTTGTTTTTGAGTTTGACACACGTCTTCATCCAATACTGCTTGTAATTGTTGGTCTTCAAACTTTTTCGGTTGACCTGGGCGTCTTTGTCTTTCACATCGAAATCATCACTTTTAAAGCATTTAAACCAGCGTTCACAAGGATCTTGAGATGGAGCATGTTCACCATAAGCTTCCCAAAGTATACGATAACTTTTTCTTCAAAATAAAGTAATGAATTATAATTTCCCGCAAATGCTCTTTTTTTTTTTGGCACAAAAGTCAACATTTTTAAATGTAAAAATATCTATGATGTTAACACCTTCAGCAAACAGACATATGAAGTTTTGAAGCTTGTTGTCAATACAACAAAATAGCATACATATCCAATCGCATATATATCAACATATGTATAACTCCATTTAGTGAAAAAAATCCGCATTATTAACCAGTACACCTAGTAGCCTTGCGCCTTTATTTTCCTTGTATTGTACCATGGAGGATAATGAGCCCTAGCTCACAGGGTCCGGGAGCGTCGCTCATCTCTCTGGAGCACCCAGCATCGTGCTTGGCATCTCACAGGTGTCCCCTATATGTCTGCTTTCCTCCCTTCCCTTCCTCTGCTTTCCTTACGGGACCATCAGCCTAGAGTTCCCTTGGGTCCTAAAGTCCTTGGGTTCCCAGGGAAAGAACACGAGGCCCAAAGTCAGGCTTTTCTTCCAGCTCCACTGAGGACCAGCTCTGGGCAGAATCCATATTTATCTCAACTCAGAGGAGCTTTGATCAGCCAGACAGCAGGGACGCGAGGGGTCAGAGCTGCAGGGCACGGGCAGATGCTCCCCGCGCATCCCGCCAGCTTCAGGGATGGTTAGAAGATGAGTGAGGTAATGCCTTCCATATGCTAAAGGGACGGTGACTGAGCGCCAGGCGAGGTAGAGTGAAGGCGCCCCCGGTCATTAGCAGAGTGACCCTGGTCAAGACCTGAATTGTTCTGGGCCGCAGTGACCTCATCAAAAATGTGAAGACAGTGAAATCCCACCTCACCGCAGCGGTGGTGAGGGTCACGAGGGGCAGGCCACGTGGAAGGTCTTTGTAAACCGTGAAACGCTCCGCAAATGTCAGCTGGCTGAGCCGCTCACGCGCACATGTGTTTACTGTTGCAGCGGAGGGTGCAGGACGTCATCAGCCCCATCGTGTTCGAAGCCGCCTACAGCCTGGGGCAGCATGTGACCGGAGAGGAGGAGCGGGAACTGCCGGCTCTGACACCCGTGCTCCGCTGGAAGAAGGGACAAAAGATCGCCCAGAAGAACCAGGTCAGAACCTTAAAGCCCACAGCTGGGACCCCAGGGGGCAGGCAGGTCTATGTGGCAGGAGTCACGGCCCTGACCAAGGCCAAGGCACACCCCCTTCTCTGGGCCTCCCTTTCCTGATCTGCAAAAAAGATGACATTTATGATTTGGGGTGTTGCTTCTCACAACCACGTGGTTGAAACACATTGAGGCTATTCTCAGGCAATTAGGAAATGATAATCCCTTAGGGGTCATGAGCTGACCCCCTTGGTCCCTGACTAGACTGTTTTCAGAGCTTAGATGGGCACGTTGTAGGGGCTCAGTTAGTGTTTTACTGGTGGGGCAGTGAGTGGGTGGAGAAGCGGGAACCTCGTCTTGCTAGAACTGGTGGTTGGATTAAAAATGCCCAACCCATGCCGAAACCGGTTTGGCTCAGTGGATAGAGCGTCAGCCTGCGGACTGAAAGGTCCCGGGTTCAATTCCGGTTGAGGGCAGGTACCTTGGTTGTGGGCATATCTCCAGTGGGAGGTGTGCAGGAGGCAGCTGATCGATGTTTCTCTCTCATCGATGTTTCTAACTCTCTATCTCTCTCCCTTCCTCTCTGTAAAAAATCAATAAAATATATTTAAATAAATAAATAAATAAATAAATAAAAATGCCCAACCCAGGCGTCTCTGAGAGCCAGAGCCCGTGGGTGCAGGTGGGCCACCCGCCCCGTGCGACGCTCGTGCGATTCCAGGGTGTGCTGTTTGGTGGAGGAGCTTCGGAGTGATGTGGCGTGCAGGCCACACGAGGCTGGATGAGCCTGTGAGCTCAATGCGCGCAGCAGCACTGGCCTGCCTGCCCTGAGCCATCTGAGGTGTGCAGGACTGAGTACTGATCAGGAAACATGCAAGGACCCTGTAATGCCAAGCTTGTTTTACATCTTTCTTTAACACCCAACATCGCCTCCAGCCCAGGGCCTGGGGAACGTCAGACAAAACTGCCCTTGGGGCTAAACCAGACTCCTGCGCAGGGTGAGGGCAAAGCTGTGGAACCACCCGCCGGCCCACCCTCCATGGTTCTTCTGACTGCTCTGAGCTTGTGGGAAAGCACTTGACCAGTGGCCCACGCTTTGCATATTAGAGTTGTAAACAGAACCACAGAGAGGCGTTTGGGGTTCGAGATGTCCGGCCAGATGTTCAATTAAGTGGTGATTTTTTTTAAGGCATTCTATTTTTCTCCCAACGTCTCTCCCCTGTGATCTTGGGTTGGGTTCCCGGGAAACAGAGCCCGAGACGGGTTGGGGAGCACCTGGTCTAGTGAGGCTGTGGTCTTGGGAGGAAGCGTGAGGGAATGAGGGGAGGGGAAGGGACTGAGCGAGGATGTGGCTTCAGCTCAAGTCTAGCCTTGGCCCGAGGTGGGAAACTCTGGAGCATACGTTACACTAGAGCTGTCCCCTGCTTGAGGGAAGGGGCTGGCCTTCGGTACCCCTGTTAGTCAGCCACTGGCTGGCCGCCAATGGGGGGAGTGGCGGAGTGGAACCCTCCTTGAAGGAGACCCCCTCAGCTGAGGACAGGGCTCTGGAGAAGCAGGCAGATGGGAGCCACTTGCTGCCCACACTCACATCCACTGGGGGTGTGGGGGGCCGCAGCTGGGCAGGGAGCTGGGCAGGGCTCACAGTGCCCACCACCTGTACACACACAGCCAGTTGGCGACACCACCCTTTTGAATACTTGTTTCGAATTCACACATGAACCTCTTTCAAAACACACGTGCCCTGAAGGTGGCCAGTATGTCCTGCTGGTCATTGATACTTGGGGCAGGTTCTGGGAGAGTGAGGGGAGAGACCGGGAGGACACTGGGGCTTAGGTGGGAGGTGGGGCAGAGTCGGGGAGTTGGGGTGAAGGAGAGGCAGGAAGAAGGTGAGGAGAAGAGGAGAGGAAAACAAGATAACGAGGCAGGGCAGAAAGCTGATGACTTCACCTTGACCAAGGTGTAGAGCTTGGTGTCACCTCCCAGCAGGAAGTCAGAGTTAATTTCTAGGTAACTAGTCCCTAGTCCTAGTAGTCCTCTGCTCTCTAAGGTGGAATCTCGCTGGCCTAATAAACCTGTGGTACAGGAGTGGCCCAAACTCAGGGGAATCATTCCAGGGTCCAGGGTGCTTGTTATGTCTCTGAAACGACCCCAGTGAGGTGCCATCTACTCTGTCCAGCATCTTGCTCCCCTGGGCGTACCTTCCCCCAGGGAACCCAGCTCTCCTTCGCCAGATCCCTCAGTGGCTCGGAGTAGGCCTTCTTCAGTGAAGAGCATCTCACAGCCTCTCCCGGCATCTTTGGAGTCAAGCATCCTCATCAAAGCCGGGACAGAGACAGATCAGTATGAAAATAGTATTCTTAGTCACTTCTGGTGCAAGATGGTCGACCAAGCATAGGTATTCATGTCTGTGCTTTCTGTGACCCATTAGGATGAGTGTGAATGAGTGAATCTGAACAGGAACGTGAAGGAATACTGCAAAGGGAGGGGCATCAGTCAGTGAGAAAGTCGGTCATTTTTTTAGTGAGTCAAAAAGATGGGAGCGTGTCGGTGGGTGAACCTTGCACCACGCACAGAGAGGCGGGGTGCCTGTCTACCCACCCATGCCCCCAGCGGGGCTGCAGCCATGGCCAGGCCAGCAGGCACAGAGCGTGGATGGGGCTGAAAACAGGGAAGGGCTTTGAGTGAAGGTTGGTATGTGGAAGGGTTGACTTTCCACCCCTCCCCTTGCCCTCCATGCAGAATAGCAGCAACCAGGCATTTTCTTCTCTAAAGAACTGAATACACTGCCAGCCAGAGTGGCTCAGCTGGTTGAGCATCTTCCCATGCACTGAAAGGTTTCCGGTTTGATTCCCGTCAGGGCCAGGGCACATACCTGGGTTGCGGGTTTGATCCCCGGTTGGGGAGTGTACAGAAGGCAATCGATCAATCTCACCCCCCTTCCTCCCCCACCCCCGCTTTCCTCTCTCTCACTTCTCCCTTCCTCTCTCTAAGCATGTCCTTGGGTGAGGATTTAATAAAAAAAATAAATAAATAAATAAAAGAATTGAATACACTGCTTGTGAGATAGTGTGGTTTCCCAGAGGATAAGCCTTATTTCTGGCATGTCTCCAAATGCGTGAGCTAGCTTCCACTCCCACCATCCACCCAAACACTCCCACAGAGCTTCCAATCAGCCCTGTTACCTGTTCTTAAATAGGAATGAACCATCAAGGAAACCTGAGATTAGGGGGAAATGTTATATGAAAGAAAGAAACCTGCAGAATAACTGATTAGAAGGAAATAAACTATTTAGGGAATAGAAGTGATTATACAAAATTTAAAACCAACCTAAACGCTATGTCATACACATAAAGAGATTTAAGAATATATTCTATCCATTATAAAATGGTTGAAATTCTATTTTTTTTTCTTAAAAGGAAGAACCAGAGAACAAGGAAAGGGTTCTTGAAAATGAATAATATGGTTGCGCAGCCGACAATGTAGTAGAAGGATTAGAAGACAATGGTTATAGGATGGAGTATAAATGCCATTAAATTTGACTGTAGAGAGGTAAAATTAGAACTACAGAAGTCCTCTCAATATCTTAATGTTCTAAATGGGTGAGAAAACTTGGTGAAACAAGAGATAGTTGTTTATTACTTAAAATTGCGGAGGTCACCCGCAGAGCAGTGCTGCTTAAAGGGCGGTCACGTGGGATCTTCCGAGAGATGAAGGTTCTCGGGCCCCACCCCAGACCCACTGGATTAGATGTTCGTGGGTGTGTCCCAGCAATCTGTGTTTTCACAAGCGGAGCAGGTAATTCTGCTGCAGCCATAGTTGAGAATCACTGCAGTGGAGGCGCTCGGGGTAATGATTTGCCTGTTAAAATTAGGAAAGGTGTCTGGGAGGGTCCATTGTGTAAGTGAGATAACGTGTTGTCTATCCTGGCAAGAATTCTCTCCAATAATGTCTAAATCTGATAAATCAAGAAGTGGTAGTACCCGCATATTTTTTTAGAGATAAGGACATAATCACCAAATGAAACACAAAGAGGACATGGATAATACTGGTTGACCCTGGAGAGCAGGACTCAATAGGGAGGGGTTGGAGGAGAGTCATTATTTTTGTTTTAACCATGCGATTCTTTGGTTGAAATTAAAATGCAGGAAAAATACTGGGAAGATTGTCCGGGAGCCTGAGAAAAATTGTGGGAGAGTGAGCCTTGGCTTATTCTCCTTTTCCTGATTAATACTTTTGTTTAAGATAATTTAATGACCGTCCTCCATGTGTCTTCCAGATGTTGGCTCCGTTGGAGGGGAAGAGAGATTCTGAGAGTGAGAGGGAAGCAGAGCTGATTTTTATCCTCTGCATACCTGTGTGATAGCTCCGCAAAGAGCGCCTCCCCTCTTTCCTTGGAGCTCTTTAAGTCACGTGGCCAGATGACGCTAGGACTTAAATGCCTTACTGTCTTCAGCTAAAAGGTGTCGAGTCCATGTTGGGTTGTGGCATGGAGTGGATTAAGTCTTGGCGGTCCTGGAGAGTCAGGGTCTGCCCCCAGTGCTGGTCTCAGCTAGAGCTTTGCTGCCTCCCCAAGATAGTAAACAGAGGGGAATGGCCAATCATCTCAGGATTCTTGACTCAACTGACCATTACTCACTCACACCTGAGGGTCTGTAGAGAGATTCTCAAAGATGGGAAGGACTCTATCATGTACCCTTCTTGAGAAAACTACTCAAAGAAGCCCTCGAACAGACTGAAAAGGAGTCCAGGAAGGAATACACTCAGCAGGCAAGACCACCGCTGATGTGGGTTTCCCTGGAGCCTGAGAAGGAGCCCTCCCCGAGCCGGGGAGCTGGCTTCTGGGGTGTCGAGGGCTTGAAGGGCTCACGGCAGAATTCCGGCTGGTCGGGAAGAAGGTATTGGGCTGTGATTCACTTATTTGCCACTAACTCCTGTACCAACCCCTCCTGTTTTATCTCTCACAGACTGTCTTTGAAAGGAATTGCCGTTCTGAGGACTGTGCCGCTGACCTGCAACTTCAGGGTCAGTTGTTGCTGTCCAGGTAAGTCAATGCTCCTTTCGCAACATTGTTCTGGAAGGTTCCTTCGTCTTGACTCCAGACCCAAAGCCTCAATGTGCAGATTTCCGCCCCATCAAAGAGGATAAATAGAGGTGGTGGGTTGCAATGGTATTTTGTGGTTTTTAAAAAACGTATCTTATACAATAGTTTTAACAACAGCTATTATTTGGAGGGGAGGGGGAGTTTGGTTTTTATTGCAATTCCACATATCCCACAATTTAGCCTATATTTCTAATTCTGTGAGTACTTATGTTTGTATGTGTCTGGGGGAAGTATTTTATGTTTACTCGCTGTATTAAATTGAACCATATGAAGTTGCCAATATTTAACTGTTTGGGACAACTCCTATGATTGGACCGATCATTATATAAAGGTTCTTCCCCCCGCCCCCCACCCACACTTGGCAGTGGCGTCTGCTTTAACAACCATCAGTGGTTCCATGGCAGGAGGGGGGCAGGTTGTCCTGGTCCAAGTGAGCAGCCAGTCTCTGCTGTTTCAGGGTTTCCTCCCACAGTCCCCGAGTCCCCCAGGCTAGAGGTGAACCGCACACAGCCTCCCACTTCCTCTTCGCCAACCCTGCATTTCAGACTTCTCCTAGGAGGAAGGCACTGGCCCTGAATCCCTTAGCCACACTTCAGAGGATGGTTTCCTTTCCAGACAGTTCCTTCTGAAAGATTGTTTTAGCCTTGGGGCCAGAAAGCCCTTCCATGTGATTTATGACCATTTCTCAAAAATCATCATCCGCTTTGATAGTTGTTCTCTGAAATGCCGTACTGTGTCCTTTATTTGGATCTGTGAGAGTTAAGTGTGGGTGGAATGAAATATCCCCTCGTGAACCAGTGAATATACTAGGACTCTTATGATGATAAATGTATTATTCATCAAAGGAAAGAAATACTGAGGTTCTTTTCCTTTTGTTTGCATTTATTGGGCGAAAGGTGATGTAATCCCCCAACACACACACACACACACACACACACACGCACGCACGCACGCACACACACACAAATACTCCTCCGAACCGCTTAAATATTAATTAGCATTTCTTTGACTTAAGACAAGCGTGATAGATTAAAGTACCTCATGCTTTGCCAAACTTAGACAATTACTTCAACCTGATGAAGCGGGTCTTGGAAATTTTTAACATTAGTAAGAAGGACCTCCGGGGATTATTAAAGAAACCAAATCTAAAGAAGCTTTCATAAATTATCAGGTCATTACTTTTAGTTTTAAATAGGTCTTCCAAAAAGTGTTTTAGGGGGAAAGTAACAGGAAACAAAACATGGGGGTTTGTTTTGTTTTGAGGCAGACTGTGACTGTTGGACATTTAGCTTGGATCGTAGAGACGTTCCTGTGGTGGGGGAATGCTCACTTGTTCCAAGGTAAAATTTTAGGTTAGGAAAGTCTGGATGTTCTTGCTGCCCAGTAATGGATGATCAAATCTATCTCCATTGAGTTGTGTTTTTCATATAGTAAGACGTAAAGCGCAAGGCTGGTGATCAGTAAGTTACCTTATGCCTAAAGCTGCCTCCGCTTCCACAGCTCTGCCTCTTCAGAGCGTTGCTTCGAGCCCGTTCCACTCTGTGGGTCCAGTCATCAATAAGGTATCCTCTAGCTACAGCCACAACGTATGCTGCATAACAAACTACCTCAAAACTCAGTGGTTTGAAACAGCAACCACTTATTCTCAAGGTTCTGCAGGTCAGCTGAGGGTTGGCTGGATTCAGCTGGATCTTGGCTGACTTGCTCATGCATCTGTGGTTCAGCAGACGGTGGGTTGACCTCAGCCAGACACAGGTGACCCAGGTCAGCTCTGCTTCATGTGTCTTTCATTGTCCTGTTGGAACCAGTGGGCTAGCCTGGGCTTATTCTTCTCCTGACATGGCAGCGGTGCTGGAGAGCAAGCAGAAACATTCCACAGCTCTTGAGACCTGGGCTCAGAACTGTGCACCCTTACCTCACCCTTACCCTAATGGTCACCACCAGTCCGTGGCCAAACCCGAAGTCATGGGACAGGAAAGTATGCTCTGACCCTTTAGTGAGAGGAACTGAAGAGGCACACAGCCAAGGGCACAAGAATAGAAGGGATGGAGAATTGGGACCAGTAATGCTATCTGCCCTACCATGTAAGGAAACCTGGGTGATGGTGGCACCACCTGCTCAGTGCTTCAGAGAGGTGAATGGGTCATTACAGGGCCATGGAGCAGCTTCCAAGAAGAGGGATTAAGGGGAATGAGGAGGAGCCAGGCATTCTGGGGAAAGGGGGAGAGGGAGAGGGAGAGAGGAAGGCAGGGAAGAAGACGAGACGGAGGGAGAAGGAGAGAGAGGAGAGAGGACAGAGAGAGGGAGAGAATGAGAGGATGGTATGGATCATGGGGTCCTCTGTTCCACTCAGTGAAAGCATGTTCCAGCTGGATTTCGGAGTCAGCTGCTCTCTCCATCCATCTTAGTTCCTACATCCCTGGCTCAGGTCCATAGCGTGGCCTTTGTCTCGATGCAGGAGCGCCCTGGGCGGGGCTGGACTTAGGAGAGATGTGTTGATCTCCACCATGGTGCTGCCCCGAGGGCCATCTGGACACGCTTTTTGCCTTTCGTGCTGTCTTTAGAACCTAGCTCTCACGTTAGCTGTGACTCGCTGTACTGAAAAGTTGAAGCAAAGGGGCAGCGGAGACGATCCCCACCCCCGCCCCCCGCCAATGAGTGGTAGATGGCGGGGTACAAGGTGTTGTGACGGGAGGCAGCCAAGTTCCCACCAGACTGAGGAGCCATTGTCTTGGGAAGACCGAGGGGAAGACATCCGAGTGACTGGGTGACCAGAAGGCCCGGGATGGAGCCAGGAAAGGCTCTCTGTGATGGGGACTCGTGGATGTTTTTCTTTTTCTCTCCAGAGAGCATGAATTCTGGCTGTCCTGTTGTCTCCTAAAGCAATCAACTCTTTAATTAAAAGTTCACAATTGTTAATGGTCTTGAGTCCAGTTCCAAAACACGCCATATCCAAAAATGTCCAGGAATACCGATGAAGCTGTACAGACAGTTCCTATTAAGCAGGACTGAAATTTCCATTTGTAAAAGGATGCAGCGACGTTTTGTTTTGTCTGTCTGAATACTCGCAGTTCCTAAGAATGCATCACATGTGATTAGGTTAAAGAAAAAGAAATATAGATTATGGCAGTGGAGCTAAAAAAAAATTTTTTTTGATGCCTCCCGTAGGAGACCAGTGAAACATTTCAGTGCCTTCTGGCTAGCCAGCTCCAATAATGAAAGCACTCTTAGGGGAGGCGGAAAGACACTGTAGAATATTTATGACGTTAGAAGAACCAACTAGCGACCACATAGAACGGTCCTATGGTTATAGCCTTACTAATGCTGTTATCGTGGTCAGGGTGGGGGCGCCGAGTGAATTTCCCAGAACCCTTGCCTGGTAGTTGGGTAGCTTTGTCCACGAAAGACCGGCCTTGGAGAGGAGGGTTACTACGCCCAGAGAGCTCTTCAGAGTTTGCAACGAATCGTTCTCCGTCTCAAAAGTGGCAAAGTGGCCCGAATCACTGACTGCACCGTGTGGGGTAGAAGTAAAGTTGTCTTGTTTTATGAAGGGGGACAAGACCCCTGTTTACTGAGCACCTGCATGCACTAGGGTACCCTATAGAGTCCTCAGTATCCATAAACACCCTGTAGTGTCTTACCAGCTGTGCAGCCTTGGGCAAGCTGCTTAATGTCTCTGGGCTTCTGTTTCCTCATCTGTAGAGTGGGAGAAGTAAGAGCAGCCCCTTATAAAGTGATTGTATTTCATGAATCAAAACATATTGAAGTACTTCCAAACATGCTTGGCATATAGTAAGCACTCAGTAGATGAGAGCTAACATCATTTCATTTAAGCCTCTCAACAACACAGAGAAGGAAATATTACTACATTCTTTTTAGTAGGAGGACACAGAGTCTCGGGGGAGGGCAGATTACTTGCTCAAGGTCGGGGGGGAGCATGGAATTAAAGCTGGCAATGTCCATCTCGCCATTGCTGTTAGGGTCTGATATCAGCTGGTTCTAGACCAGAAGTCCCACGGCTGGGGGCCTTGCGGGAAAAGTCCTCCTCTGTGTGAGTAGCCTCAGTTCCGAGGGGAGGTTGATGGCTTTCATCTAGCCCCATTCATGATTCCTGATGTGCTGTCCGACCTGTGGGGACCTGCTCAATGGCTTTTCTCTCCGGAGAGGTTGGCCGCCAGTCCTGTCCTGTTAATGGCAGTCCCTGCAGGAGTCATTGCATTCTGAATCCGTGTGGGTTGAATTTTCCTCTCCGTGGAGGGTCTCAGATTTGACCACGTGCTTGTGGGCTGTCATATTAAAGAGTTTCCTTGGTCAGTCGGCGTGTCTCAGTGGTTGAGCATTGACCGATGAACAAGGAGGTCACGGTTCAATTCCCAGTCAGGGCATATGCCTGGGTTGCGGGCTTGATTCCCAGTGGGGGGCATGCAGGAAGCAGCTGATCGATGACTCACTCTCATTGATGTTACTATCTCTCTCTCCCTCTCCCTTCATCTCTGAAATCAATAAAAATTTATTATTATTATTATTGAAAGAAAGAAGGAAGGTGAGAAACTGATCAGAAACCTGGAAAACTTTAGCCCTTGCCAGAATATTAGCCATGTGATTTATTTATTTCTTCATTCCTTCACTTTCTGTTCCAGATCTGGATGGGGGGGCGGGGCGGGGGGGGAGGGGAAGCAAAAGAAGTTTGTTGATTGGGGGCAGCTGGCTTTTATAATTGCTGCTCCATCCACTTTTTCAAAGAACCTCAGTTGATGAGTTTGTTCTGGAATTTCCAACAAGAGTGTTATATCACCTTTTGACACCAAGACTTTCTCCCACGAACTTGCTGGGAATGCTTTCTCCCCCCGTGTTGCCAAACAGCCAACACTCTCCCATTGTCTGCATCTTGTTCCTTTTCCCCTTCCTTAACAGGCATAGCCACCGACTGCCCGCATGCCGAAGGGAATTTGGCTTGAGACAAACCCAGGAGCCAGGTACGGGCCTGGGAGCTCTGTCCCGTTTTCCTGAGGACAGCAGATGAGGGGTGTGTCCACAGGGCATCGGGGGCAGAGAGGATAAGACCTCTGACCCCTCCGTCATCCTGGGAGGGACCTGGGTGGAGCTGGGCCACACAGCTGTGTTTCTTTGGAGCCCTGGCTCCAGCTCCACCGGGGGATGAGCACAGATGCTGACTCTGTGGCTCTGAGACACCCGTCCATTGTCCTACAGGGGAACTCAGGCAGGACGAACCAGGCCCAGCTCACAGGTTCCTCGTGGCTGGTTGGTGGTTTTCGCGCATGCACCTGGAGCCGTGGCATTTCAGGTGCAGAACAGGGCGCTGACAGGCAGGGATTGGGGTCCCTTATCTGAGGTCAGCAAGGAAGTTAAATGGCAGTGGCCGGCAAAACACCGCCGGGAGTTTCCTGAGCCCCAGTCCGGTGTTCCAGCCGTTGGGCCCCCGGTCTCTGTCTTTAAATAGCCGTGGCAGCCCTGGCTGGTGTGGGTCAGTGGTTGGGCATCATCCCGTGTGCCAGAAGGCTGCCGGTTGGATTCTTGGTCAGGGCACATGCCTGGTTGCTGGCTCTCTCCCTATCGAGGGCGTGTAGGAAGCTGCCGATGAATGTCTTACTTTCACATCAATGTTTCTCTCTCTCCCTCTCCCTTCCTCTCTCTCTCAAAATCAACAAAAAATATTTAGAAACAAAGAAATAAATAGCCGTGGCAGCTTGGGGAACCTGGCCTGTCTCTCGCTCCCACTGTGATATGCTGCCGTCCCATTTAGGAAATTCCTTCCTATCTCAGGGATGTCCTGATGTCCTGAACGGCCTACCGGCCTCAACGTGAGGCTGCGGACAGTGAGCTGTTACCATGGGAACTGACATTTTTCCCTTAGGGAAGTCACTTCATTTTCAAGGCTACACACACACACACACACACACACACACACACACACACATACACATACACACACACACACACACACACACACACACACACACACACACGAGCCGCAGAAAGCTATCCCAACCAATTCTGGATTTCAAGGATGGCCCTCCTCTTGTTGAGCAGACACTGATGGAGATCTGATGGAGATTTTCCATCCGGATGGTGAGGGGACGAGGAATCCATGGAGGACCATGGAAGGCAGGCTGAGGAGTAACCATGGCAACCAGAGAGGAAGCTGGGAACATGCTCCTACCTGGCCTTCCTCCCAAGTGACCTGGCAAGTCGGGGTCTACCTCCTGGGTGTAATTTTATTTGGTAGTATTTTCCTTGGCTTCCAAACACAGCCAACCATCGGAGGGCTTATGGGTAAGCCCCTCTCCAGCAGGGTCAGAATGAGATGGACGCTGTTCCCTTCTCACTGGATGTTCAGCCTAAGGGGCCTGTCCAGAGAGAGCAGCGACTTGGTTCCTCACTACTGTCAGATGGAGAGCAGGCCGGGAGCCATGGGCTGCGTCTTTGCTAAGATTCTCGCAGTCTATTCCGCGTGGCTGGGTTGTTGGTCTCTTGCCATTAACACTAGACTCACCCGTTCCACCAGAGACTTAGTTACTGTAAGAAAAGCCAAATTCCGAAGGTGCACAGTGGTTTTGTTTCCGGAGATAAACCTTCCTCCACACCAGTTCTTCCTCGTTGTCGCGCACGCACCCTCCCGTTAGCTTCTCTCCCCATTGTGCTCTGAGCCGCCTGGCGTAACCTCGGGCGGTCGGAGGCGGCCCTGCTGCTCTTCCCAGGTGAAAAGCCCGGGACAGCTGTGGCTGAGGAGGGAGGGTCCTTTTGCTTTGTCCCCAGCGGTCACTCCCGCGGAGCCAAAGGTGACAGACTCAGGAATACCATGAACTGCCTGCAGGTCACAGTCCATTGCTGTTGCCCTGAGAGGGCAGGACCGTGTAAGGAACTTTTAGATGTTAAGAGCCTTCTCCACTGACTCCATTCCAGGTGATCTTTTGCTTTTTTTAATATATTCTTATTGATTTCAGAGAGGAAGGGAGAGGGAGAGAGAGACACACACACATCAATGATGAGAGAGAATCATTGAGCAGCTGCCTCCTGCATGCGCCCTACTGGGGATCGAACCTGCAATCCGGGCATGTGCCCTTGACCGGAATCGAACCGGGGACCCTTCAGGCCGCAGGTCGATGCTCTATCCACTGAGCCAAACCGGCTAGGGCCATTCCAGGTGATCTTGACCCAACAATGACGAGGCCGGGTGGGTGCTGTTGCTGCCACGCCCGGCTCCCGTGGCTGTGCAGGAGCCACGCGCCCAGCTGTGTAAGTGTTGGCTGCTAAGGGCTCACGGCGGTCCCACCTCTGGTCTGGAGCATGGCCCTCAGCTCACGGGAGCCCTCCTGCCTGGGAGGCTCCTGCCTGGGAGGTTACCCCCGTCCCCGGCAGCCCTCAGCCAGTGACTGACCGATCGGGGCGCTAAAAGTCAGCCCCCTTGTGTCCGTGTGGGGAATTCCATGCAGTCAGTGGCTTGTGCTGCGGAGCCCTGGTGTCAATCAGAAGCAGACTCTGCGGAGACCACAGACTTGAGCAGCGCTTCCCCGCCCCACTGCTTGCCTCGGCCCCTGCTCCTCACATCTCCCCATAACCCACCCGAATCCTTGTCAACGTCAACGATGCTTCTAGGACCCGACCTGAGACCCTGGCAAATTTGACCTCACATATATTTCCTTGTTTGTTCTTAGATCTCCTGGCCAGGCAAGCTCATTTCTTTTTAGGACCGAGTTTCGAAAGGAAACCAAATCCAGTATTTATCGGGTATTAGTTTCGTGAGGGAGGTGAGGAGTAGCGAGGAGGGGAGAGGGGAGGGGAGATGAGAGGCAGTTGCTGGTGGGCTTTGCATCTGCTCACTTGAAATGGGAGGGGGTTGGGCTTTCCAAAGACCAGGCCTGAGTGATGTGGAGGAGGCCCCTGTAGGTGGTGAGGCTTACTGCTGGTTGCTTCTTCCCGGGACTTGCTTTTAAAAGAGGACTGTGTAGCCCCAGCCAGCTTGGCTCAGTGGATAGAGTGTAGGTCCATGGACTGAAGGGTCCCGGTTCGATTCCGGTCAAGGGCACGTACCAGGTTTGCAGGCTAGATGCCCCACCCGGGTCAGGTCACATGCAGGAGGCAGCCAATTGATGTGTCTCTCTCACATAGATGTTTCTCTCTCCCTCTCTCTTTCTCTTTCTCTCTCTCTCTCTCTCCCTCCCTCCCTCCCTCCCTCCTTCCCTCCCTCCCTCCCTCTCTCTCTCTTCTTCCTCTCCCTTCCACTCTCTCTAAAAAATCAATGGAAAAATATCCTTAGGTGAGGCTTAACAACAATAACAAAAAGAGGGCTGTCCAGGCACAAGGACAGCAGGGGGCCGGCAGCCTCGTGAGAGATGCCTTCCACTGCAGTGTCCTCCCGGAGCAACCGAGAGCCGAGAGCCGGCCCCGTCCTCAGGGCATCAGCCTTCCTGGCCAGGGATGGGGGCTCTTTTCTGAGAACGTCTTCTGTGATAAGGAGACTCGAACAAGAGGCGAATTCGCCACTGTTTCAGTCCACAGTTGTGTTTCTTTAAGAAAAAAAAAAACATTCGAAGTTTCTCATTTTTTTTTCTGGTGTGGAAAACACAAACAATGTACCCTCCTAAGCCAAGAAGGAGAAGATTCTCATTCTCGTACCTGCCCGGCCAACGTCCCCAGTTTTTTGTTTGTTTGTTTGTTGTTGTTGTTGTTTTTAATATATTTTATTGATTTTTCACAGAGAGGAAGGGAGAGGGAGAGAGAGTTAGAATCATCGATGAGAGAGAAACATCAATCAGCTGCCTCCTGCACACCCCCCACTGGGGATGTGCCTGCAACCAAGGTACATGCCCTTGACCGGAATCGAACCTGGGACCCTTGAGTCTGCAGGCTGACGCTCTATCCACTGAGCCAATCCAGTTAGGGCCAGCGTCCCCAGTTTTGAAGATGGTTCACTGTTGGTCCAAGGACAGTGGAGTTGAGATGAATGAAATCAGAGCACTTACAAACATCTCCTCACCTTGTGGAACTGCCGTTCTTCCCTTTCCTCCTGGTGTGAGGCTGAGCGTGCTGTCCCTCCCTCGCCCTCCGTCACGTGGCCTGTCCTTCCCATCATTGCAGTTTCTCACCTTCCCAGAGGAGAGAGGTCCTTACTGGGTCCCTGTCCCCTGGTGGTCTGTGCATAGCATTCATGGGGTCTGTGAACTTGGATCGGAAAACAGTCGCATCCTTATTTGCATTGACTTCAAATTGGAACTTCGCATTTTATTCAGTTATCAATGTAGACAGCAAAGCATAGGGATATTAGCAGGACCTGTGACTGTCAGCCATGGAAATCACTGATACTTTCATATCGACTTGCCGTATGACAGAGATTTCTAACTATCACTTACATCCCGACTTCACAATGATGGTGGTTTTTAAATCTACTGCCCAATCTTATTCGTCAGTGCTATTTAAAAAACAGCACATGTTGCTAAACCACACATGTAACGATACAATTATCATTGTATTTTGTGTGATTGGTTTCTTTGTAACCCTGCTTTTCAATGTGTGCGTTTCAAAGCAACACTTGGAGAAGGGCTCCATTCACTTTACTAGACTGCGAAGAGTATCCGGTGGCACAGAACACAGGTTAAAAACACCTGTTCTAGAAGTGTTCCCTGAGTGTGGGAAAAGACACACATTGGGGAAACAGATGTTTCGTTCCGCCTTCTGGAGCAAACGGAAGATTCCTGCCGTAGCGTTCAGAACTGAGACTTCGTAATAAGGCTGTTGTCGCCCTGACCGGTTTGGCTCAGTGGATAGAGCGTCGGCCTGTGGACCGAAGGGTCCCAGGTTCGATTCCCATCAAGGGCATGTACCTTTGGTAGCGGGCACATCCCCAGTGGGGGGTGTGCAAGAGGCAGCTGATCGATGTTTCTCTCTCACTGATGTTTCTCTCTCATCGATGTTTCTAACTCTCTGTCCCTCTCCCTTCCTTAAAAAAAAAAAAAAAAAGGCTGTTGTCACATTTTCCTGCCTCGTTGGCTCCCAGTGTCTACAGTACGCTGACCAGGAAATGACCATTTATTTCCTGTCTTTGGCTTATTATCCATTAAAGAACGGGTAACTGCTCACCAGAGCTTTGATGAGCTCAAGAAAATGAGTGCTTCAGGCCCGAAGCAGAGAAACCGGGCCACGGGGTGAACGTGGCAGCACTTGATGGGCGGATGGGCCCCTTCGTGGTGCTTTGAGGTTCCGCGTGTGGCGTGTGCGTCCTTGTTTCTACCTTCACGGCCTCCAGACCCAGGGGGAAGGAGCTCCTCCCCCGTGGCCCCTGTGGCTGCTCACCTCACAGGAGAAAACGGGCCCAAATCCAAGGAGGCTTGTCAGCTCGGTACATTTTTTTGTCTGTGACCGTGTCCGTCCCCCATTTGACTGTGGAGCTGGATGAGGGTCGGGGGCCCATGGGGCCACGCTCATTTGGTTCTCTTGAGTCGTCTGGCCTGCCGGGGTCTGGGAAGTGCACATCCCCCCCGACCCTTGCATTTTGAGTGCATAGTGGCCCCCGTGGAGCAGGCAGCTCATGTGTGACAGAGGGTGGCACCGTGCCACTGCTGGGTCAAGCCATACATCACTGCACACCATCCCTGTCTCATGACGTCAGGCCTCTGCGCGGCCCACAGATCTGGGGAATTCCTCTGCCAAGCCCGAGTCTTCTTTGCCTTTAATCCAGTTGTTACAGTGAGTGAACCTCGCTGATGTGTTCCAGATGTCCTAAGATTTAGTGATTCCGGAAACTACTCCTAAAGTAAAGGCTGATGAGGATTGGAATGCCTGTTCGCTGGGAACCAGCAATCCTTTTCACAGTGAAACAGATGGGGCAGGAGGCAGGAGCCACGCTGCCTGGAGGGGCAGGGAGAGGGCCCTCTGGCTCCTCGTGTGCCCCAACGGAGGAGGACGGCCTCTGAAGCGAGGACTGGTTCTGTCCCTGCACGCGTTCGTACATGAGCCAGGGCTGGGGCCAGATGCATGCGAGTGACGTCAGCGAGGCTATTGGGCGTATTACTTTTTTAAAGTAACACACGTTCATTATCTGAGGGTTGCTCGGGAAACCACTATTTTGGCTCGGATCACCTTAGTAAATGCTTTTTTCTCCAGATGATTATAAAACTGGCCCAGGTGGGTACATAGGAGGGCGATAGAGGCATTTCTGGCTCCATGGACGTGGTTTTCCAACCAGAAGTCCGGGCCCAGCCATCATTGGCCTGCCCCGCTGTAAACCTTAATGGACGTGCCTTCCAGAGGTGCCTGGGGATTCCTATCTGGAGTTAATAACCGTGGAGGTCTGTGTTGCATGATTCGAAGGGGTTTATAAAGCATGGTGAGAGGTGAAGCCCCTCTCCAACAGCAGGGCTGTATAACCCCCTGCTGGAAAAGATTAAAACCTACATCCATGCACACATATAGTCCAATTAGTGGTTGAGGCAGTATTTAAGGGTATGAACAATATGAATATTAAACCATATATAAAACAAAAGCAGAATTCAATTCATGAAACTGTTGCTATTTAGATTTTTTTTTAAGTGTATTGGAAAGTAGACAAGTACCCAGCAGATGCTGGTGGAGGTCTGGGACAAGCCGTTTAAGCACATCAACCCAAGGGTCCAGCTCAAGTCCGGCCAGTCGTGGGGGAGGGAGGGGGTTGCCAGGGAAACCAAAGGCAGGAGGGGAGGCTGAGCAGAGGCAGAGGGAGGGTGGGAACACCTGAGGAGCAAGCTGGTCCAGATGTGGCGCTGAGCATGGAAGGAAGTGAAACGGATTGCAGGGCGTGGGGTGCGAGGACCCTGAGTGAGTCAGCACGAGGGACCTGGGATGGGGAAGACCAGGCGGCTCAGGGCTGAGGCCGTAAACCACAGGGGCTGCTTCGGCCCTGCGTTTGCATGGGGCCGTAAGGATAACCACACACAGGACACAGGACTGAGAGCTGGGCAGAAGTAACAACTGCCATCCCTCTAGAGTCTATTAAAAGCTAAACTAAGATTAGATTTCATTGTTTATGTATATTTAGTATCGCACCTTTTGGTGCAATATCCTGTTTGGATATCTTTTGGTGCTTTTTTTAAACCAAAAATGTTTTTGTTTAAAAAAAAAAAACAGAAGGGATATCTTTTTTTGCCACAATAACTAAAACCTTATAAATCAGGAGACTTTAGTGATTTTTTTTTATAGTGGTGAAAATGGGTATTTGGAGTCTAAATAATGTATCAGGAAGATCTATGGGAATGTAAAGGAATAGGCAGTTACTAGCTGAAATGAGCCAGAAAGACAAAACAGTTTCCCATCCCTGTAGGAAAGAGAAATTTCGGAGCTTATTCTGGAACATTCCATGAGAGCTGACTCCTTTGTAGTCTGCAGCTGGACTGTAAGGTTCCCTTGTCCAGAGTTCTGTCACAGGAGAGTGACTGTGTCCTGAGGGGAGGAGAGCCTCTCCAGCCAATTACAAACTGAGAGACAGGGGCTGAGGATCTGAAAACACGGTGCTAACACTCATGTATGACACTCACGTGTAACACGCACATGTGACTCTCACCTGTGACACTCACGTGTGCAGAATTGGTTGAGGGCATTCGCCCTGGCATCTTGCCTCTAAAAGCTGGTATCGGCAGCTGCATTCTTTGGAAGTGTAGAAATGCTGCGGCTTTGAGAAGGGGTCTTTGTATTGTTGGTCTAGAGCAGTGGTCGGCAAACTCATTAGTCAATAGAGCCGCAGTTTGCCGACCACTGGTCTAGAGCACTAATTTTCTGTAAAGAGGAGTTCGCTGTGTCACTGGGGAGAGGCCTGGAGTCTGGCTCTTGGAATGCAGATGCTCCTGTTAGGACTCCAGGGGGCTTTGGGGCAACTGTCAGATGCAAGCAATGGGCTTGATTGCACAAGCTTCGAGCCCGGGGAGATGAACAGAGGCTGTGGAGTAAACGCCACAACTTTGGGGGTATCAACAGCTGCCTTCCTAGGTTGGGAAGTCGAGGACAGTTCCTTACTGAGTACCTATCCTTCAGAGATGGGCTCAGAGATTGTGTTCGCTGCCATCCATTGCTTCTTGAATTTATCCCTGATCATTCTCTCTAAAATGGATTGCATGGTAGAAGCTTGATATATGTACCCCTCAGATTCAAAAAGGGTACTGTCTTGTGTCCTACCTTGTGGTGCCCCGGTTTGGAGCAGGGATAACATTCAGAATGATTAACAACCTTCTCATAGCCTGGGCATACCTGCCTTTAAGAGCTCTTGGCAGCCATGCACAACCAGGACAGCGCCCCTGTGTATCCCTCTGGCTGTCAGCCCTGGGTCAGGGGTGTGTTTGGTCGGCCACACCGACATGTGGCAGGACCATGAGGCCCGAGCAGGCTGGAACCATCGGTAGACATGGAGACCGTGGCACTTGGGAAGGATCTTTCTGACAGTTGCTAAAGAAGGGAAGTGACCAGGATGTGGCTCACAAGGGGTGGTGCGGTGTCTCCAGGGCCTTGGGCCCCTTCCGGACATTTAGAGGTAACAGGACTAACTGTGCTGATCTGCAGCCACGGGCCTCCCTGGCTGGCTCCTTCTCCCGTTCGTCAAGCTGCATCTCCCATTCATAGGACCCTGCAGCAGGCACAGTCAGCCTGTGTCCCTTCTACCCTGTGTTCAGGCCCGGTGCTCAGCTCCAGTAACTGCCTCTCCGGCTGCCCTGCCCACCAGGCAGAGGTGCTGGGAACAATGCCCTCCCTTCCCCACAGCAGCCCTCAACCAAGGACTACAGGCCGCACGTAAATGCCCCCCTCACCAGTGAGGCTTATTTGCACAGTGTGCCACTTTGGGCATGAGATTTTGGTGAAACTCAAAATCACTTTGTGGGGAAGACAAGCACACAGGTGGCACGCTTTTTCTTTTGTGCCATTTCACAGTATTCGTTACTGCATGTCACCAGCAAGTGAGTTTGCGAGGCTAAATGTCACCAATTTTATTTTTACCCAAATTTGTTTTATTTTCCTCCGACCTCTCCTTTGCAAGTAACATGAGCAAACATGTACCATCGAAGATTAATCACAAATCAAACGTATTGTTAAAAGCAAAATACGTAGAATTTACTGAGAGTCTTGGAGAGTCCTGACCAGTAGAAACATACTATAAACCACATATGCAATTTAAAATTTCCTGGTGGCCACGTTGAAACATTAAAGTAAAACTTATAAAACAAATTTTTATAAGTAGCAAAAATAACGTAGCAAAAAAAATCAGGTAAACATGTAATTAATATTAAAACAATGATTGAGATATTTTTCACATCTTTTCTTGTTTTATTGTGCTAAGCCTTAGAAAGCTGATGTGCATTTCACACTTAATGCAGACCTACCACACTTCAAGTGCTCAAAGCCATCGGTGACCAGTGACCACCATATTGGGCGGCCCGGGCTTAGAACTGGAACGTGTACTTCAGCGTAGTCACCCAATAAGTGAGGGCGCTGAGATCATTATGCACCAATTGCATCAGCCATTGGCTGAGGGCTTCTAGGGGGCTGTCAGGAGCTTGATTCTCTGGCACTTGGCTGGCCTGCAGAGAAAAGATCTTCAGCAAAAGACGGGGATCGAATTGCAGCCTGTGCAGATTACAAGTGATAAGACCCCAGGGGACAGGGGTAGAACCACCCATAGTCTACTACATTTTGTAATACCTTCACTTCAGTGCCTTGTTATTTATTAACAAACTAGAGACCTGGTGCATGAAAATTCATGCACTGGACGGGGGGGTCCCTCAGCCTGGCCTGCCCCCTCTCACAGTCCAGGAGCCATCAGGGGCAGGAGGTGACCCGGCGATCAGGGGAAGGTGATGCCCCCATCACACCTCTGCTGCTGCCACTGCTGGCAGCGCAAGCCTCCACTGGCCCTGGTTACCTGAGCCTCGGGTGGCCCTGGGTGGCTGGGCAGCCAACATCTGAGGCTTGCCTCCACCTCAGGCCAGCCCTGGGCGGCTGGAGGGCTGAGGAGACTGGGGGACTCTGGAGGCAGGCGCGCGGAGTGGCCAGACCCACCTGGGGGCAGGCCTGGCTGTGCCACGTGCCTGCCGCCCTGGTGGGGCTGAGGGGACTGGGCTCTGCCATCTTGTGGCTATGGGTGCCGCCATCTTTGAGGGCATGGCAGCAATTAGCATATTCCCTTCTTATTGGCTGTGGGCACTGCCATCTTTGTGAGGATGTGATCGTCAATTAGCATATTCCCTCTTTACTAGATAGGATTACTTTCAGCACATCTGACATTGTTGACTCAAGATAACATGGTTAAGTTCACTGGCCTAGAGCAGTGGTCAGCAAACTCATTAGTCAACAGAGCCAAATATCAACAGTACAACGATTGAAATTTCCTTTGAGAGCTGAAAACCAACTTCTGCGCATGGGCCACGAAGTTTCAATTGCACTGTATGTGCGCGCCCGCACATGGTATTTTGTGGAAGAGCCACACTCAAGGGACCAAAGAGCTGCATGTGGCTCTCAAGCTGCAGTTTGCCGACCACTGGCCTAGAGGATCAACCCAAAACTCTGACGTCCGAAGTCCATGGGAATCTGGATGCATTCTGCATAACCTGCTGGCCTCCCATTGATCTTACTGCTAAGGAAGTCCTTTTCCTGCTGCTTTCCACGTTATTTCTGAGTCACCACCATTCATTTATCTGTTGTTGATTGTTTCCTCTGCCTGGAATGTACTTCCTGTTTCTCTGCTCCTCATTCTTTAAGATGTGGCTCAAGCCCTGGCTGGTGTTGCTCAGCCTATGGACCGGAGTGTCTCGGGGTTCGATTCCCAGTCAAGGGCATGTACCTAGGTTGCAGGTTCAATCCTCCACCCTGGCTGGGGTGTGTGCAGGAGGCAACCAATCAATGTGTCTCTCTCACATCCATCTCTCTCCTCTCATTCTCTCTCTCCCCTTCCTCTCTCCCTTCTACTCTCTCTTAAAATCAATGGAAAGAATATCGTCTGGTGAGGATTAACAACAACAA
Organism: Plecotus auritus; assembly: GCF_963455305.1. Lineage (NCBI taxonomy): Eukaryota > Metazoa > Chordata > Mammalia > Chiroptera > Vespertilionidae > Plecotus > Plecotus auritus. The sequence continues at coordinate 173,033,820 of NC_137773.1, read as the reverse complement.
CAAAAGATGTGGCTCAATTCCTACATCTCTCGGGAACTTCTTAGGGGAACTTCATCTACAGTGATTTCTTCCCTCTGGATTTCTCTTGCACCTTGTCCTGCACCTGTTCTTCAGCATGACTTGTGTTCACTTCGTGGTGTATTTCCTTCACGTTGTAATCAGTTTATTTGGTATTTTGTGTTCCTGGCCCTCATAGGAAGGCATCAGATGAGCAACTGTGGTTTTATGGGGTTTGTTGTGTTGGTAAGTTTAAGCTCTAGTCGTGGAAAAACTGATCATTTTCAACAAAGCACCGAGGAGATTGCCCAACAGAGGTGCGGAAGGTATCTGGAACCCTCCTGAGCGCCTCCACCAACTTCAAGGACAGTTGACAAGAGGAAGAGGAAGCACCTTAGATAGCTTTTATAAAGAGATGACGCCTTCCAATATTCTAGATATTTTAAATGCTAAGAAGACGAACACAATTTCATTTCTCATTTTGGTGTAGCCACATAAGCTTTATGTGAATTTCATACAGTTTTGTCGCATGTTCCTGTATTTTAGGAACAGAGGGAGGAATGCTGGATCAGGAGTATGGAGGTCTGTCTGGCTTTGCCACTGTCTGCTGAGCGGCCATGGGGCAGTGGTTAACTCCTTAGCCTTTATCTGTGAAGTGATGGATCCAGTGGGCTGCCATCCAGCTGCCAAATTCCATTTCTGATTTTGTCTGCCTACTTTTAAGACTAGGAAGCATTGTTTATGATTTTTAAATTGCAATGGCTATCATTGATGTCATGGCTTTTCTGACACATTGTTGAGGATATCTGTGATTTGTGGGATGCTGAATCCTTCCTCAGGAAGGCTGCCCCCAATTTTGACATTTCTCAATTTTGACATTACACGCCCTTTGCTGGAATCGAACCCAGGACCCTTCCATCCATAGGCTGATTCGATTTTAACCAGCCAGAACCACAATGTTCTTTTTAATATGATTTCCATGAATGAAAAACCTAGTGATTGTGTGTGTCTGTGTGTGTGTGTGTGTGTGTGTGTGTGTGTGTGTGTGTACAATCAATCTTAGCAACATTTTTATTGACAGGCCATCATCCCATTAATTGTAGGACTCATAATAGGCCTCCTTAGTAATACCTTGCCTAAAACCTTCCCCATACACCTCCCTTCCCCCCACTGCCGCTGCAGAATCTCTTCTTTGTGGTCTCATAGCATAAAGGCTGTCATGGGGAAGAAGGCAGGAAGGAAAAATGGATGAATTTGGCTGCCTTGTATAATTCTCCTAGTTGTCATGATCAAATATAGTTGTAGTTGGCAAGTGTGATATCATCAATAATAATAATGATATGGCAAGAAGATTTTAAAACTAGAAATATAGTTGACCAGAATGCACTTGGTTAACTCCTGAATTTACGTCTGTTGCTCAGGCTAGTTTAAAACGAGCAGCAATGCCAAAACCGGTTTGGCTCAGTGGATAGAGCGTCAGCCTGCAGACTGAAGGGTCCCAGGTTCGATTCCGGTCAAGGGCATGTACCTTGGTTGCGGGCACATCCCCAGTAGGAGGTGTGCAGGAGGCAGCTGATCAATGTTTCTCTCTCATCGATGTTTCTGACTATCACTCTTCCTTCCTCTCTGTAAAAAATCAATAAAATATATTTAAAAAATTCTTTAAAAAAAAAAAAACGAGCAGCAAAAGGAAATAAAAGTATTATATTTTATGGAAGGTAGGATTTAACCACAGATTATTTAAATAAGGTCCCTTTTAATATTTCTAAGACTTATATTTCTAAGACTTAAGGAAGATAAAAAATGATCCGATCGAAAATCATTTTTAAATGCCATTAAGCTACTTTAGTTTCTTCCCTTAGCATCTTCACAAAAAATTATCTGACTAAAATTCTTTCCATGGTGGTAGAAGTGAAGAATTCAGTTTAGTGGCCTTTGTGGCTCAGCATATGATGGTTGATATGGGAATGTATTGCATGTTCCCAACAAGGAACTTTGAGGGGCACGCACTCTTAGTGGGAGGGGGTGAGTGAGGACACAGAACAAATTCTACCGTGACCCTCAGGCGTCACACATCCGCCAAGATGGTGGCAGTCACAGCTGACATTGGGAATACTGGGTGGATGGTTCCAAAGCCGACATACTCAAAACCAGCTGCTAGGAGATGTATTAGGACAGTTATAGTTGTTGTTTTTTATAACGAAGGAGCCATGCGTTTCCACCAGCCCCCGATGTGTGGTCAGATAAGCTTTCTAGAAACTACGGTTGGTTCTCATGTTGACTGTTAATAATGCTGTTCTTATCAAAGCCCTTCGGAGTGGTAGGTGTTCAGAGTAACATGACCCGCTTCAAAGACTGCACAAGCAAATTAAAATTAATGGGAGATTTTTTTTCCGGGGATACAGTTTCTTGAAAATTAGAAAGATTGCTCTTTACTGAATAAGGAAGCACCAGGGGGAATGTTGGGCATTCCCTGTGCCTGGTTGTTTTACTCTTTCAACAGTCCTGTCAGAGGTTGGTCTTCAAGAAGTCCTGTTCTTTGCAGATGTCATGAAAAGATATTTCCCTCTGTGTGTTGGTGAGGGGTTGGGGGGCAGCGGGGGCAGCTCAGCTTCTTCCTCTGCAAAATGCAAAGGTTGAGCTGATGATCTTCTTGTGGGGATGGTGTGTGTGTTCATTCATTCATTGCACAAGGGTTTGTTGAGCTCCTACAGAGTGCCAGTCACAACTCTGTCACTGGGGGTTCAATGATGAGCAAAACCAGACAGGGACCCTTGCCCACCGGTGCTTAGATCCTAATGGGAGAGAGACAGCTCTTAATCAAACATCCGCACAAGTAAACGTGTCATTGGTTGGTGCCGTGAAGGACAGTCGAGCATATGGGGCAGGAAGGGGTCCTAACAGGGAGATTTGTTTCACCAGGAGGGAGATCGCAAAGGGCCTCCTGGGCGTGGCAGGTGAGGGGCTGGAGAACATGGGCTGCGATGGAGGGGAGTGGGCTTTGAAGGCCTAGGAGGCACGAGTTCTAAGCCAGCACAACCCCTTGGCCAGTCACCTTATCTCTCTGCATCTCAGTTTCCTCGTCTCTAAAAATGGAACTAACATCAGGAACCTTTCATGGTGTCGTCAGGTTTCAGAAGGATGACATGTTTGAAAGTACCCAGCACCAGGCAAATTACATTTCATTTCTAAGAATAGCTTTGGAAACAGAGATGTTCTGTTTTAGACTTGGGTTTCTAGCTGTGGAGAAGGAGCGACGCAGCTTTGAGACCTCCTTTTTAAAAAGGCTTGAGTTCACAGTCTGCCCTGGAAGGTGTCTGGCTTCCCTCAATCACGGAGCCATGTTTGAGTCACTTGACTTTGAGACCCCAGGGATGACCTTGCTGCGTGATCAAGTGACCGAGGTCTACGCGTTGGGGGCTGGCAGGAGGTTAGACATTGTGGCCTGATCCCTTGCCATGTGTACACAAGGAAAGTGGCTGACCATGAACAGTAAAACTGGAATAAGGAGGCAGCCCCCTGCTCCCCGGGTCCGTGCTTTTTTGTAGTGTCTCTGTTTAAGACTTCATTTGGAAACTGTGGAGATTCTCTGAGGCCACTGAGCTACTTGTGAGTGCTTATGCAATTCCTTCTTGAGATAAAGCAAGGTTAGCGCTCTCTCTGTCATAACTCCTCCAGGCCTGAAGATTACTCCTTTAATCTTACAAAAGCAAACACGAGGACAGAAATAACCCATCAATTGTTTAAAATTAAAGTGGCCAACAAAAATAATTGCCACATAGCTTGAGGTCAGGGTCGTAATTTATTGGAGGCCATTCAAGAATTTGAAACTCTCCTCTAAGTTAATTTTTCACATCTTGTTTGGATCCTTAGTCTTGCTTCCAAAAAAACATGACCATCAGATCTCTCCTTGCACATGTTATTCTTGTTGACGTGCCAGGCACGCAGGAAAGTGAGGTCCCCTCTTTTTGGATGAGTAATGAGGATTCCTCCCCCCGACATCTATATTTCAAAGTATTTTAGCCTACTGAGATTTTGGATAGTTCTCCTGTCTTTCATGTTCTACTAGCTATCTCAGTGGTTGCAAACAACAACAAACATGTGCTGGCTGATTTAAACAGAAAAGGAGCCCTGGCCAGTGTGGCTCAGTTGATTGAGCCTCATCCCTTGCACCAAAAGGTCACCAGTCCGATTTCCGGTCAGGGCGCATGCCTGTGTGCCCCCGCTGTCCCCGCTGCCCCCCAACCCCTCACCAACACACGGCTTAATCCCCAATAGGGGGCATACAGGAGGCAGCCGATCGGTGTTTCACATCAGTGTTCCTCTCTCTCTTCCACTCTCTCTAAAATCAATAAAAACCTATTTTCAAAAGCAAACAGAAAAGGAATTTGTTGGAAGGGTGAGAGGCTGGTTCAGAGCTTAGCCAGGAAGGCCGGAGAACCATCATCACCGGAAACAAAGGAGGCAAGCCTTAGCTCAGGATGCCACTGCAGGGCTCTCAATCCTCTGTGGTTACCTCAGATGCTTCAGAGGGCTCTGGTGCCTTTGGGAACCTCAAAATTCATGAGTTAGGAGCTTCTGCTCACCATTCTGAGGCCACTTGACCATCCTGAGATCACATGACTGCACTTAAGTGCTCACACTTTAGAAACCAACCCTAACCCTTTCTTCTGATGTGCCCCTCCCACTTATCGTGAGACAACACAGGAAGGTGTCAGGATGTGGGGTAGCCAAAAATATCAACTGTCCATTACACAAACCCTCATATGATTAACCACATCTTCCATTAACTGGTTAGCCAATCAAAGATTGGCTATCCATGTGAATTTATCTTGTCCAAAGCTCACATCACATAATAATCATCAATCTCATGTACAATAACGTTGTCATCCTCCTCCTCACAGTCATTCTCATCCCCATATCATGCTCATCCCCAGCATCATCCCCTTGGTAACCCACTCACTCCCACTCTCCTGGGCTGCCATTTCCCTCCTCCTTCCTGCCTCTCAAATGTTCCCTCCTCATCCTCCTCCTCCCCCTTCCCAGTCATTGCCTCAGCTTTATTTCACTGCAAAATGAAAGCAATCGTAAGGGAATCGTGTCTTGTTTCTAACAGCCATCTATTAATGTATCTGTGCCATATGGGCCTCTTTCTCACTTCATACCAGCTGAGGCCAGCCCCCCACCCCCATTTATTCAAAACCATCCAGCAATTGTCCCCTGTCATGTCATTATTAATTGTTGTCTCTCTAATAGATCCTTCTAATTACCATGTAAATAAACTATGATAATTTCCATCTTAATCCCCCTTTTGTAGAAAAAGTCCTCCAAAAGTCCTCACTGTTTCTGTTTATTCTCTTCCTACAGCCCTTCCAATTCCAATTCAAGCTTTCATCCCAATCACTCCACTTAAGTCATTCTTAACAAGATCATCAATGACCTCTGAATGGTGACTTCCGATGGCCAGTTCTAATTCATGTTATTTTTACCTCTCTGCCACATTTGACAAAATTGATTACTCCTTCCTTGAAACACATCTTCTGTGGCCAGTTTGATACCCTTTCACTTGGTTTCTCTCCTATCTCCCTCGCCACTCTTTTTCAGTCTCCTTTGCTGGCTCCTTCTCATCTTCAACTCCTACATATGACACCTCTTCTCTACCTACACAGGTTATCCATCCCAAGTGTATACCTCCAGGCCAGACTCCTTCAACTCCAGACTTGGGCATCCAACTATCTCAACATCTCTTCTTGAAAATCCAATCAGTATTTAGATTTTGTCTGCTAAACTTCTATACCCACAGCCCTTCTCATCTCAATAAATGACAACTCTTCCCTTTTAGTTGTTGAATCTAAAATCTTTGAGGCCATCCTTGACTCTCCTGTTAAGATCCCTAACACCCCTCATCCATCCATGAGCAAAGCCTGTTGGCATATCCTTTGAAACATATCCAGAACATGACTTCTCACTACCTCAGCTTCTACCGCCATGGTCTGGTGTGTCATTTTCTCACACCTGGGTTATTGCAAGAGTTCCCTAACCAGGCTTCCTTATTCCCTCTGACCCCTCCCTCCACAGACAGTTCTCATCATGGGCAGTGTGAGCCTTTAAACATGGAGGTCATCACACTGGTCCTCCACTCGGAGCTCTGAAAGGGCTCCATCTCAGTCAAACCAAGATCCTTCTGGTGGCCCAGCGATGCCCTACGTGATCTGCTTGCCCCTAATGCCTTTGCCTCTCTAAGCCCATTTCCTCCCACTCTCTCCCTCACTCACCCCTCTTTGCCACACTGGCCTCCTTGCCAGCCTTTGAACATTCCAGGCACAACTTTCCCTTGGCTAGTCCCCAGGTATCTTTGTATCTTGCTCCCTTTCTTCCTTTAGTTTTGTACTGAGAGGTCACCTCATCAGTGAGGCTTCTGTGTGTTTGCTTCTTTGTGTCTGTGTTTTCTGTCTCTCTGAAGCTACGAGAAGGCAAGAACACTTGTAGAATAGTAGTGATGGGCAGGTAGGAGGTGCTCAAAAATATTTTAATGAATTAATGTCTGATTGGATTCCATGTCTAGGTTATTAAATGTCTTGTAACTTTCCAAGTTGGATGTATAAGACTTCATGTGAGCCCCAGAACAGCCCAGTGATATAGGCAGGACAGAACCCTCATGGGCTGGATGAAGCCAATGGGTCATGTTTTATTATTGAAAGCTGAAAGCTTCAGGGTATTAATGGCTGTTCCTTTTTCATTGCAGCATTGATGAGAAAACCCCATATCTGGCTTTGGGGGCTGTGAAGAATATCTCCATAAACATCTCCATCTCCAACCTCGGCGACGATGCCTATGACGCCAACGTGTCCTTCAATGTTTCCCGGGAGCTCTTCTTCATCAACATGTGGCAGAAGGTAAGGAGGGCACCCCAAAAGAGAGCCTTCGGTCCATCTAGTGCATCTGCTGACTTGCATCATAGCTCAAAAGGTGCAGTGATTGTGCGAAGACTATTTTGTTATGTGGAGTATCCTTTGGGACTGTTAGAATATTTTTCCGTCTGGACTTAGAAAGTGTGTTCTTACCGCCAGAGAAGAAACTATATAAATACCTACAGAGTGACGGGGCGGAATCGATGCCCTCCATTGTCTCCTACCCGTTCTCTCTTGTGGAACCCTGTCCGTACAGTTTTATGTCTGGCAGCTTCTCCACGATGACATGGTCACTGTCTCCCGCACGTGCACGTTCCAGAGAGTTCGTGTAAAGCCAGTAGTTGTGAAAAACAAGATAAGAGATGAGGACGGATAGCAGCTTAGCCTGCTTGTTATCTGCCCTTGATGTTTTATTAGAGGGTCATGTTCATCAGCCTACACTTTGGCGCATTAATTTATTCCTGGCATATCTGAGTGAATTGAGGAAATTAAATTATTTCCATGAATTGAGTGAGCTTTTAAGCGTGGATTAATTTATTTGAATGGATTGGAGTTTAAGTAGCATGACTCAGAAAGGAAAGAGGAGCTGGGATTCTTGCCTGTTTTATCCTTCACTGTTTCCTTCAATGGATCATCTTTGGAGAGAAAGAACAGGCCTTCTTGGCGGGCAACCGGAGAATGGGTGGATTTAAACAAACCTCACCCCACCTCGTGGTTGCTCTAACTGTTGACAGCGGTTCCGATGGGAATTTTTGCAGTGTTTCATAGTGTTTGCTGCCTTGAACTGCAGTGCCTTGGTCTCTGTGTTAAAATGGAACCAAAATCACTTTCTAAGGAAAACCTTCGCCCTGCCCACAGATGAGTGCTGGGTGCCCCTTCAAACTTTATTTCTGCTCAGGCACATGTCCTGCCAGACTCAGTAGTTCTGACAGGCTTGTGCCAATCTTGCCCAGCGTAGGGGGCAACTGAAGCAATTAGAGCCATCTAGAATGGCAGTGCTCCACGAACTTTCCCGGGGACCATCTCAAACTCTCTGCCGCTTAATAGGTTCAGGAGCTCCAGGGTTGGGGGAGGCCCCCAAAAAATCAAGAAGGACTGCGGGAAGGGCATGCTTTCCACTCAGCTTCCGCACCCTAAGAATTGTTCCTGGTTTAGGCTCTGCCCCGTCAAGAGAGAATCAAATACCTGGAGGGTTTCAGGGTCTCTGGTTACACACAGAATACCGAAAGCAGTATTTTACAGTAAATACATAATTTGAAAGGTTAAGAATAAGCTTCTAATGCCTGTTATGCCATAAAAATGAGAGAAGAAACTTAATCTCGTCACTCCTCCTGCTTCGCATTCTTCAGAACGGAGTCCAGAGTCCTCAGCTGTTCACGGGGGGCCATGCTGAGCCTGGGCCTTCCTGCCCTCCTCCCCCACAGCCTCAGTGTTCACCATCCCCCACATACACACTGGAATCCAGGCGGAATTGAGTACAGAAGTTGCCTTTGCCCTGGGCTCTGCCTTCAAACCTCAGCTCAGGTGTCACCGAGGCAGGTGCCTCCATGGCCTGCACCGGTGATGTGGGTGGATGGCTGGGTGGATGGATATCCCTCTTGTCCAAAGTCCCAAAGCAGCTGGGAGCCCAGGCCTCCGAGGTGCCCAGTCTTCTCTGTCATCACACAGTTAGTGGCACCTGAGTTTCTGAGCCTGAACAAAAGATACCCCTGGGATGGGTTTTTCTAGCCTAACACGGACTGCTTTCGTAGATGGCGTGCTGGTTCTTTCCTGTAGCGGAGGCTGCTGATAGAAGCCTGGTGCGCATGGATGAGCGTCCGCTGACTCGCCTCTGGCCTGTACCACGCTAACTTGGAAGCACTCCATAAAATAGGACTTAATTTGTCGGTGGCTACCCGGCTGGTTGATTGGCCGGCTGGCGTGTGCTGTCTGGCTGAGGCACTGCATGTAATGGTCACCTAATGGTCTCCTGCGGAGCAATGAAAGGGGGCTCCAAGGGGCGGGGCAGGGGCGTACAGTTAAAAGGGAGAAGAAGAAAGAAAACAGTTTGGAGCCACTGCATCACACAACTCCAGGGTCACATTCACGCTGGGTTCTATGTGAGGGACACCCCAGACCACACGCCACAGAATATAATGTGAACGGTGGCCCTGGAGCTGTACAGACAGGTGGCCCTGGCATCGAGCTTAGGTCAAGGTTCATTTCTTGCTGTGGTGCCTGTTGGCACAAACGGCTTTGGCTCCTGTTGCCTCTGTGAAACAGAATGGGTTGATTTGGACAGCAGTGATTAAGCACCTGCTAAGGGCCAGGCAGGCACCCGCTGTTAGGAGACACAAGGATGGGTAAGATCTGGTCCCCGCTCCCAGGGAGCTCACAGCCTGGTGAGTGAAAGGCGTGTCGGCAAGCAGTTGGAGCACAAGATGCCAGCTGCTCGACAGAGGTGCTGAGGAGTTGCTTTGGAGCCCAGACGTGACAAGGTGAAGCAAGTCGTCACTGTGAGTGCTAGTCTTGGGTTGGACAAAACGCTGCGGTAAAGGCTTACAAGGAGGGATGCGTCTCTGAAAAGTTGGTGTCCACATTCAGAGCTAAGGTGGATGGGTGGGGTGGGTCCATCGATCTGGGTGGTGAAGGAGCGAGCCGGGCTGGTACAGGGGTGAGAGGGCAGAGGAGAGCAGAGGAGGAGAGGCAAGAGAAAGCCAGCAGGATGGGAAGAGGCTGCCCATGTGGGACAGAGGGCCAGTAACGCTCCTAGTGGGGGTGACCCCAGGGCGTTATAGGAAGACTGATGCCCGCTGTTCTGTGCTGAAGTTGCTTACCAGGTAGGAAGCCTGCTCTCTGGAATGCCTCCTCTGACCAAGGGAGGGAGAAACTCAAAGAAGGGGCTGGGTTCATGAGTGCATCTCCATGGTATTGACTGTTATGATGCACATGGAAATGGACATGGACATGGTCAGTGCAAGAGAGCTCTCAGCTGACCTCTGGGTGCAAAGGAGACGTAGCAGCTTGCCCTGGGGTTACAGAGGAGGCCGTGCTGGGGAGAAGGGAGCGCGGGGATAGACTTTCTGAACGAGGCTCTCCTCTGCAGTGTGAGCGCTCTCTTGGTGTGGGTCTCCCAGATGCTGACCTTGAAGCCAAGAATTGAGGGCCATTAGCTTATTAGGGAGGTGCAGCAAACACTGGTAGGGAGGCAGAGAAGTGACACAGGCAGGTGGAGGCAGCTGATGAACAGGGTGCTGTCGCCCGGCCGGCGTGGCTCAGTGGTTGAGCATCAACCTATGAACCAGGAGGTCACGGTTCGATTCCCGGTCAGGGCACATGCCCGGGTTGCAGATTCCAAGTGTGGGGCGTGCAGGAGGCAGCCGATCAATGATTCTCTTTCATTATGATGTTTCTGTCTCTCTCTCCCTCTCCCTTCCTTTCTGGAATCAATAAAAATATATGTTTAAAAAAAATAAAAAGAATAGTTTTTTAAAAAGAGAGATTTGTTAAACCAGCGACTGCGATGCGCAGTGGGGCCTAATCCCGAAGGGCACCCTGGGAAACAGAGCAAAATACCAACCTCAGGGGTGAGGGAGCTGGGGGATTGACACACCCTTCCCAAAGAGTCAGTGCTCGAGGCCTACGTGGGGGTGCACTCCCCGGTGCTCTGTCCTCTAACGTGCATGAACGAAGCAGCCTACACGGTTCTGGAAAACACCCTCGGGTGCAGAGACGCAGACACTGGCAGTTGGCCCTGGGCTGGAGCGTTGGGCAAGGTGCGAGGCATCTGAGCAGGCTCTCCCGCATCCACTGGAAATGCCCACCGCGTTCATAGCACCTCCAACGTGAGCGCCTCACGTTCTGGGCTTCCAGACGTTGTAAACTGGCCTAAGAGAACTTCACTGAGGTTCTAACGTGAGAAGGCAGGTGTTACACATTGGAGAAGGGGCCACCTGTGGGGCATTGGGAAGCAGGGGAGACCAGAAAAAGGGAGGTCTCCAGCCTCATCTAGCTCTCGGCAGAGTCCATGGTAGCCAGGTGGGCGTGTCACGGCCAGCGCTGCCAGACTTCCTTTTTTTTTTTTTTTTTCAATAAAAGCCAGAGATCCACATTTTTATGTGAAATCTCATGACTTTGGCAGCTAATTAAAATGTTCTTTGAACATTGTATGGGCCAAACAAAACACGTCCACAGGCTACATCCAGCCCATGGGCCACCAATGTGTGACCTCCGGCTTAGCTGTTTTCCGTATGTTCCAGCCCCATTCTCTTGCCTGCCCGCACATCACATGCATCTGTATTTCTGGTGAACCTGGTCTGTCTGCAGCCTTGAATGTCTGTATGTCACGTCCATCCCTGGATGACAGACTAGCCCAGGGGTGGGCAAACTTTTTGACTCGAGGGCCACAATGGGTTCTTAAACTGGACCGGAGGGCTGGAACAAAAGCATGGATGGAGTGTTTGTGTGAACTAATATAAATTCAAAGTAAAGGAGCGGAGGGGAGAGCAAGAGAACCGGATAGAACAGCCGGATCCGGCCCGCGGGCCATCGTTTGCCCACGGCTGGACTAGCCCAAACAGATTGGAATCTGAGGGCCTCAGGTGTGGGTGTGTTTTGGGGGGAGGGAGGTGATCAGAGAGGGGGAACCCCAAAATGCCCATGGAATCTTGGACGCTAATGAGGTTTTGAAAGCTATTGTCAGGCTGGAACGTGTGTGCTTCGTGGTGATTTCGAGAAGCGGCTAAGCTGGCGTTTGTACTCTAGACGTTCTCAGAGGAGAAGTGACGTGCCAAGCAGCCGAGGTGGGGAAGAGGGAGCATGAGGCTCTGGCTGCTGCCAAGACGCAGAGGTGGGACTCCAGCTCGGTTTCTTGCAGTTGGTGCGACCGCAGGCCAAAGGCTTTCTCTCTGCGCCTCCGTTTCTTTCTCTGTAAAGCGGGATGTGCTAGGATTAAATGAGGCTTCCACCCAACTCCTGTTGCACATTAGCACATGCTGTGTAGTTCACTCATTTATTCAGAAAGCATACACCCATCACCTACTTCAGACCCAGGTTAAATGCTGAGGTGGGGGAGGAAAAGGAGCGAGGATATAAGACAAAGCATGTAGGCCAGAGGGCGTTGCCTCTTCCTCTCAAATCAGAAATCAAGGCCTGTAATCCTAGAACAAACACCCGTCGTCTTAGCAAAGTTGCATGTGCGTGCGGACACACATGTGTGCACATGCATTTATACGGTCAAAAATAGCGGTAGTGCTAAAGTGAACATATTTTTACATTTAACGAATTGCCTTTATTTAAAAAAATAAAATTGCATGAAAATTAATGTAAACTTCGTAAATATATGTCAGTTAAATCAATGTTTGTGTTCGCTTTTGTTGGTTTTAATTAGGCTTGTTGATTTTTTTTTTTTTTTTTACTTTTTGCTGAAATAGTGGAATTTTTGGTTTGGGGATGTTGGCTTTTTAAAATCCAAGATATATCATTGTTTGAACGTGTGACGCATGCAATAAATGGTGTCAGAGTTTAGAGCAGGGGTGGGCAAACTTTTTGACTCGAGGGCCACAATGGGTTCTTAAACTGGACCGGAGGGCCGGAACAAAAGCATGGATGGAGTGTTTGTGTGAACTAATATAAATTCAAAGTAAAGGAGCGGAGGGGAGAGCAAGAGAACCGGATAGAACAGCCGGATCCGGCCCGCGGGCCGTAGTTTGCCCAAGGCTGGTTTAGAGAATGGTGAACTCCAAACACCGAGGCAGGGCACACGGTCCTGGTCTTGAAGATTGGGCCAGGGGACAGCGCGCCCCGAAGTCTGCAGGAGAGCCTGGTGGGGGAACTGCTCCTTAGCAGGTGGGCAGTGCTGGGCCACCCCTGTTTCCACTGAGGGTCTGGACTGAGGAGACCGAAGGACAGAGGCTGGAGGCACCCCGAGGAAGAGCAAAGGGAGCGGGAACAGGCGAGAGAGGTCAGGAGGCGAGCTTCGTCCGGGGATTGCTGGAGGGAGGAGGCCGCCGAGGAGGAGGCACGGTCATTCACTTCACAGCTTTCAAGTTGGTGCTCAGCGGCCGCTGGCTGGAGTCACTGAGGCCGGCTGATGAGTTGTTGCATGGCCTTCTCACCTGCTTGAGAGTCTGAGAGGGCGGGATGGGCCCTGGGTCCTCTGTCCTTTCCTTCTCTCCCAGGATAGGGCCTCCTGGGGGCGGGGGGAGCGGCGGGTGAGAGTGTTGGAAGCTGCGGGAGGAAAGCTCAGGTTGCTCCTGCTGAGGAGCGAGTACTTTGAGATCCCGGGCCCCCACGTTGGCTTCGGGGGTGGACACGCAGCAGGGCAGCCTGAGCCGCTTTTAAGTGGCTTCTTCTTTATGACAAGAGGCCTCGAGGGCTTGTAAGTTTGTTTTTCGTGCAAAGGGATCCCTCCCGTCGGCATCTCTCTTCTCACTTTCAAAGCGCGTAGCACAAGGTGGTGCCGGGCGATCCACCCGATCCGCTTCCTACCTGGGCGGAGCGGGAGAGAGACACAGACCCGTGTGTCTCCCTGTGTATTTGTGGGAGTGCCCAGGCCTGTTCTCAGACAGGACATTCCATCCAGAAGCAGCATGATACGTAGGAACAGAGTGAATCCTACTCGGTGGGGCCGGGAGGTTACACCCTGCACATCGGAAGGGTTCACTGCCAAGGCGGTGCACCCCTCCCCCATTGCGTCAGCAGATTTCCCACGGCCTTGGCCCACCGGACCACCTCTCTCCTTCACCGCAGGAACTGGTTCTCATTGTGCTCTGCTTTCTCCGGTGGCTCTCGTCAAGTTAATAGTAGCCCCGAGTCCAGTGCCGCCCTTAGAAGTTTACAGTCCTCTCCGCAGGGCCATTAAGATGATGAATGAACTTGCTGCTCGCCCTTGTAACAGAGCCCTGAGGGTGGATATCGATACTCAGAAAATAATAAGTCTCTTCCGCCCCTTTCCTGTTTTAAATCCAGTGCCCCAAGCCCCCTGGTGACTTTACCTTGAACTTCCGGCCTGATGCCAGGCAGAAAAACCTCCCCTGGCTCCCAGCCCACCCGCGCCTCGACAGGCGGCAAGCTCTTTCTCTCGCACAGTTGCTCTTCCCATCCGGCCTGTCCAAGGTGAATCCCACATCCCCTGGGAACCCGAGGCATTCCTGAGCTGTTTCTGCTGGCCGTGACCTTCCTCCTCCAGAGGGTCAGGGTATGTGGTGGGGACTGCCTACTCCGGCCACACGCCAGATTTTTAGTTCCTCACCTGCATGACCCGTGGCCATTGGATTCGCATTCTCGGGCCCTGCAGCGGGAGAGGGCCTAACCCAGAGTGGAACTGTGCCCCAGGGAAAGGGCGGGGCGCTTCCCGTGGCAGCCGGCAGGGGGGGAGCCGGGGAGAACCCAGGTGTCCATTGGAAGTCACAGCGTGGCCCGCGTTCCGCCGCGGGGCTCAGCTTTCACGTATATGAAAAGCTTCGTTTGTGTATTCACTGCACTTGGAAGGAGGGCTACGTTTTGCTTCTGCAATGTCAACAGAGTTGTCGCCGCGACAAGGATCAATTAAGAAGGACGTTTCCCAGAGCTGCGGGCTCTCCGGTGGGGGAGCCTAGGACACATGTGTGAAACCTCTGGGTCGTTTCTTTTCCGAACGAACTGCAAAACAGCGATTTCATGATTTCCTCTTCGAAGGGGAGAAGGGGAGTCTTGGATTGGGAATCGTTTTTCATAAAGCAGCATCACACCTCTTAAAAAGAAAGCCATGAAAATGGTCTGCTAAGCTAAGGCACGGAAAGACTCGGGAAGAATGGGGGTGTCTTGGGCCGGGTTTCCCTGGAGCCGATCCTGAGACGAGGATTCATGCCAGGTGGTTTGTGAAGGGTGCGCCCCCCAGGAGACAGGTAGGGATGGGGCGGCAGGACAGGGCAGGGTGCAACCGCAGGCACAGGACCGTAGAGGGAGGCCCCAGCCTGGTCCTGCAAGGGGAGTTCTAACTTGCACACCTCAGTGTCATCCCATCTCAGGCCTGGAAGCTGGGCATTCTGTCTCTCACAAGGGCCACTTACAGGGGAATAAATGTCCCAGGAACTTCCCACCCTCTGAGGGTGAGGTGTGGACAGAGTGGCTGTGGTAGCTTGAGGGAGGCCTCTGGAGAATGTCTGCGAATGTCGCTCTTGGAAGCAAATGCCAACTGCAGCCAGAGAGAGGGCATAGAAAGAGGGTCCGTGGGGATTTGGGGGGACTGCTGAAAGTGTTTGCTACGGTACAGTTACTATCAGCTGGTTTCCTTTGTGCTCTGAAGGGCCTATTGCAAACATTTTTTAAATATATTTTTATTGATTTCAGAGAGGAAGGGAGAAGGAGGGAGAGATAGAAACATCAATGATGAGAGAGAATCATTGATCGGCTGCCTCCTACACACCCCACACTGGGGATCGAGCCCGCAACCAGGGCATATGCCCTGTCCGGGAATCGAACCATGACCTCCTGGTTCAAAGGTCAGTACTCAACCACTGAGCCACACCGGCTGAGCCAAGATCTTTGAGCTCTTGAGGTGTTTATGTGATACTCTCAATGTCGGTGGCACACAGGTATTTCTGCCAACATCTGATTAGGGAAGCAGACGCATCAGTGCCCATGGAATTTCACAGAGAACATGAATGCATAGCTGCGGTCCATTACAACAGCTTGCCAGAGCTGTCCTTTCATCCCTGTGAAGCAGGATTTACAAGTCGTCAAGGTTTCTGTAGCCCCTTACGTGCCAGCCGCTGGCATCGTTCTCACCCAGGCACCCGAGGACAGCTAGCCAGCCTGCCCTGGTCTCGTAAGGAAGTGGGTTAAGCAGCTGATTTTTAAAATCAGTTAGCAATGCGTTTGGCTGCAAGTGACAGAAAAGCCAGCTTTTAGCGGCTGATCAGAATGAGATTTTGACTCTTCTTTTGGGACCATAAATCTAGAATTGGGCATTTTGAGGCTGGTGAGCAAGTGCACGATGCCATCAGGAACCCCGACCCGTCTGTCTCTCCACTCAACCTTTCTTCACACATGATGCTTCTTGGTTTGCATGCCCAGGGCTGCAGCCGCATTCAGGTAGCAAGAAGACAAGGACCAGGCTAGCCCCGTTTTAAAGAGCTTTCCTTCAGCATGTTCCATGCCAGAACCATGCCACGGGTCCCTGCCTCAGGGCCTTTGCGCTATCTCTTCCCCGAGATATGCATGGGACCCACTTCCTCAAGTCCTTCTTGTCTCACCTCGAATATCACCTGACTAGAAATACACACCCTGGTCAATTTGGCTCAGTGGATAGAGCGTCAGCCTGCAGACTGAAGGGTCTCAGGTTTGATTCCGGTCAAGGGCATGTACTTTGGTTGTGGGCACATCCCCAGTAGGGGGTGTGCAGGAGGCAGCTGATTGATGTTTCTCTCTCATCGATGTTTCTAACTCTCTATCCCTCTTCCTTCCTCTCCGTAAAAAATCAATAGAATATATATTTTTTTTAAAAAAAAGAAAGAAATACACTACTGTTCCAAACACTCCCAACTCATTTCTTTACCCTGATTTTCTTCACAAAACTTAGTAGGATCTGACATGCTATTTGTTTGTTGCTGACTGTCTTGGTCCTCCCACAGGACTTTAAGCCCATCAGGGGTCCTCAAACTACGGCCCGCGGGCCACATGTGGCCCGCCGAGGACATTTATCCGGCCCACCAGGTGCTGCTGCCTGTCCTGCTTAGCAGCCAACTCGTCCCGAGCCCGCAGTGCGCATAGGAATTTGTTCATAGTTGTTTTTTTTAAAACTATAGTCCGGCCCTCCAACGGTCTGAGGGACAGTGAACTAGCCCCCTGTTTAAAAAGTTTGAGGACCCCTGCCATATAGTATGGAACGACTTCGTATTCCCTGATTCATCCCTAATCCCTGCAGCAGCGCCTGGAATGTAGTCAGATCTCAATATAATTGAATGAACAAATGGTTGAAGGATGAACATACAGATAAAGGATAGTTCTACCATTCGAGGTACTTTACGGTTACTGTGTCAGTAGCATTACATTTTAGTAATGCGCTGGTAGTTTTAAAACGCTGCATACTGATTTCTTATCTCCCTGGAGAGACAAACCACCAGGAGTGGGAAAAGTGGAGAGATGCTACCCCCACCTGGTGATGGAGTCTTGCTGTGTAGGCTCAGGCCTGCCCTGAGGAAGGAGTTCAATCCTTTGGTGCTGAAATTCACCACTGAGGGGTCGGCTTTGGGTCTGTGACTTTTAGGGGCGACCGTTGATGGACCAGGCCATGCCCGCAGAGTTCCTTGAATTCCTTCCACATTCGAAGCCAGCTGCTCCTTCCTGCCAGAGCATCCTCTGTCCACGTGGTGTCTGCAGTGGCCCTAGGATTGTGTCACCTACGGGTGCCTCCTGGGCCAAGCATTTTCCGTAGTGAAAGCTCGGCCTTTCGTGATGCAGCCCACCCTCCTCTGCACAGAGACGTGACGAGAGACCAAAGGACCCTAAGATGGAGCAGACGTTGGCCCTGCCCCTAGGGCACTCACAGCAGAGCCTCGCCTTCCACAGGGTTCCAGATGTTGGGACAGGAGGAGGTCCTGGTGCTGCCCTGCCTGGGAGAATATGTAGCACAAAGACCGGCTACGATCCCACAGCCTAGCGGTAACCACTAGGGAATGTTGGCATAAGTTTGTCCCAAATTTCTTCCTGTATTTTTTGCTTACTTATTTTATGTGTTTGAATACTTATTATAGGAAGGGAAAGGTGGAGTGTTTTAGGCATATCATACCAGAAACAGTAACCCTTTGCCTGTGGCATTTATCCCCAACTGGTTCTTGGTCTTTGAACTTTATTTGTGATATTTTACCCAACAGAAGTCTTTAACTCAGTCAGATTCATCCAGCTATTATTCCTTTTTGCATAGGTGGTCTGACTTTGGTGTTGGCTTAGAAATTTCTCCCCATCTCTAGATATCTACCCAAATATTTTCAATAATTCATCGTTGTTGTTTTTTCAACCTTTAAATTTTCAATCCATTTTTGGTGGAATTCACTCTGGTATAAGGGAAAAAAATTGTAGCAATCCCTATATTTCCAAACAGCCAGATGTCTCCAGAAGATTTGTTAAACACCCTATTACCCATCCGTACCACCACTGACTTGACAAGGTACCATCTTCCTCATATTCTGAATTTCTGCTTGCATTTGGATCTGTTTCTGGATTTCTCTGTTCTGTCTTCCTGATCTGTCAACCTCAGGGTCATACCTTGAACTTGAATTGCTGAAGCTTTATATGACAGTTTAATATCTGGAAGAAATTTCTCCCTTGGTGCTCAGCTTTTCCTGCCTCGTGTCCCATGTCTGTTCTTTCAAATAAACCATCCTTTCAAGGTCAGAAACATTCCATTGCAATGTGATTGGAATTATTTTACGCATGTACTTTCATTTTGGAATAACATACACACATATTTCAGTGTTCTGGGTTTTTTGTTTAAGAATCTGCGGTCTGTCCATTTTTCTTCTCTGTCGAAGGGTATCGTTGTTTCCTCCACTGAGGACCAGCATGTTCTGGTTATTCCTGCATCCTTGCTGCTGTAAATGGGGTCCTTTTCCATTATATTTTATAGCTGGATATTATGTGTGTATTAAAACAGCTTCCAAGTTTGGTATAAGTTTAACTGGTGACTTTCCTGAACTTATACCTTAGTTTTTCAGTGCTTTTAAGCTAGGCCTTTTTTTTTTAGGTAGAAGTCCTATCATCTTAAAACTTCACTTCTTGCCCTAGCCGGTTTGACTCCGTGGATAGAGCGTCTGCCTGCAGACTGAAGGGTCCCAGGTTCAGTTCCTGCCGAGGGCACGTACTTTGGTAGCAGGCTCCTCCCCAGGCCGGGCCCTGGTCCGGGTGCGTGCGGGAGGCAACCAATCAATGTGTTGCTCTCACGTTGATGTTTCTCTCTGTCTTTTCCTCTCTCTTCTCATGCTAAAAATCAATGGGAAAATGTTCTCGGGTGAGGATTAAAAACAAACACACAAAAAGAACACTTCTCCCAGAGTAGTTCTCTGCCTCCCACTTTAAGGTGATGTGAACAGTGGCAGGCCTAGTGGACGCTCCTCTGTTCTCCACTGCAACGGAGCATGATGGTGGCTGTAGACCCGAGTTCCATATTTTATTAATCATGTTAAGGAAGTGCATTAGCATGATGGATGCTGACATCTCGACAAACATGCTCTCGGTCTAATTATAAGATCCTTTCCAACCTGAAGAGCTTTTAGGCATGAAAAGGAATGGTCACTTGTATTCGCATTAGGTCTAATATCCAGTTCGTTTATTTACAAATATTCACACAGTACTTGTCTAACTTCTACATTAAAAATAGGACTAGAAGAGCTTTACATTGAACCCTATTAAATTGATATTGTTGTAGGTTAGAGATAGTTGAATTTTAGATGGTTCAGCCTGATAGACTTTCCCCCTTAGCTAAATCAATTGAATTTTCTCAGACTCTCTTAAATGTTTTGATACCTTAAAAAGCAAACCCATGATTCACTGATCAGTAGGCTAACACTAAACACCAATTGCACTAAACACGGGCTGCTATCAGAGATTTAAGTTTCTTTGTTATCTCCCGTCTGATTCTTTTTTTGACTTTGGTTCTGATTTCTTCCTGGAACTACACGTGGGCCGGCTTTCCCAGAAGAGTTAGAGTTACCTCCTCAAGCCAGAGGCACGGACCAGGGTGCCTATGGGCGACTCGGCTCCAGGGACATGAGGACCCTACTCTAGTCCGTTCTCCAGGTGGCCGATGTAGCCAACAGTGTTGGTATCCCACCCTGATCCCTCCAGTCCCTTTCTGCCTTCTTTGCCCCTCCACCTGCACACACATCCCAGTTTGCTTTTCACACCCAGCATCTGTGACTTGCTTTTGGAGGACTGACCTCGGGCTCCTAGAGCCACTTTACCTGTAACTGAAGAACCACAGGTCCCCAACCTGGGCTGCCCTTGTCTAATCACGGGTGCAGATGTATGAAAGCGAGCATCCCTGGTGAGGACAGTTCTAGGGGTAACACACTCCGGAGCTCCCCTGTGGGAGCAGGTGAGTCCACCCTCCGTAGGTTTCGGCCTGAGCCCTCGTCCTGGCCTGATGTCCTCCCATCCGTGAGCCTGCGTGCCCCGCCGCTCACTGGTCTCTCTGGGAGCATATTGTCTATGCATCTTTTAATCTCAAATCCTCATCTCTGGGTCTGCTTCTGGAGAAATGTCCCAAATTACTGACCATCGGATAGGTTTTGATTTGTGTGTGTGTGTGTGTGTGTGTGTGTGTGACCACAATCTTTTCCCTCAAATGACCCTGCAGAAACGTCCCAAATTACTGACCAATCGGATAGGTTTTGATGTGTGTGTGTGTGTGTGACCACAATCTTTTCCCTCAAATGACCCTGTTTGGAGTACTTTACCTTTGTAACACAACCTACTATAAATCTACTTTGTGAGTATTTGTTCTGAGCGATTTCGGCCTGAATGAGGTCCAATCCAATTCAAGTTCATTCGAAAGGGTTTGATCCCCTGGGACACTGATATGACAGCTTTTCGAAATTAGCTAATGAAACTTAAACTCTTGCCATATGAAGCTATTCATATTGCTTTTATTTATTTATTATTTTTTGTTTACCTTTTAATAAAACCAGTTCTATTTTAAAAGCTACACCCTCTCCTTGGTCATCACGTACCATTCTTTGAGTACGTTGCTGGGTTCGGTTTGCTAATATTTTACCTCGCGCTGTTGTGTCGATGTTTATAAGCAGGATTTGTCTGTCGTTCTCGTTCTTGTGTGGTCTTGGCCAGGTTGGTGCCAGGCTTTTGCTGGTATTTGCCAACAACAAGCAGAAAGCTTACATTCTTTCTCTGGACCCTGGAAATGACCCGGCGTGATCGCAGCGGCGGGCAGCAGCAGCTACCCCCTTACGGGAGCGCTTGCCAGGCTCTGTGCTCAGTGCTTAACTTTTGCCAACGCATTTAACCCTCACGATGACCCGGTGAGGTATGTCCAATGATGATCTCAGTTTTCCTGGTGAGGAAACCAAGATTTCTCGAGGTTAAGGAAGAGCCGCCGCTGGTAAGTGCCAGAGCGGGGACTCGGGCTCAGACAGGTTTAGTTACGTGTCTGATGCGGTGTGCTGGCTGCCCACTTGGCTCCGTGGCTCCGCCCCTCGGCAGTGCCAGGTGCTTCATGAATTAGATCTTTCTCATCGCATCAGGACCAGTGTTTCTGTGCAGGAGGCACTGGGTAAGGAAGCATTGATGAGTGTTCAGGGACAGCTGCAATTTGTCCAAACAAGGCTCTCTTCAGTATCCCCAGGACCCTGGCACGCAGACCCAGCTCCCCTCCACCCCTTCACCCCTCCCAGAGCGCGCCCCCCTGCGGTGCCTGCGTGTCTCCACGCTGGATCCTGGAAAGCTTGGCAGCAGCCTCACCCCGGGGGTTTCCTCTCTGGAATGAATTCGTCCCCAGGTGAACTGAAATGGAAGATCGCACGCGAAGGCCTTGTCCTCACATGGGGTTGGGACGGTGGGATAGCACAGTCCTCCCTGCTTTGACATTTACCTGGACCGTTGGAAGAGAAAATGCTGCTGGCTTTGTGGCACCATGGGTCTGAAGCTCTTAGAGACACCGAGGGAATCAGTAGGTTGTCGAACGATTGATGATATCAAGTACCCCCTGGAATCCTGTGTCGCGTTCGCATGTCCTGGTGTATTGTGTGCAATGGGGTGAGCTGGGTTGTAGAGACAGCTGCAGATTCTACGGGATAAAAGCTCTTAATTTTGTCTTGTGTTACTCTAAGTCAGTCAAAGGCAAGTTCTATCCACAAGAGACTGAATGAATAACACGAGCCCCGCACTTGTGTGATTTAGAACTGGGCGTTGGAGAGATGACCATTAATGTATATCCTTAAGGTCTAAAGGAATTACTTCTCCCACTGAGTGGACAAATGGGGAAGTGGGTGCTGAGAATGGCATACTAGTAAATGTCTCCATCATGATTAGGATCACAAAGCCATTCATTCATTCATTCATTCATTCGGCAAATAGAAATTGTGTGTTTAACATGTTCCAGGCATAGGAGATACATGAGCAGACAGACATAGGCCCTGCCCTCAATCTGCTCACAGTCCACCAGGGAAATAGACATCGGAAGAACTCTTCATGACACTGATGGTAGCTGTGCTAAGTGGCGCACACGTGGGTGCCATGAAGATTTTCTTGAGGGGCAGGGGAGGTTTTCAGGAAGAGCAAAGATGCTGGGAAGGCCAGTGGGAGGGAGTGAGGGTGTGAGAGGAGAGGCCTGAATGAGGCTGAAGAGCTAGGCAGAGCCAGATGACACAGGTCTTGGGACCCGCAGGGAGATGTCGATGCACAAACAAGGTGAGATGGGGTGTGTGTGTGTGTGTGTGTGTGTGAGTGAGTGTGTGTGTGTGTGTGTGTGTGTGAGTGAGTGTGTGTGTGAGTGAGTGTGTGTGTGTGTGAGTGTGTGAGTGAGTGTGTGTGTGTGTGTGAGTGTGTGTGTGTGTGAGTGTGTGAGTGAGTGTGTGTGTGTGTGTGTGTGTGTGTTGCAACTTTAGTTTTGCCTTAATGTTGGAGCCTCCAAATATGTTTCCAAAATGCTATAAAAATGTTTATGGACTTATTTATTATAAGGCTCTAGTCTAACAATTAAGCCTGGGGAACAGAGGGCATACATTTATCATTTTCTCTTACTTTAGAAAACGCTCCTCTCCTTCCCCCCCCCAAAAAAAAGCTTCCCTTAATGAAAATAGAAGCTTTTTCACTGAGGCCAGAATTGTCATCCTAAGAGAACCATTTACCCATTTGGTCACTGCTGGTGGTCATTAGCCAGTTGATGGATCCAAGCTTTCAAGACTTCCAAGTCCTTAGTTTGCTAATCCTCTCATGAAAAATGGGCACAGTCGCCACAGATA
The DNA here is from genome assembly GCF_963455305.1 of Plecotus auritus. Lineage (NCBI taxonomy): Eukaryota > Metazoa > Chordata > Mammalia > Chiroptera > Vespertilionidae > Plecotus > Plecotus auritus. The sequence goes on along the minus strand of NC_137773.1, from coordinate 173,010,977 downwards.
AAGTCACTGAAGAACCCTCACTCCTCCTGTCCTCCCATCCCCGGCTCACCTTGTGCCGTCCCAACGTTGTTGGCCTTTGCCGACCCCTGACTTTCATCCTGTTCTTGCGTTCCTTTCTCTGTTTCCTTGAGGTCGTCTTCTCACACAGGCCACGTCCTGCAAGTCTCTGCTTGCGTTCCTTTTTCTTTGCATAACCTGAGAAATCATCCGTCCTGCAAGCCAGGTGTCCTGCCACCACCGCAGTGCAGTGGTTTCTGAGTCTGACACAAAGGTGACCTCTGGTGCGGTCTTACAGATTGTGGCTAGTTTTCCCTGAATTTCTGCCTCGGGTACTGCTGCCTTCCCAGGATGAAGCGCGTCAGTGACCCTCTGTTTCCGCTGAAGTCATCTGTTGGTCATGAACTTCCTGGTCCCGATAGTTACTGGGTCGTTCATGATGGCAGCCGATTTTCAAGCAAGCGGGGTGGTAAAAAAAAAAAAAAAAAAAAAAAAAAAAAGGTCGAAGCTTTAAATCTGAACCTTGCCCTTGGAGGACAGAAGCTACGGCTCTAAAAGACCTAACAGGTGACATTTTACAGATGGGACAAGCCCCTAGAAAAGGGAATGGTCTGTTGAAAGTCACCAAGCCAAGCGGCCTATCCATGTGGGGGTCCCTGTTAAGAAAACCAAATCTAGGTCCCGAATAATTCCTCCTTTCTTCAGCTTCTCTGAAAGCGTAGCCCGGGGCAGGGGCCCCTGAGACGCCCGCCTTGTTCCCCAGCTCAGGGTTACGATGTGTGTTCCCTGAAACACCCGCCCTGCCTGCTCTCGGCGTGGGCTCTCGGGCCGTTTCGGCACGCAGTATTGGTTTTGGCTTCGGGAAGTAGGTTTCTTTGGCTTGGCTGGAAGCAGACAGCAACCATTTTATTTCGCTTGCGCCTCCTGAATTAATTGGGCAGCGAGAGGAAAGAGCCCGCATACTGAGCAGCCGGGCTCGGTCAAAGACACGATTCACGGCGCTTTCTAGGACCCCGCTTGCTCTTCTCGGAAGGAGGAGTGTCGAAGCAGGGCCCGGCCCGATGGGCGGTCTTCCTCTCCTGAAGTCACCCACCCATGCTCTTCCTGACTTACAGATGGAGGCAGCAGGCCATGAAACGGTGGACCGAGGGTCCGGCAGTCTCCATGGGACGGGCTTGCCCCTGGGGGTGGGGTGGAAATGTAGGGTGGAAGTAAGACTGGAGGAGGTTTGGTTCTGCAGAGCGGGGACGCAGGCAGGTTAATTTCTTACGCTCTCGCTCTCTCCTCCCCCTGCACACACACAGCGGCCCGTCCAGCAGGGCCATTTGTCCTTGAGACCCTCGCCTGCTGGCCCTTGGGCTGCCAAGATGCCCCTTCCCATGAGCTCCCTCTGAAACCTCCCTCTCAGCCCCGTTGGCCTGTTGCGCTTTTAGAGTCACCGTTCCCCCCAGAGTGGTGTATTGCAGGCCATGCCTTTGCCTGAGGTTTGCTGCCGTTTGCAAAGCCTGAACAGAGGGTGTGATGCAGGTGGCTTACCGGAGCCCGGTCCCAGGAAGGAGGGGGGAAAGCCAGCTCGAGGGTGTGTTTCTGAGGTCCCTGCTGCCGGTGCCTGGACCTTTCGAGAAGCCTGTGGAATAAAGGACACCCGGAAAGGCTTGCCTCCCCGACGGGAGACCGGAGCATTTCTTCACCAGCTCCCATTCCCGCTCCGCTGAGCGTTGCCTGTGAAGGAATAGCTCGTCCTGCCCTGGCGTGGGGTGCGGTTGAATGGGGTGCCCAGGGAACTGTCTGCCATGCCTGGTGGCAATCAGAGTTAGACCAGGAGGAAGTGGTCCAGGGCACCTGTGGCATATGCCCAGCCCCAGCCCTGGCTCCTACAACCTGACTTCAGCCTTAAGTGCTTTCTGCCATTGGGGTAACAGCCTCAGTCAGCTCTTCTCCCGGCCACACCGGTGTACTGAGATTCTCCACAGGCGCCAGGGGGTCAGTCTGCATTCGAAGACTAGGTGAGCAGGGAAGAGTTTACCTTCTGGAGGGAGGTGGATGGGGGTTCGAATCTACACCTTGGTTCTTTCTGATCGCTACTCTTGACACTGGGTATGTAAGTGCGGGGAAAATGTGAATGTGAAAAATGTCTGAGAAGTGATGACATTGAAGCTATACTGTGCAGAAACCTTATTGGAAGCTAAACAAATAAACTCCGGATTTTCAGAAAGGTAAATAAGGGATTGGTTACTTTCATCACACGTTTCTTGTGTTTGCAAAAGGATTAATACTGAAAATGTTTAAAACATCTCAACAGAGGTCAGTACAATTCAAACAGAACGTTAAACGTGCTTCAGCCGTTTGTAAATATTTAGTTAAGGAACAGTTTCTCCAAGGAGCTGCTTTCCGTGTGAGCGGGGCCTCTGTGAGCGGCCGCACCTTCGGCAGGTGAGGAGACCGCTGGGGAAGGAGCTCATGGGACACCGTTCTTGTTCTGATTATGTGTGTGTGTTTATGCGTCTTTCTCTCTGCAGTCCCCGCGATTGCTCCGAAGGCTAGGGGACAGTAAGTAAAGTGGATGGCCATGTTTTTGTCATTCATCTCTGCGTTGCCATGTTTTCCTGTGTTCAGAAGGTCATCCCTCAGCCCCCAGGGGACACAATCATGAATTGAATGGAGCCTGTGTCAGGGTTTCTTGCACATTCCCCGTCTCCCCAGGCCCCGGCTTCCCTCCTCTCTAGTAGATGGGCTCAGTCACGTGGTCTTGCCAGTCAGAGCCTCAGAACATCTGTGCTACGGTTCATAGTTATCCTCTTACAGTTCAGGGGTCCTCAAACTTTTTAAACGGGGGGCCAGTTCGCTGTCCCTCAGACCGTGGAGGGCCGGACTATAGCTTAAAAAAAACTGTGAACAAATTCCTATGCGCACTGCGGGCCCGGGACGCGTCGGCTGCTAAGCAGGACAGGCAGCGGCACCCGGCGGGCCGGATCCATGTCCGCGGCGGGCCACATGTGGCCCGCGGGCCGCAGTTTGAGGACCCCTGCTACTCTTTCTCTCTAATTGTGGTCTGTTTTACCTGTGCACATCAGCGCTCCCTCTCCTTGGGATTTAACCAGGAAAGAAGAGTCAACCTGAGCTTCTTAGAAAGTGGAGTGTGGACAGGCTGGGGCTTTGCTTGACAGGTCGTCCAGGGGGTGGGGGGATGTGACAGCATCGTCATGGCTACCCCTTCCTGAGTGCTTCCTACTGGCGAGATGGGGCTTAGGTCACTCCCACGTGCCCTCCCTTACTCTTCACAACATGTCTGTGTCCATTACTGTAACCAACTGTCCCCTGATGTAGTGGCTTTAACACTACAACTGTTGAGCATAGCTCCTGACTCTAGGGAGAATGTTTCAGCTGTGGGCCCCGCTCGGCTGCCCTTGGCTGACCCCGCTCAGGCGTCTGTGGTTAGCTGGCAGGTCAGCTGGGGCCCAGCTGCTGTCTGGGGCAGAGGTAGCAGCGCTGGTTCTCATCCTCCAGCAGGCCAGCCCAGGCCCCCGTGGCTCCGGCAGGGTTTCCGGAGAGCACATAGACGTTCCAAGGCCCCTTGAGATGAGAGTGGAGAACAGGCACAGCATCACTTCCGCTGCATTCTGTTGAGCAAGTCACAGGTCCTGCCCAGATTCAAGGTGGAAAAATGAAATCTGTCTTGTGATGGGAGGCAAAGTCAAACTGCAATGAGGTGTGGATACAGGGAGGGATGGAGAATGTACTGGGAACAGCATTATCTTCCTTCCGCATCCTGAACTTGAAGATCCTACAGGGAGGAAGTGGCGCACACTACACAGGCGCCTCCAGCCGGTTGCTTGAGTGTCCTCACAACATGGCGGCTGACGTTCCCGCGTGAACCAGCCAAGAGAGCGAGAACGAGGCAGAGGCTCACCTGTTTCGGCCCTTCTCTCGGACGCCACAGAGCATCACTCCTGCCACACTTCACGAAGTCTGGCCCACATTCAAGGGGAGGGGAGCTAGGCCCCACCTTTTGAGGGGAGGAATGTCAAATAATGTGTGGCCATAGTTGACAGCCCCTGTAGCTACTCAGGATGGATGTTTCAGACTTCTGAGTTAGGGACTGTGTGTAAGTGCCCGCCACGGTACTTGGCACTTGTTAAAATCAGGAAGAATCTCTTGGCCCTCCGAGGCCCGGCAGCAGCACTCCCAAATGTTCGGTACCCTGAGCACCCCTTCCAGACATGGGTGAACGCATCACCTTTACCACTGAGGGCAGAGGAAATCAGATCTGCTCTGAGGCTTCTTCAGACGCAAGGGGTCCAGGTGGCCAAAATGTCGCCTCAGTTTGGGTTGGACTTGCATGCGTATCCTCCTAAAACCTCCTGATGAGGAACTCCAAACCCCCGTTGGTGCTGGGAGCCATGGAGGCTGCATCGCCCTCCCCCTCAGGGGAGCTGGGCCCCAGAACAGAGGCCTGTCTGGGGCTGTTCCCGGCCCACCTGGTGTGAGGTTCTTTCACGGACTTTTATGTAATGTGCTTCTCGGAGCACTAGGAGACTGGTGTTTGTATCTTTCTTGATTTGTATCAGATTTGATTGCTTTTGGTGGCAAGCAATGGAGAACTCAACCCAAATTGGCGCGGTGAAAAGGGAATTTCTCTTGATTGTTTTGCAAACTGGACAAACCCGGGGTTGGCTTCGGCCACGGCTTGCCGTTGGGCCTCAGAACGTTGTCCCAGAGTCAGCTCCATCTGTCAGCTTCTCCTTCTTGTTCTGGCTTCATTCTCAGACAGGCTGTCCCCTCCGGGTTGCAGGATGGCTGTCCAGGACAGCCTTTGGTCTCCAAATACAAAGTGTCACTGAGTCTCGTTGGTCTAACTGGCTGAAGCCTGGGGTCCCATGCCCCACCTCTCAGGGGACAGTCTGGTGGAGTGCCATTCTCAGGCTGAGTGGGGAGGAGATGCCCCCCCCCCTACGGGGGGATTTGTGGTGGTGGCAGGTCATCGGAGAACCGGTGGATGTGGGTGACAAGAAACAAAGGTCCTCTGTGGCGTTGTCATCCCCGAGGCGGGAACTGGGCTCCGAGCAGGCGGGCAGCGTGGCCAGCGTCACAGGTGACAGGAGTGAGGAGCCCTGGGCTCCACTCTTCCTGCCCTGCTCATGGTGGTGAGGGCAGAGGTTGCGCCCACCCAGCCTGACTTCTGAGAGCCAGTGGCCATGGTAAGTGGCCACTTAAAGCTCCGGGACGGGGGCCAGTGGCTCT